>NC_086448.1:13434971-13764716 GCF_028390025.1 Pseudophryne corroboree | reverse complement strand
AGCGTTACTACTGCCCCCTGCCTGACATGTTTCACGTAGAGCGTTACTGCCACCTGCCTGACATGTTTCATATAGAGCGTTACTACTGCCACCTGCCTGACATGTTTCATATAGAGCGTTACTACTGCCCCCTGCCTGACATGTTTCATGTAGAGCGTTACTACTGCCCCCTGCCTGACATGTTTCATGTAGAGCGTTACTGCCACCTGCCTGACATGTTTCATGTAGAGCGTTACTACTGCCACCTGCCTGACATGTTTCATGTAGAGCGTTACTACTGCCACCTGCCTGACATGTTTCATGTAGAGCGTTACTGCCACCTGCCTGACATGTTTCATGTAGAGCGTTACTACTGCCACCTGCCTGACATGTTCCATGTAGAGCGTTACTACTGCCACCTGCCTGGCATGTTTCATGTAGAGCGTTACTGCCACCTGCCTGACATGTTTCATGTAGAGCGTTACTTCTGCCACCTGCCTGACATGTTTCATGTAGAGCGTTACTACTGCCACCTGCCTGACATGTTTCATGTAGAGCGTTACTGCCACCTGCCTGACATGTTTCATGTAGAGCGTTACTACTGCCACCTGCCTGACATGTTTCATATAGAGCGTTACTACTGCCCCCTGCCTGACATGTTTCATGTAGAGCGTTACTACTGCCACCTGCCTGACATGTTTCATATAGAGCGTTACTACTGCCCCCTGCCTGACATGTTTCATGTAGAGCGTTACTACTGCCCCCTGCCTGACATGTTTCATGTAGAGCGTTACTGCCACCTGCCTGACATGTTTCATGTAGAGCGTTACTACTGCCACCTGCCTGACATGTTTCATATAGAGCGTTACTACTGCCCCCTGCCTGACATGTTTCATGTAGAGCGTTACTGCCACCTGCCTGACATGTTTCATGTAGAGCGCTACTACTGCCACCTGCCTGACATGTTTCATGTAGAGCGTTACTACTGCCACCTGCCTGACATGTTTCATGTAGAGCGCTACTACTGCCACCTGCCTGACATGTTTCATGTAGAGCGTTACTGCTGCCACCTGTCTGACATGTTTCATGTAGAGCGTTACTACTGCCACCTGTCTGACATGTTTCATGTAGAGCGTTACTACTGCCACCTGTCTGACATGTTTCATGTAGAGCGTTACTACTGCCACCTGCCTGACATGTTTCATGTAGAGCGTTACTACTGCCACCTGCCTGACATGTTTCATGTAGAGCGTTACTACTGCCACCTGTCTGACATGTTTCATGTAGAGCGTTACTACTGCCACCTGTCTGACATGTTTCATGTAGAGAGTTACTACTGCCACCTGCCTGACATGTTCCATGTAGAGCGTTACTACTGCCACCTGCCTGACATGTTTCATGTAGAGCGTTACTACTGCCGCCTGCCTGACATGTTTCATGTAGAGCGTTACTACTACCCCCTGCCTGACATGTTTCATGTAGAGCGTTACTACTGCCCCCTGCCTGACATGTTTCATGTAGAGTGTTACTACTGCCACCTGCCTGACATGTTTCATGTAGAGCGCTACTGCCACCTGCCTGACATGTTTCATATAGAGCGTTACTACTGCCCCCTGCCTGACATGTTTCATGTAGAGCGTTACTACTGCCACCTGCCTGACATGTTTCATGTAGAGCGTTACTACTGCCACCTGCCTGACATGTTTCATGTAGAGCGTTACTGCCACCTGCCTGACATGTTTCATGTAGAGCGTTACTACTGCCACCTGCCTGACATGTTTCATGTAGAGCGTTACTACTGCCACCTGCCTGACATGTTTCATGTAGAGCGTTACTACTGCCACCTGCCTGACATGTTCCATGTAGAGCGTTACTACTGCCACCTGCCTGACATGTTTCATGTAGAGCGTTACTGCCACCTGCCTGACATGTTTCATGTAGAGCGTTACTTCTGCCACCTGCCTGACATGTTTCATGTAGAGCGTTACTACTGCCACCTGCCTGACATGTTTCATGTAGAGCGTTACTGCCACCTGCCTGACATGTTTCATGTAGAGCGTTACTACTGCCACCTGCCTGACATGTTTCATATAGAGCGTTACTACTGCCCCCTGCCTGACATGTTTCATGTAGAGCGTTACTACTGCCACCTGCCTGACATGTTTCATGTAGAGCCTTACTACTGCCCCCTGCCTGACATGTTTCATGTAGAGCGTTACTACTGCCCCCTGCCTGACATGTTTCATGTAGAGCGTTACTGCCACCTGCCTGACATGTTTCATATAGAGCGTTACTACTGCCACCTGCCTGACATGTTTCATATAGAGCGTTACTACTGCCCCCTGCCTGACATGTTTCATGTAGAGCGTTACTACTGCCCCCTGCCTGACATGTTTCATGTAGAGCGTTACTGCCACCTGCCTGACATGTTTCATGTAGAGCGTTACTACTGCCACCTGCCTGACATGTTTCATGTAGAGCGTTACTACTGCCACCTGCCTGACATGTTTCATGTAGAGCGTTACTGCCACCTGCCTGACATGTTTCATGTAGAGCGTTACTACTGCCACCTGCCTGACATGTTTCATGTAGAGCGTTACTACTGCCACCTGCCTGACATGTTCCATGTAGAGCGTTACTACTGCCACCTGCCTGACATGTTTCATGTAGAGCGTTACTGCCACCTGCCTGACATGTTTCATGTAGAGCGTTACTTCTGCCACCTGCCTGACATGTTTCATGTAGAGCGTTACTACTGCCACCTGCCTGACATGTTTCATGTAGAGCGTTACTGCCACCTGCCTGACATGTTTCATGTAGAGCGTTACTACTGCCACCTGCCTGACATGTTTCATGTAGAGCGTTACTACTGCCACCTGCCTGACATGTTTCATATAGAGCGTTACTACTGCCCCCTGCCTGACATGTTTCATGTAGAGCGTTACTACTGCCACCTGCCTGACATGTTTCATATAGAGCGTTACTACTGCCCCCTGCCTGACATGTTTCATGTAGAGCGTTACTACTGCCCCCTGCCTGACATGTTTCATGTAGAGCGTTACTGCCACCTGCCTGACATGTTTCATATAGAGCGTTACTACTGCCACCTGCCTGACATGTTTCATATAGAGCGTTACTACTGCCCCCTGCCTGACATGTTTCATGTAGAGCGTTACTACTGCCCCCTGCCTGACATGTTTCATGTAGAGCGTTACTGCCACCTGCCTGACATGTTTCATGTAGAGCGTTACTACTGCCACCTGCCTGACATGTTTCATGTAGAGCGTTACTACTGCCACCTGCCTGACATGTTTCATGTAGAGCGTTACTGCCACCTGCCTGACATGTTTCATGTAGAGCGTTACTACTGCCACCTGCCTGACATGTTTCATGTAGAGCGTTACTACTGCCACCTGCCTGACATGTTCCATGTAGAGCGTTACTACTGCCACCTGCCTGACATGTTTCATGTAGAGCGTTACTGCCACCTGCCTGACATGTTTCATGTAGAGCGTTACTTCTGCCACCTGCCTGACATGTTTCATGTAGAGCGTTACTACTGCCACCTGCCTGACATGTTTCATGTAGAGCGTTACTGCCACCTGCCTGACATGTTTCATGTAGAGCGTTACTACTGCCACCTGCCTGACATGTTTCATGTAGAGCGTTACTACTGCCACCTGCCTGACATGTTTCATATAGAGCGTTACTACTGCCCCCTGCCTGACATGTTTCATGTAGAGCGTTACTACTGCCACCTGCCTGACATGTTTCATATAGAGCGTTACTACTGCCCCCTGCCTGACATGTTTCATGTAGAGCGTTACTACTGCCCCCTGCCTGACATGTTTCATGTAGAGCGTTACTGCCACCTGCCTGACATGTTTCATGTAGAGCGTTACTACTGCCACCTGCCTGACATGTTTCATGTAGAGCGTTACTACTGCCACCTGCCTGACATGTTTCATGTAGAGCGTTACTGCCACCTGCCTGACATGTTTCATGTAGAGCGTTACTACTGCCACCTGCCTGACATGTTTCATGTAGAGCGTTACTACTGCCACCTGCCTGACATGTTCCATGTAGAGCGTTACTACTGCCACCTGCCTGACATGTTTCATGTAGAGCGTTACTGCCACCTGCCTGACATGTTTCATGTAGAGCGTTACTTCTGCCACCTGCCTGACATGTTTCATGTAGAGCGTTACTACTGCCACCTGCCTGACATGTTTCATGTAGAGCGTTACTACTGCCACCTGCCTGACATGTTTCATGTAGAGCGTTACTGCCACCTGCCTGACATGTTTCATGTAGAGCGTTACTACTGCCACCTGCCTGACATGTTTCATGTAGAGCGTTACTACTGCCACCTGCCTGACATGTTTCATGTAGAGCGTTACTACTGCCACCTGCCTGACATGTTTCATGTAGAGCGTTACTACTGCCACCTGCCTGACATGTTTCATGTAGAGCGTTACTACTGCCCCCTGCCTGACATGTTTCATGTAGAGCGTTACTGCCACCTGCCTGACATGTTTCATGTAGAGCGTTACTGCCACCTGCCTGACATGTTTCATGTAGAGCGTTACTGCCACCTGCCTGACATGTTTCATGTAGAGCGTTACTGCTGCCGCCTGACATGTTTCATGTAGAGCGTTACTACTGCCCCCTGCCTGACATGTTTCATGTAGAGCGTTACTACTGCCACCTGCCTGACATGTTTCATGTAGAGCGTTACTACTGCCCCCTGCCTGACATGTTTCATGTAGAGCGTTACTACTGCCAATAATAATTAATAAAAACACAGTGCTTATCACACCACCAAAAAACCTATATCTATTAACCACTACAATAAATATCAATTTAATGCAACTCCTACTGGGGGTACTGTTCCACCCACAATACAAGAGAAATACAATAAATAAAAAAGAGCGCTGGAACAGAGATATACTGTTAAATTATTAATATATGTTTAATTTCATAGCATTCCACATAAAAAACAATTAAAAATATTTAATATCATGCAATTAATTAAGGCCCCTGCCTCTATCTCTGTCACCATCTCTCTTGATTTTATAATGTTGCAGTCCATAGTACCGCTTGTAGCCAATTTATTAAGTTCTCAATTGAGTATAGTCGTCCCTTTAAACGGATAATAAAAGTCTCTGTGGTACCACTTATTTCATCCAAAACGTGGGAGATCGCTGTGATTATGTGTGTCCCCACAGCGGTATGCTACGACCCGTAGTTGTACAGCCGTGATGAGAATTGCCGGGTACTCGCGGATCTTAGACTTCCGTTAATAGAGGACGGGGAGTGGACCTCCTTAGCCAGGTGCCGCTTCAGCTGTATCCCCGATGAGACGGCTTGTCAGGACAATCACTGCTTCTGCTCCTATTGAACGGGGAGCGGACCTCCTCAGGCAAATGCCGCTTCAGCAATACCTCCGGTCAGCCCGCCGTACTGTCGCTGGAAAGATGGTAGAGGCTACGGGCAACTGGATACAAACAAAGGTGCCCTCCTTACGCGTTTCTCCGCCAACAGGGCAAGCGGTTTCATCAGAGGAATATCCTGGATGCATTACTGATCCGTTTTTAAAGGAGATCCAGCCAATCCTAATAGGTATATACACATAAGGTATATATGCAGAGCTAAACGGCTGTGCGTAATTAAAGCAATTAGTATTAGGATTGGCTGGATCTCGAGGAGGTCCGCTCCCCGTTCAATAGGAGCAGAAGCAGTGATTGTCCTGACAAGCCGTCTCATCGGGGATACAGCTGAAGCGGCACCTGGCTAAGGAGGTCCGCTCCCCGTCCTCTATTAACGGAAGTCTAAGATTCGTGAGTAACCGGCAATTCTCATCACAGCTGTACAACTAGGGGTCGTAGCATACCGCTGTGGGGACACACATAATCACAGCCATCTCCTCCGTTTTGGATTAAATAAGTGGTACCACTGCCGCCTACCTGACATGTTTCATGTAGAGCAGGCCTGGCCAACCTGTGGCTCTCCAGCTGTTGTAAAACTACAAGTCCCATCATGCCTTGCCACAGTTTTGCTATTAGTGAATGCTAAAACTGTGGCAGAGAATGCTGGGATGTGTAGTTTCACAACATCTGGAGAGCCACAGGTTGGCCAGGCCTGATGTAGAGCGTTACTACTGCCACCTGCCTGACATGTTTCATGTAGAGCGTTACTGCTGCCAACTGCCTGACATGTTTCATGTAGAGCGTTACTACTGCCACCTGCCTGACATGTTTCATGTAGAGCGTTACTACTGCCACCTGCCTGACATGTTTCATGTAGAGCGTTACTACTGCCACCTGCCTGACATGTTTCATATAGAGCGTTACTACTGCCACCTGCCTGACATGTTTCATGTAGAGCGTTACTACTGCCACCTGCCTGACATGTTTCATGTAGAGCGTTACTACTGCCACCTGTCTGACATGTTTCATGTAGAGCGTTACTACTGCCACCTGCCTGACATGTTTCATGTAGAGCGTTACTACTGCCACCTGCCTGACATGTTTCATGTAGAGCGTTACTACTGCCACCTGCCTGACATGTTTCATGTAGAGCGTTACTACTGCCACCTGCCTGACATGTTTCATATTACGCGCCATGGCCACCTGCTTGACATGTTTCATATAGCGCGCCGTGGACAACTGAAGACACACCTCCATCTTGTTCTCTGGCATTTCTCCAGCACACGGTACATTTTGCTGAGGAGACTTTGGTGCACTGCGATGATGATGAGGAGGACGAGTATGATGAAGATCGGGGGTCTCCAGAGAAGAAACGGTTGATCCGTAAAGATACACCACACTACAAGAAGCACTCCAAGATTACAAAGCTGCCAAACACCGAGGCGGTGGTGGCTCTACTCCAGGGACAGAGCCCCTGCGGGCTCATAGAGGATGGAGAGGGACCAGCTTTCTTCAGGTGTTCACAGCAGGCCGCAGAGGACGAGGCCTCTGGGAAAGATCAGGACTGGGAACTGGAAGCAACCAAGGATGAGGAGAGGCACAACTCCCAGCAGAATGCAAAGGTACAGGAATACACCAACATGCTTGCTCTTCATGGATGGTGGGTGAATTTGGGCACTGAAGCCCTGGGTTCCATGGAGAAGATGAGACTTAGATAGTAAGTTTCCTGTCCGCTAATTATGTCTGTGCCCTTCAGATGTCCAGTGCAGAATAGCCAGGTTTTGTGTTTCAATGTTGCCTTGAGACGTCCCTTGTATTTAGTCATGTATTATTTATGCTTCACAAGTCATGAGGCAGTCAGAACGCCGATTTATTAGTGTCATGGGTCTTTCCTTCCATATGTGTTGTATGTCCTGAGCCGTGTCTCCCAGAATCCTCTCTGGTATGTCATGTATGTCCTGTGCCGTGTCTCCCAGAATCCTCTCTGGTATGTCATGTATGTCCTGAGCTGTGTCTCCCAGAATACTCTCTGGTATGTCCTGAGTAGTGTCTCCTAGAATCCTCTCTGGTATGTCATGTATGTCCTGAGCCCTGTCTCCCAGAATCCTCTCTGGTATGTCATGTATGTCCTGAGCCCTGTCTCCCAGAATCTTCTCTGGTATGTCCTGAGCCCTGTCTCCCAGAATCCTCTCTGGTATGTCATGTATGTCCTGAGCCCTGTCTCCCAGAATCTTCTCTGGTATGTCCTGAGCCCTGTCTCCCAGAATCTTCTCTGGTATGTCATGTATGTCCTGAGCAGTGTCTCCCAGGACCCTCTCTGGTATGTCATGTATGTCCTGAGCAGTGTCTCCCAGGACCCTTTCTGGTATGTCCTGAGCCCTGTCTCCCAGAATCCTCTCTGGTATGTCCTGAGCCCTGTCTCCCAGAATCTTCTCTGGTATGTCATGTATGTCCTGAGCCCTGGCTCCCAGAATCCTCTCTGGTATGTCATGTATGTCCTGAGCCTTGTCTCCCAGAATCCTCTCTGGTATGTTATGTATGTCCTGAGCCCTGTCTCCCAGAATCCACTCTGGTATGTCATGTATGTCCTTAGCCCTGTCTCCCAGAATCCTCTCTGGTATGTCCTGAGTCGTGTCTCCCAGAATCCTCTCTGGTATGTCCTGAGCCCTGTCTCCCAGAATCCTCTCTGGTATGTCATGTATCTGCTGCCACTCCTCTCAGATTGACAGATATGAGGGTAGAAATCTAAAAGAAAAAAAGAAAAGAAACATGAAAAATTTATTTATTTTTACTACTGAAAATTAAAAGATGGAACTCCGCACCCCCTAACATCTGCCGACACCCCAATTTTTCTCAGCCTTTTAAAAATGTCCTATCAGGAATGTTGCAGGCGTCTTATTGATGGCAGCTGGCATTTGCCCCACTTCCTATTACAGCTTGTCCTGGCTGTTGCTGGGAAGCAGACTTGGCACAGTTGCCATGCCCCTGGTTAGGTCTGTATAAAGGGGAACTCCGCTGCCAGAGTTTTGTGCTGTTTGATCACAGCTTTATTATATACACTTGTATCTACAGCGTAGATTTGTTGTTAGTCAGAGAAAATGAAATCAAGTCGATTTTCACCATTAGATTATCTGTTTGGAGTTCCCCTTTATGGCCGGGGCAGGTAACCAAGGAGCGGCCTGCTTTATCTGTGCATATTACACAACGCACCCATCGGCTGAAGAGCGGACTCTCCTCCTTAGTATAATCCGCAGCAGACCGGTCACACACAGCATTTTCAGCGCAGTAACCACAGGTTAATACGTTTATCCGCAAATCCTCTGCACGTATCGGCATCGCAGACATCTGATTGGCCAGTAGTTTCTTCCCAGGTTATGCGCAGATGGCTCCATATCCGCAAGCAGAGTTGCATGCATGTCAGGATGTCTCCGCAGTTTGGCACAGTGCTCCGCAGCCGGCATTCGCCTTACAGCAGCTGCGAGCGATTCGTCGACGGGCGCATCTTAGCCGCTTCCCATCCGCGGCTGAGCGGGTGTTACGCTGCGGCAACTGGGTGTTCACATGTAAGAAGCGTACCGTGTGCCTGCATTCTGAGTTGCCAACTACTCCGAGTTGAGCGTAGGCCGAGTGTACGCACCAAGTGTTAGCTGTAAGCGCTGTTGCCTATGATGGCGGCTGCTGGGGGTTGTTGCCGTCACATACGCCTCAGAAGTCAGGCAGATATTCGCACGGAGCTTTCGGTCACTTGCAAGATCCTCAATTACATTCGCATTGTCTGACTCCCCAGTAATTCCCCTTCACCCGCAGACCATCCAGGAGCCCTCTGACGCCTCCCAGCATGCCGTGTGCTCTGTGGTTCTCTGCACGGCTTTGTATTAACTGCTAAAACAATGACAGGGTTAAACAGAAACGAAACCTCCGTGTAGCGGCTGATTGCTGGGAGCGGAGCCAGGCCCCAGATGTTTGTGAGGTGTTGGTTGCGCAGGAGCTGGCGTGCAGTGGCTACGGGACGTGGAGGTGAGGCAGTGGTGGTAGAAGGGGGCCTCGGGAGGACATACTGCATCGCTGGGTACCACCCTCTCCTTTTGCCCATGGATGTGGTGTTCCGCCTTGTTAGTGCACACTCCGCGGTGACTCTCACTTAACAAATACTCGCTTTGGTGGTGCACTTTCCAGTGTGTTGCACTAATCCAGTGCTAAGTGCGCACCGCGTGTTGCAATTCTGCTGGCGCATTAATGGTGTGTGCTCTACAAGCCCCGCGGTACAGAGGCAGCAAAGGTGGGTTCATGGTGTTGGGTGTTTTTGGTCATTTTTGCTCCACTAATCCGCATGCCTGTCTCTTTCTCCTTCTCTGTCTCCCTCCTCCTCCTCTCCTCTCTCTGCTGGATTTCCCTTCTAACAGGGGGTGTCGTTTGATCAAGTGAATAATCTTCTGATTGAGCCTGCTCGGATAGAGGAGGAAGAGGTGTGTACCGCAGCTTGGCGCTCTCTGCCCCCCTCTGTCTCCCCCCCGAAATCACTGAATAAATCAAGCACATTTTCCTTTTCAGCTCCACGTTTCTCGGGTGATGGGTGTGCTCCATGTCTGTCTTTCACTCTCGCCCAGCGTTACGCATCTTCTAATGATATTAGTGCAGTGCCCTGGAAATGGTGTGGTCTGTGTGAGAGGAGAGGGTCAGTGCAAAGATGGGTGTTTTTGTATTGGCTCTAAAAGGTGTATCTGTGGCCTTCACGTGGGGCAGGCTATACATAAACTAGACACTAGGAGCCAGCGACATCACTGAGTGCAGCCTATCCCGCCACTAGGAGCCAATGACATCACTGAGAGTGCAGCCTATCCCGCCACTAGGAGCCAATGACATCACTGAGAGTGCAGCCTATCCTGCCACTAGGAGCCATTGACATCACTGAGAGTGCAGCCTATCCATTCACTAAGAGCCAGTGACATCAGTGAGAGTGCAGCCTATACATTCGCTAAGAGCCAGTGACAGTGAGAGTGCAGCCTATCCAGCCACTAGGAGCCAGTGACATCACTGAGAATGCAGCCTATACATTCACTAAGAGCCAGTGACATCAGTGAGAGTGCAGCCTATCCAGTCACTAGGAGCCAGCGACATCACTGAGAGTGCAGCCTATACATTCACTAGGAGCCAGTGACATCACTGAGAGTGCAGCCTATACATTCACTAAGAGCCAGTGACATCCGTGAGAGTGCAGCCTATCCAGTCACTAGGAGCCAGTGACATCACTGAGAGTGCAGCCTATCCAGTCACTAGGGTCCAGTGACATAACTGAGAGCGCAGCCTATCCAGTCACTAGGAGCCAGTGACATCACTGAGAGTGCAGCCTGTCCCGTCACTAGGACCCAGTGACATCACTGAGAAGGCAGCCTATCAATTGACTAGGAACAAATGAACAAATGACAATGTAGCTGAACACTTTATTATGAACATGGTATATCACGCTTGTTTTTATAGCGACAGCATATTCCATAGCGCTGTACAGTTGTGTATAAACACATGGTAATAACACAAGACTGGGTGTTACCATATAGACACAGGTAAGAGGGCGTGTCTCACACGCTTACAATCAGGGTCGTATGTACAGGAGACAATGGAAGGCGGTCGCCTCTGGGCGCCAGCTGTGAACAGGGCACCCTGCTCTCCTCCATTGCTGTTGCTTCTGCTTTATCAGAGCACAGATTATCATGTACTGCGGTCCTCCCTCTCACATTGCTCCCACACCGGAGTCTGGCCTCAGCCAGGGGACACATCTCCTGAGGCTGGAGTGCATGGCCCCTTCCTCCTTTGTTGGCTCCGTATAGGTGTGACTGTGTGTGTGTGTGTGTGACTGTATGTATGTGTGTGTGCGTGTGACTGTATGTATGTGTGCGTGTGACTGTATGTGTGTGCGTGTGACTGTATGTATGTGTATGACTGTGCGTGTGCGTGTGACTATGTATGTGTGTGCTTGTGACTGTATGTGTGTGCGTGTGACTGTATGTATGTGTGTGCGTGTGACTGTATGTATGTGTGTGCGGCTGTATGTATGTGTGTGACTGTATGTATGTGTGTGACTGTATGTGTGTGTGTGTGTGTGACTATCAGTATGTATAAGTGTATGGCTATGTGTTTATGAATTCCCCCCAGCTGCTGATTTTAGTGGGACAGTCCTGCTCTTCAGGCACTGTGCTCCCAGTGGGCTGCATGGTTCCGCGGGGAAGAAAGACAGGGGGGAAACGCTCTCGCCTGCTAGGCACGCAAGTCAGCCCAGACGCTGGGGAAGCAATGTACAGTACACGTCCCAGGTCCCCCAAATACGTGCTGCTGGGGTGTTGTCTCTGAAGGGGGAGTGGGTGTATCTCTAGGTGCGTCTGGGGTTCTAGTAGTGAATGTAGGTATGAGTCTGGGTGCTGCTGGGGTGTTGTCTCTGAAGGCAGAGTAGGAAGTGGGTGTATCTCTAGGTGCGTCTGGGGTTCTAGTAGTGAATGTAGGTATGAGTCTGGGTGCTGCTGGGGTGTTGTCTCTGAAGGCAGAGTGGGAAGTGGGTGTATCTCTAGGTGCGTCTGGGGTTCTAGTAGTGAATGTAGGTATGAGTCTGGGTGCTGCTGGGGTGTTGTCTCTGAAGGCAGAGTGGGAAGTGGGTGTATCTCTAGGTGCGTCTGGGGTTCTAGTAGTGAATGTAGGCATGAGTCTCTGGGTGCTGCTGGGGTGTTGACTCTGAAGGCAGAGTGGGGAGTGGGTGTATCTCTAGGTGCGTCTGGGGTTCTAGTAGTGAATGTAGGTATGAGTCTGGGTGCTGCTGGGGTGTTGTCTCTGAAGGTAGAGTGGGGAGTGGGTGTATCTCTAGGTGCGTCTGGGGTTCTAGTAGTGAATGTAAGTATGAGTCTGGGTGCTGCTGGGTTGTTGACTCTGAAGGCAGAGTGGGGAGTGCGTGTATCTCTAGGTGCGTCTGGGGTTCTAGTAGTGATTGTAGGTATGAGTCTCTGGGTGCTGCTGGGGTGTTGTCTCTGAAGGCAGAGTGGGGAGTCCGTGTATCTCTAGGTGCGTCTGGGGTTCTAGTAGTGAATGTAGGTATGAGTCTGGGTGCTGCTGGGGTGATGACTCTGAAGGCAGAATGGGAAGTGGGTGCATCTCTAGGTGCGTCTGGGGTTCTAGTAGTGAATGTAGGTATGAGTCTGTCTGGGTGCTGCTGGGGTGATGACTCTGAAGGCAGAATGGGAAGTGGGTGCATCTCTAGGTGCGTCTGTGGTTCTAGTAGTGAATGTAGGTATGAGTCTGACTGGGTGCTGCTGGGGTGTTGACTGAAGGCAGAGTGGGAAGTGGGTGTATCTCTAGGTGCGTCTGGGGTTCTAGTAGTGAATGTAGGTATGAGTCTGGGTGCTGCTGGGCTGTTGACTCTGAAGGCAGAGTGGGGAGTGCGTGTATCTCTAGGTGCGTCTGGGGTTCTAGTAGTGATTGTAGGTATGAGTCTCTGGGTGCTGCTGGGGTGTTGTCTCTGAAGGCAGAGTGGGGAGTCCGTGTATCTCTAGGTGCGTCTGGGGTTCTAGTAGTGAATGTAGGTATGAGTCTCTGGGTGCTGCTGGGGTGTTGACTGTGAAGGCAGAGTGGGGCGTGGGTGTATCTCTAGGTGCGTCTGGGATTCTTGTAGTGAATGTAGGTATGAGTCTAGGTGCTGCTGGGGTGTTGTCTCTGAAGGCAGAGTGGGGAGTGGGTGTATCTCTAGGTGCGTCTGCGGTTCTAGTAGTGAATGTAGGTATGAGTCTGGGTGCTGCTGGGGTGTTGTCTCTGAAGGCAGAATGGGAAGTGGGTGTATCTCTAGGTGCGTCTGTGGTTCTAGTAGTGAATGTAGGTATGAGTCTGTCTGGGTGCTGCTGGGGTGATGACTCTGAAGGCAGAATGGGAAGTGGGTGCATCTCTAGGTGCGTCTGTGGTTCTAGTAGTGAATGTAGGTATGAGTCTGACTGGGTGCTGCTGGGGTGTTGACTCTGAAGGCAGAGTGGGAAGTGGGTGTATCTCTGGGTGCGTCTGGGGTTCTAGTAGTGAATGTAGGTATGAGTCTCTGGGTGCTGCTGGGGTGTTGACTCTGAAGGTAGAGTGGGGAAGTGGGTGTATCTCTAGGTGCGTCTGGGGTTCTAGTAGTGAATGTAGGTAGGAGTCTGTGTGCTGCTGGGGTGTTGACTGAAGGCTGGGGTTCTAGTAGTGATTGTAGGTATGAGTCTCTGGGTGCTGCTGGTGCGTGTATCTCTAGGTGCGTCTGGGATTCTTGTAGTGAATGTAGGTATGAGTCTGGGTGCTGCTGGGGTGTTGTCTCTGAAGGCAGAGTGGGGAGTGCGTGTATCTCTAGGTGCGTCTGGGGTTCTAGTAGTGATTGTAGGTATGAGTCTCTGGGTGCTGCTGGGGTGTTGTCTCTGAAGGCAGAGTGGGGAGTCCGTGTATCTCTAGGTGCGTCTGGGGTTCTAGTAGTGAATGTAGGTATGAGTCTCTGGGTGCTGCTGGGGTGTTGACTGTGAAGGCAGAGTGGGGCGTGGGTGTATCTCTAGGTGCGTCTGGGATTCTTGTAGTGAATGTAGGTATGAGTCTAGGTGCTGCTGGGGTGTTGTCTCTGAAGGCAGAGTGGGGAGTGGGTGCATCTCTAGGTGCGTCTGGGGTTCTAGTAGTGAATGTAGGTATGAGTCTGACTGGGTGCTGCTGGGGTGTTGACTCTGAAGGCAGAGTGGGAAGTTGGTGTATCTCTAGGTGCGTCTGGGGTTCTAGTAGTGAATGTAGGTAGGAGTCTGTCTGTGTGCTGCTGGGGTGTTGACTGAAGGCTGAGTGGGGAGTGGGTGTATCTCTAGGTGCGTCTGCGGTTCTAGTATTGAATGTAGGTATGAGTCTGGGTGCTGCTGGGGTGTTGTCTCTGAAGGCAGAGTGGGGAGTGGGTGTATCTCTAGGTGCGTCTGCGGTTCTAGTAGTGAATGTAGGTATGAGTCTGGGTGCTGCTGGGGTGTTGTCTCTAAAGGCAGAATGGGAAGTGGGTGTATCTCTAGGTGCGTCTGGGGTTCTAGTAGTGATTGTAGGTATGAGTCTCTGGGTGCTGCTGGGGTGTTGTCTCTGAAGGCAGAATGGGAAGTGGGTGTATCTCTAGGTGCGTCTGGGGTTCTAGTAGTGAATGTAGGTATGAGTCTCTGGGTGCTGCTGGGGTGTTGTCTCTGAAGGCAGAGTGGGGAGTCCGTGTATCTCTAGGTGCGTCTGGGATTCTTGTAGTGAATGTAGGTATGAGTCTGGGTGCTGCTGGGGTGTTGACTCTGAAGGCAGAGTGGGGAGTGGGTGTATCTCTAGGTGCGTCTGGGGTTCTAGTAGTGAATGTAGGTATGAGTCTCTGGGTGCTGCTGGGGTGTTGTCTCTGAAGGCAGAGTGGGGAGTCCGTGTATCTCTAGGTGCGTCTGGGATTCTTGTAGTGAATGTAGGTATGAGTCTGGGTGCTGCTGGGGTGTTGACTCTGAAGGCAGAGTGGGGAGTGGGTGTATCTCTAGGTGCGTCTGTGGTTCTAGTAGTGAATGTAGGTATGAGTCTCTGGGTGCTGCTGGGGTGTTGTCTCTGAAGGCAGAGTGGGGAGTCCGTGTATCTCTAGGTGCGTCTGGGGTTCTAGTAGTGAATGTAGGTATGAGTCTCTGGGTGCTGCTGGGGTGTTGACTGTGAAGGCAGAGTGGGGCGTGGGTGTATCTCTAGGTGCGTCTGGGATTCTTGTAGTGAATGTAGGTATGAGTCTGGGTGCTGCTGGGGTGTTGTCCCTGAAGGCAGAGTGGGGAGTGGGTGTATCTCTAGGTGCGTCTGGGGTTCTAGTAGTGAATGTAGGTATGAGTCTCTGGGTGCTGCTGGGGTGTTGTCTCTGAAGGCAGAGTGGGGAGTGGGTGTATCTCTAGGTGCGTCTGCGGTTCTAGTATTGAATGTAGGTATGAGTCTGGGTGCTGCTGGGGTGTTGTCTCTGAAGGCAGAGTGGGAAGTGGGTGTATCTCTAGGTGCGTCTGGGGTTCTAGTAGTGAATGTAGGTATGAGTCTGTGTGCTGCTGGGGTGTTGACTCTGAAGGCAGAATGGGAAGTGGGTGTATCTCTAGGTGCGTCTGTGGTTCTAGTAGTGAATGTAGGTATGAGTCTCTGGGTGCTGCTGGGGTGTTGTCTCTAAAGGCAGAATGGGAAGTGGGTGTATCTCTAGGTGCGTCTGGGGTTCTAGTAGTGAATGTAGGCATGAGTCTCTGGGTGCTGCTGGGGTGTTGTCTCTGGAGGCAGAGTGGGGAGTCCGTGTATCTCTAGGTGCGTCTGGGATTCTTGTAGTGAATGTAGGTATGAGTCTGGGTGCTGCTGGGGTGTTGACTCTGAAGGCAGAGTGGGGAGTGGGTGTATCTCTAGGTGCGTCTGGGATTCTTGTAGTGAATGTAGGTATGAGTCTGGGTGCTGCTGGGGTGTTGTCTCTGAAGGCAGAGTGGGGAGTGGGTGTATCTCTAGGTGCGTCTGCGGTTCTAGTAGTGAATGTAGGTATGAGTCTGGGTGCTGCTGGGGTGTTCTCTCTGAAGGCAGAGTGGGGAGTGGGTGTATCTCTAGGTGCGTCTGGGATTCTTGTAGTGAATGTAGGTATGAGTCTGGGTGCTGCAGGGGTGTTGACTCTGAAGGCAGAATGGAAAGTGGGTGTATCTCTAGGTGCGTCTGTGGTTCTAGTAGTGAATGTAGGTATGAGTCTCTGGGTGCTGCTGGGGTGTTGTCTCTGAAGGCAGAGTGGGGCGTGGGTGTATCTCTAGGTGCGTCTGGGGTTCTAGTAGTGAATGTAGGTATGAGTCTCTGGGTGCTGCTGGGGTGTTGTCTCTGAAGGCAGAGTGGGGAGTGGGTGTATCTCTAGGTGCGTCTGCGGTTCTAGTAGTGAATGTAGGTATGAGTCTGGGTGCTGCTGGGGTGTTGACTCTGAAGGCAGAATGGGAAGTGGGTGCATCTCTAGGTGCGTCTGTGGTTCTATTAGTGAATGTAGGTATGAGTCTGTCTAGGTGCTGCTGGGGTGATGACTCTGAAGGCAGAATGGGAAGTGGGTGCATCTCTAGTTGCGTCTGTGGTTCTAGCAGTGAATGTAGGTATGAGTCTGACTGGGTGCTGCTGGGGTGTTGTCTCTGAAGGCAGAGTGGGGAGTGGGTGTATCTCTAGGTGTGTCTGCGGTTCTAGTAGTGAATGTAGGTATGAGTCTCTGGGTGCTGCTGGGGTGTTGTCTCTGAAAGTAGAGTGGGGAGTGGGTATATCTCTAGGTGTGTCTGTGGTTCTAGTAGTGAATGTAGGTATGAGTCTGTGTGCTGCTGGGGTGTTGTCTCTGAAGGCAGAATGGGAAGTGGGTGTATCTCTAGGTGCGTCTGCGGTTCTAGTAGTGAATGTAGGTATGAGTCTCTGGGTGCTGCTGGGGTGTTGTCTCTAAAGGCAGAATGGGAAGTGGGTGTATCTCTAGGTGCGTCTGGGGTTCTAGTAGTGAATGTAGGCATGAGTCTCTGGGTGCTGCTGGGGTGTTGTCTCTGGAGGCAGAGTGGGGAGTCCGTGTATCTCTAGGTGCGTCTGGGATTCTTGTAGTGAATGTAGGTATGAGTCTGGGTGCTGCTGGGGTGTTGACTCTGAAGGCAGAGTGGGGAGTGGGTGTATCTCTAGGTGCGTCTGGGATTCTTGTAGTGAATGTAGGTATGAGTCTGGGTGCTGCTGGGGTGTTGTCTCTGAAGGCAGAGTGGGGAGTGGGTGTATCTCTAGGTGCGTCTGCGGTTCTAGTAGTGAATGTAGGTATGAGTCTGGGTGCTGCTGGGGTGTTCTCTCTGAAGGCAGAGTGGGGAGTGGGTGTATCTCTAGGTGCGTCTGGGATTCTTGTAGTGAATGTAGGTATGAGTCTGGGTGCTGCAGGGGTGTTGACTCTGAAGGCAGAATGGAAAGTGGGTGTATCTCTAGGTGCGTCTGTGGTTCTAGTAGTGAATGTAGGTATGAGTCTCTGGGTGCTGCTGGGGTGTTGTCTCTGAAGGCAGAGTGGGGCGTGGGTGTATCTCTAGGTGCGTCTGGGGTTCTAGTAGTGAATGTAGGTATGAGTCTCTGGGTGCTGCTGGGGTGTTGTCTCTGAAGGCAGAGTGGGGAGTGGGTGTATCTCTAGGTGCGTCTGCGGTTCTAGTAGTGAATGTAGGTATGAGTCTGGGTGCTGCTGGGGTGTTGACTCTGAAGGCAGAATGGGAAGTGGGTGCATCTCTAGGTGCGTCTGTGGTTCTATTAGTGAATGTAGGTATGAGTCTGTCTAGGTGCTGCTGGGGTGATGACTCTGAAGGCAGAATGGGAAGTGGGTGCATCTCTAGTTGCGTCTGTGGTTCTAGCAGTGAATGTAGGTATGAGTCTGACTGGGTGCTGCTGGGGTGTTGTCTCTGAAGGCAGAGTGGGGAGTGGGTGTATCTCTAGGTGTGTCTGCGGTTCTAGTAGTGAATGTAGGTATGAGTCTCTGGGTGCTGCTGGGGTGTTGTCTCTGAAAGTAGAGTGGGGAGTGGGTATATCTCTAGGTGTGTCTGTGGTTCTAGTAGTGAATGTAGGTATGAGTCTGTGTGCTGCTGGGGTGTTGTCTCTGAAGGCAGAATGGGAAGTGGGTGTATCTCTAGGTGCGTCTGCGGTTCTAGTAGTGAATGTAGGTATGAGTCTCTGGGTGCTGCTGGGGTGTTGTCTCTGAAGGCAAAATGGGAAGTGGGTGTATCTCTAGGTGCGTCTGTGGTTCTAGTAGTGAATGTAGGTATGAGTCTGTCTGGGTGCTGCTGGGGTGATGACTCTGAAGGCAGAATGGGAAGTGGGTGTATCTCTAGGTGCGTCTGGGGTTCTAGTAGTGAATGTAGGCATGAGTCTCTGGGTGCTGCTGGGGTGTTGACTCTGAAGGCATAGTGGGGAGTGGGTGTATCTCTAGGTGCGTCTGGGGTTCTAGTAGTGAATGTAGGTATGAGTCTGGGTGCTGCTGGGGTGTTGTCTCTGAAGGCAGAGTGGGGAGTCCGTGTATCTCTAGGTGCGTCTGGGATTCTTGTAGTGAATGTAGGTATGAGTCTGGGTGCTGCTGGGGTGTTGACTCTGAAGGCAGAGTGGGGAGTGGGTGTATCTCTAGGTGCGTCTGGGGTTCTAGTAGTGAATGTAGGTATGAGTCTCTGGGTGCTGCTGGGGTGTTGTCTCTGAAGGCAGAGTGGGGAGTCCGTGTATCTCTAGGTGCGTCTGGGATTCTTGTAGTGAATGTAGGTATGAGTCTGGGTGCTGCTGGGGTGTTGTCTCTGAAGGCAGAGTGGGGAGTGGGTGCATCTCTAGGTGCGTCTGTGGTTCTAGTAGTGAATGTAGGTATGAGTCTGTCTGGGTGCTGCTGGGGTGATGACTCTGAAGGCAGAATGGAAAGTGGGTGTATCTCTAGGTGCGTCTGTGGTTCTAGTAGTGAATGTAGGTATGAGTCTCTGGGTGCTGCTGGGGTGTTGTCTCTGAAGGCAGAGTGGGGCGTGGGTGTATCTCTAGGTGCGTCTGGGGTTCTAGTAGTGAATGTAGGTATGAGTCTCTGGGTGCTGCTGGGGTGTTGTCTCTGAAGGCAGAGTGGGGAGTGGGTGTATCTCTAGGTGCGTCTGGGATTCTTGTAGTGAATGTAGGTATGAGTCTGGGTGCTGCTGGGGTGTTGTCTCTGAAGGCAGAGTGGGGAGTGGGTGCATCTCTAGGTGCGTCTGTGGTTCTAGTAGTGAATGTAGGTATGAGTCTGTCTGGGTGCTGCTGGGGTGATGACTCTGAAGGCAGAATGAAAAGTGGGTGTATCTCTAGGTGCGTCTGTGGTTCTAGTAGTGAATGTAGGTATGAGTCTCTGGGTGCTGCTGGGGTGTTGTCTCTGAAGGCAGAGTGGGGCGTGGGTGTATCTCTAGGTGCGTCTGGGGTTCTAGTAGTGAATGTAGGTATGAGTCTGGGTGCTGCTGGGGTGTTGTCTCTGAAGGCAGAGTGGGGAGTGGGTGTATCTCTAGGTGCGTCTGCGGTTCTAGTAGTGAATGTAGGTATGAGTCTGGGTGCTGCTGGGGTGTTGACTCTGAAGGCAGAATGGGAAGTGGGTGCATCTCTAGGTGCGTCTGTGGTTCTATTAGTGAATGTAGGTATGAGTCTGTCTAGGTGCTGCTGGGGTGATGACTCTGAAGGCAGAATGGGAAGTGGGTGCATCTCTAGGTGCGTCTGTGGTTCTAGCAGTGAATGTAGGTATGAGTCTGACTGGGTGCTGCTGGGGTGTTGTCTCTGAAGGCAGAGTGGGGAGTGGGTGTATCTCTAGGTGTGTCTGCGGTTCTAGTAGTGAATGTAGGTATGAGTCTCTGGGTGCTGCTGGGGTGTTGTCTCTGAAAGTAGAGTGGGGAGTGGGTGTATCTCTAGGTGCGTCTGTGGTTCTAGTAGTGAATGTAGGTATGAGTCTGTCTGGGTGCTGCTGGGGTGTTGACTCTGAAGGCATAGTGGGGAGTGGGTGTATCTCTAGGTGCGTCTGTGGTTCTAGTAGTGAATGTAGGTATGAGTCTGACTGGGTGCTGCTGGGGTGTTGACTCTGAAGGCAGAGTGGGTGTATCTCTAGGTGCGTCTGGGGTTCTAGTAGTGAATGTAGGTATGAGTCTGTCTGGGTGCTGCTGGGGTGTTGACTCTGAAGGCTGAGTGGGGCGTGGGTGTATCTCTAGGTGCGTCTGGGGTTCTAGTAGTGAATGTAGGTATGAGTCTGTCTGGGTGCTGCTGGGGTGTTGACTCTGAAGGCTGAGTGGGGCGTGGGTGTATCTCTAGGTGTGTTTGTGGTTCTAGTAGTGAATGTAGGTATGAGTCTGTCTGGGTGCTGCTGGGGTGTTGACTCTGAAGGCTGAGTGGGGCGTGGGTGTATCTCTAGGTGTGTTTGTGGTTCTAGTAGTGAATGTAGGTATGAGTCTGTCTGGGTGCTGCTGGGGTGTTGTCTCTGAAGGCAGAGTGGGGAGTGGGTGCATCTCTAGGTGCGTCTGGGGTTCTAGTAGTGAATGTAGGTATGAGTCTCTCTGGGTGCTGCTGGGGTTGTTGGCACCAACAACTATTTTGCCTCTGGGCTCCTGCTTACAATCTGTAGGACAATAGGCATTTGATACATGAGGTCCAGCATATTGCACATTGCCTGGTAAGATAGCATAGGTAATAAGTGCTTGGTGGGCTATGTGATCCAGTCACATAGGAATGTGGGGGTCCACTGCATTCTGTATAGATTGGAAAGGTGATCGTTTCGGGGAAGAGCTTTGAGGAGAATATTGCAATAGGCAATGTGGGAGATAGTGAGTGCATGAGGTAGTGTGTCCTGTGTCAGGTCCGGGTGTATTCTGCCATGTAGTGAGATTTAGATATAGGATCTGCGTTCGGAATCAGGTTGCCACCACGGCGGTGAGCGCGAGCGGTAGGGTTTCTGTATGTTGTATCTGCTTGGTATCTTCTATGGACTGGTGTTAGCTCTGAGGCATGGAGAGGACATCCATGATGCAGTGGCAGAGAGATTGTCAGCATGGGGTGAGAGAGATCTGGGGAGGATGGGTGAATTTATCCCCCAGTAGCTACAAGAGAAAAAATAAACTGTGTCTGGAAAATACCCCATAGGATGGTGCAAATTACAGACATTGGTGGGGTAATATTTAGACAGCTGTTACATAGCCAGGTTTAAAGGGCTGATAGCACCAACTGGGGTAACTGACAGACATCATTGTACCTTGGCATGACGAGAAATTGGGGTATTAGACAAAAAATAAAACATTTGGAGCTCATTATTTTGCTATGTGCAGTAAACGGAGAAAGTAAATAATTTCCCACAGTATGCATACAGATGTAGGACAAGAACTGATCCAGCAAAATAACGTTGGCGTATATGGACAAAAGTATTCGGACGCCTGACCATTACACCAACAGGGACTGTAATGATGTTGTTTTCAAATACGTATACTTTATTATGGATTTTGTCCTCCTTTGCAGCTATAACAGCTTCCACTCTTCTTGGAGGCTTTCTACTAGATTTTGGAGTGTTTCTGTGGGAATTTGGGCCCATTCATTCTGTAGATCATTTATGAGGTCAGGCACTGATGTTGGACTTGAAGGCCTGGCTCACAATCTCTTTTCCAGTGCACCCCAAAGGTGCTTGATAGGGGCTCTGTGCGGGTCAGTCAAGTTCTTCCACACATAACTCATCAAATCATGTCTTTATACTGGGTGACAGTCATGTTGGAATAGAAAAGAGCCTTCCCCAAACTGTTTCCACAAAGTTGGAAGCATAGCATTGTCCAGACTGTCTTGGTATGCTGAAGCATTGAGATTGCCCTTCACTGGAGATAAGGGGCCTAGCCCAAATCCTGAAAATCAGCCCCGTAGCATTACCCCTCTTCCACCAAACAGGTGGCATAATGTAGTCAGGCCGGTAACGTTCTCCCGGCATTCGCCAAACCCTGTCTCACCCATCAGACTGCCAAACAGAAGCGTGATTCATCACTCCACAGAACACTTGTCCACTGCTCCACAGTCCAATGTCTGTGCTTTACACCACTCCACAGAACACTTGTCCACTGCTCCACAGTCCAATGTCTGTGCTTTACACCACTCCACAGAACACGTGTCCACTGCTCCACAGTCCAGTGTCTGTGCTTTACACCACTCCACAGAACACGTGTCCACTGCTCCACAGTCCAGTGTCTGTGTGCTTTACACCACTCCACAGAACACATTTCCACGGCTCCACAGTTCAGTGTCGGTGTGCTTTACACCACTCCACAGAACACGTTTCCACGGCTTTACAGTCCAGTGTCAGTGTGCTTTACACCACTCCACAGAACACGGCTCCACAGTCCAGTGTCAGTGTGCTTTACACCACTCCACAGAACACGGCTCCACAGTCCAGTGTCAGTGTGCTTTACACCACTCCACAGAACACGTTTCCACGGCTCCACAGTCCAGTGTCAGTGTACTTTACACCACTCCACAGAACACGGCTCCACAGTCCAGTGTCAGTGTGCTTTACACCACTCCACAGAACACGTGTCCACTGCTCCACAGTCCAATGTCTGTGCTTTACACCACTCCACAGAACACGTGTCCACTGCTCCACAGTCCAGTGTCGGTGTGCTTTACACCACTCCACAGAACACGTGTCCACTGCTCCAAAGTCCAGTGTCGGTGTGCTTTACACCACTCCACAGAACACGTTTCCACGGCTCCACAGTCCAGTGTCAGTGTGTGTGGCCGGAGAGCCCCAGCCACGAGGCAAATGGCCGCCCTGGCACTGAAGGGGTTAATCCCCTAGTGCCCGGCGCCATTTGCCAAGAACAAAGGGCGCTTGGCGCCAAATTTAAAATGTGTTGGGCGCTAGTCGCCATGTTTATAAAATGTTTAAAAAAATGTGTTTTTGTAACATGCGCCGTGGTCCCGGACCCCTCCGGAGACCACGGCAGGGAGGACAGCTCCCCGGCGCGCTCAGCAGAGTGTGCGCGCCGGGGGAGAGGAGGCAGCCGCTGACCGCCGGAGTCCGGGAGCTCCGCTCCCGGCAGCGGTCAGTGTAGCCCCGGGCGCACTGGAGTGTGCGCGCCGGGGAGAAGGGTGAGCGCTGCGGCTGGGAGCTCGGCTCCCGCTGCAGTGCTCTATGTGAGAGCCGCCGCTGGGGGCCGGGAGCTCTGCTCCCAGCGCCTCAGCACAGCACGGGTGGCCAGCCGCAGCAGCCGGGACGGACGTCCCGGGCTGCTAGCCGGCGAGGGGGGTGCGCTGCAGCCCGGCTCCCCGCCGGACGCTGCAGCGAGGCCACAAGACAGGCACCGCTCAGGGGGGACCGGGCTAGCCGGCTCCCTAGCGGCGTGGGCACATTAGGCGGGCCAGCAGGATGGTGAGCGCTGGGGTCCGGGAGCTACGCTCCCGGCGCCTCAGCGCTGAAACAAGCCAGGGTCACGGCGGCCGGGACAAGTGTCCCGGTCCGCCGGGCTTAGGTACAGGGGGGTGCGCCGCTGCGTGCGGCGAGGACACTGATTAGTGCCTCCCTGGGGGGACAGGGAGAGCCAGCTCCCTGGAACCCCAGAGGCAGAAAAGCAGGCTGGAGGATGGGGGAAGCCAGCCCCATACCTCCAGCACACAGAGAGCCCTCGCAGCCAGGCTGCAGGGCTAGGGAAGGCACTGCAGTGCCTGAGTATGTAGAGTCTGTGCAGGGCACAGGCTCAGTGTATATTTACAGGGAATGTACAGTGTGATTTAAAAATGTAAGGTATTTAAAGAGAAATTGCACTTACTTGATTGTGTGGGGAATCCATAGCTGTGCAGGCTGATGGATTCTCCCAGACCTTTTCCCTAAAAAACGGAATGCATTCCCATCCAGCCTCACAGTTCCAATAGGGACAGGGAGAAAGAGAAGCAGCTCAGCTATAAGACAAGCTGAGTGGTTTCTTGGAGCTCCATGGAGATCAGCCGTAGTGGACCAGAGACCTGGACCGGGGAGCCAGGCTGCCCAGCTCTGGAGCCCAAATCCAGGCTGCAGGCAGTGAGAGGGGTCCCGGGCAGGTTTCTGGAAGTCAGTTTAGGAGGGAAACCTTCCCCCCCAGCCAGACTGAACGGCACCGTGGGAGTAGCCTGCTCTCCCAGATGGGAGAGACAAAGGAGACCGGCCACTCCCCACTGTCCATTGGGAACAATGTTGTGTGTGCATGAGTCCAGAGCATGCACAGCTCATGGGTAAACATTGATTGGTTGTACACCACAGGGCGGGCTTACCCCCTGTGGTAGAGGGTCTTGGAGAGGGATAAAAGGAGGGCAGTTGGCCCATAGGAGAGTGTATTGTAACATCTTCTTCTGCTGAAAAGATCTTGATTGTATGCCGTTGCCCCTAGCAATAGGGAGGAGCCTTTTTAAAGGTTATTTGAGCAATAAACACCTTTGCCTCAAGAAGACTGCTTCATCTTGTGACCAACAGGGTTAGGCCAAACCTAGCCCCGTTCTCCGGCTGTCCAGGGAAGCACCTGACGTCTCCAAGCTCCGCCTTCCGCCAGCTACCGGTAGAGGCCTAGCAAGTGGCTAGTGGGGATTCGTCGACACCACACAGGTGTGGTAAAGCAGTGCGTCGGCACATACAGAGCAGAACCGTGGTTCCAAACGCCACGGCAGGTTAGGAGTTTGGTGGTGGCAGCGAGAACCCGCCCACAGCGCAGTGGGTGGAGTCAGTAACAGGCGGTTACTGACGGTAAGCGGGAATCCCCTATGTGGTCAGGCCTCGTGCGGCTTGACCTTCCATTCTGTGCGCAGTCAACGGGACGCGGAAGCTGCGAGTGCTTTTGTACGGTATCGTCCTGTCACAGAAATTGGTGGCATAGTGGTGGGATAATCCCAGGCGGCTTTTCATCACCTGATTGGAGAAGCCGAGTTACTCAGGAGAGGAGTAACTGCAGCGCAGGAGAACGCACAAGATGGCGGAATTCAGCGGAATGTCCAAGGAGGATCTGGAGATCGTATGCCAGGGGAAGGGTGTGGATATCCCTTCCAACGCGTCCAGAAGCGTCATGAAGGCGGCGCTCAGGAGCGTGGAGGAGTCTCATCGGGCGGAGGTGGAAAGCACTGACGGCGTCAGCATCGCAGAGGACGGCCCAACAGTGGACCTTCGTAAGGAACCGGTGAGAACCACAAGCCCCGCCCCCTTTCACAGCAGCCATGTTTCCCAGCAATCCCTAGCAGGGCCAGGATCCCAACGTCCCAGGGGGGGCAGTACGGATAGCCTAGCAGATCGGCTAGCGGAATTGGGGGAAAGGGCAACGGAGCAAGAGCGCTTGATCATCATCCAGATGTGGCGTGATGAGCGGGCACCACAGGCCGTGATACCCCGGGAGCCGTTGTCAGCTGTTGTACACAGATCAGGACGTATTCAGTTTGCCAAGTTTGCAGACAGTGATGGGGACATTGATGGACATTTGCAAGTTTTTGAAAGGACTTGTAAACTACACGATCTACCCAAGTCAGAGTGGGTGAGACACCTTGTGCCCACTCTGCATGGAGAGGCCTTGGAGGCCTATCGAGGAGTGGCGACGGAGGACTGTGGGAACTACGACGAAGTCGAGAAGGCCCTCCTCCAGCGATTCTTCATCACTCCCGAGTCTTACAGGAAGAAATTCAGAGACTTGCCCAAGAATCCTAGCAGCACCCATGAGCAGTTCGCCACCCAGCTGCGGCAGTACGTGGTGAAGTGGGTGAAGGATTCGGAAGCCACTACATGGGACGCACTGATCGACCTGATCTGCAGGGAGCAGTTCTACCGCCGGTGCGCCCAAGAAGTGAAGGAGTGGGTGCTAGATCGGGAGCCACCCAGCTTAAAGATGGCTGCCCAATTAGCAGACAAGTATGTGGCAATTCGGCCACGGGGGCAGAAGCGCCCCGCCAGCAGCCAGCTCCAACAGACTGTACCACCAAGGGGACCACCCTCTTCAGCTCATCAACCCCAAAGACAAGCATCTTCCAACCCGGGTGCTCTTGGCCAGCAACCGCACCGCAGCGTCCCTGCAACTGATCAGAGATCATCGGTGCCACGACTGGAGAAGAAGTGCTACGGCTGTGGGAAAATCGGACATCTGAGGATGAACTGTCCTGCATCCCAAGCACCCCAGACTCGTGCCCCAAATCCGAGTGCTGGAGCCCGGATCGCTTGTTTGACGAGAGGAGATGAGCCTACAGAGACTGTTCCCCCTCCAGTCAGTCCGATGGAGTGTGGCGAGAGACAGGTGCACTCTGCGGAGAGAGTCACCTGCATGGCCAAACAGCCCCTACACAACATGTGGAGGCACCTGCAGCCAGTCCACGTGGGACCCCTGCAGGGAGAAGGCCTAAGAGACTCTGGGGCCTCAATCACTGTGGTGAGCCCCCACCTTATAGATCCTGCTGCAGTATTGCAGGGTCGCACTGCCACGATCACCCTGGCAGAAGGAACAGAAAAAGCGGTTCCCATGGCAAGAGTCTACCTGGACTGGGGAGCTGGACCCGAGTTGCGAGAAGTTGCCGTCATGGATGGTCTCCCAACTGATGTGGTCCTAGGAAATGATCTGGGTGGTGGGATCGTCACTATGTTTGTTGGCGCCATTCCCCGGAGTCAAGTTCCAAAACCACCGTTGACATCAGCTACTCCAGCACAGCCCAGCCCAGAGGAAAAGACTACAGCTGCTAGACAACTGCCAGCACAGCCAACCACAGCATCAACCAGCCCAGAGGAAAAGATTACAGCGGCTAGATCAGCACATCGACCCCGCATGCCTTTTGCCTCTGGTATGCCCACGTCCCCTAGCAACGCAGAGGATGTCGGTTCCAGCTCGTTTGATCCTGTGGGGGTGCCCAATGATGTTCCTGACCCAAGTGGTTTGCCAACTCCGGCGGTGAGTATGAGAAACCACACTGACTTTTCCATGACTGACCCCTACCAGACTGACCCTAGGAGTCCCCACCTAGATCCCCCTGTAGAGTGTCCCAATTTAGGAGAGATTGAGGGCCACAGGCAGGAGTTTAGGGAGGCTCAACTCTCTGACCCATCCCCAAAAGGCATGAGGCGCCACTCTGGCAGCGGCCTTGACAGGGTTGGGGCAGGAAGTTTGACCTGGCGGGAAGGGTTAAGGTACAGGGTAGCCAGGAAAGTGGGAGGGGATAGACCAGATAGGGAATGTGTCCAACTGGTCCCCTCAGGGTACGATCCTGTGCAACCGGTGTCGGTTGCCAGCGAAACCCCTTTGGACAGTAACCCGGAGACAGACCGTACAATGAAGTGCCTGACACAGAGCTTACCCTGGTCTGGAATGTCGGATGACGCCCAGACCAACTGTAAGGCTGGTGCCATGCGTTGGCAGCCGGGGCACTCCAGCGTTTGTGTTGTCTCTGGGCCTCTGCCCATAGGAGAACCCTCGCAGCAAGTTGCTGTGGACATAGCAGGTCCCGTGCCTGTGCACAGTAGATCGGGGAAGACACGCAGCCTCCCTGTAGTGGATGCCACACAGGATCCAGAGGCTGGTGGTCTGGCCGCCATCACTGTGGCACAGGTAGCGGACGAGGAGGAAGGAGTAGGCCTAGGTGACAGGGTAGGTTTCCCGAGTCATAGGTCGACAGTGGAGGATTGGAGGGCAGGTCTGACAGTTAGGGCAGACAGTTGCCCGATAGGTATGACGGAGGTGCAGTGCCTGGGGCACCATGTGGGAGGAGACAGGGGTAGGCCCAACCCAGAGGGGGTGGAGGCAACCAGAGGCTGTCCCCGACCCACATCACCCAGACCGGTACTGACCTTAGAACCTGTAAGGCCCTACGGACATGTTGTCATTGACTTTAGTCCTGTAGTGAACCCCTTGACAGAGATGGCTAGGAAGGGCATTCCCAAGTCAGTGGACTTTGCACCCGCTTGCGAGTTGGCATTCCAGTCATTGAAGGAGGCTCGGGTACCCGCTCCAGTGCTGATGGCGCACATTCTTGACCAGGACTGGGTGTTACGAACTATTGCGCCACTGCACGGACTGGGAGCAGTACCGAGCCAGAAAGAGCCATATGGGCAGGAGCACCCTGTGGCCTGTTTGAGCAGAAAACTGCTATTGTGGGAGGTGGGGTATGCCACAGTTGGGACACCGTGGGTGGCACTTGTTTGTAACCGGCCCCCCACCGTGGTGACTTACCACCTACCTGTTAGGTGGCTGCAACCTACCTTGGGGAAATTGGACAGACTTTTGTGGTGGAGCCTTGCACTTGGACTTCAGGTGGACTATTTGAACATTGTGCACCCACGAAGAGAGGCCCACTACACTATGGATGAACTGTCTAGGCCAGAGCCTACACCCCCCAGGTAGCGTCCCCTTCACCCCCACGGACTGCGGGACCAGGACCCAAATCGTTGGGACATGGGTCCCTGGTTGACCCGCTTGAATGGGGGGGGGAGGAGTGTGGCCGGAGAGCCCCAGCCACGAGGCAAATGGCCGCCCTGGCACTGAAGGGGTTAATCCCCTAGTGCCCGGCGCCATTTGCCAAGAACAAAGGGCGCTTGGCGCCAAATTTAAAATGTGTTGGGCGCTAGTCGCCATGTTTATAAAATGTTTAAAAAAATGTGTTTTTGTAACATGCGCCGTGGTCCCGGACCCCTCCGGAGACCACGGCAGGGAGGACAGCTCCCCGGCGCGCTCAGCAGAGTGTGCGCGCCGGGGGAGAGGAGGCAGCCGCTGACCGCCGGAGTCCGGGAGCTCCGCTCCCGGCAGCGGTCAGTGTAGCCCCGGGCGCACTGGAGTGTGCGCGCCGGGGAGAAGGGTGAGCGCTGCGGCTGGGAGCTCGGCTCCCGCTGCAGTGCTCTATGTGAGAGCCGCCGCTGGGGGCCGGGAGCTCTGCTCCCAGCGCCTCAGCACAGCACGGGTGGCCAGCCGCAGCAGCCGGGACGGACGTCCCGGGCTGCTAGCCGGCGAGGGGGGTGCGCTGCAGCCCGGCTCCCCGCCGGACGCTGCAGCGAGGCCACAAGACAGGCACCGCTCAGGGGGGACCGGGCTAGCCGGCTCCCTAGCGGCGTGGGCACATTAGGCGGGCCAGCAGGATGGTGAGCGCTGGGGTCCGGGAGCTACGCTCCCGGCGCCTCAGCGCTGAAACAAGCCAGGGTCACGGCGGCCGGGACAAGTGTCCCGGTCCGCCGGGCTTAGGTACAGGGGGGTGCGCCGCTGCGTGCGGCGAGGACACTGATTAGTGCCTCCCTGGGGGGACAGGGAGAGCCAGCTCCCTGGAACCCCAGAGGCAGAAAAGCAGGCTGGAGGATGGGGGAAGCCAGCCCCATACCTCCAGCACACAGAGAGCCCTCGCAGCCAGGCTGCAGGGCTAGGGAAGGCACTGCAGTGCCTGAGTATGTAGAGTCTGTGCAGGGCACAGGCTCAGTGTATATTTACAGGGAATGTACAGTGTGATTTAAAAATGTAAGGTATTTAAAGAGAAATTGCACTTACTTGATTGTGTGGGGAATCCATAGCTGTGCAGGCTGATGGATTCTCCCAGACCTTTTCCCTAAAAAACGGAATGCATTCCCATCCAGCCTCACAGTTCCAATAGGGACAGGGAGAAAGAGAAGCAGCTCAGCTATAAGACAAGCTGAGTGGTTTCTTGGAGCTCCATGGAGATCAGCCGTAGTGGACCAGAGACCTGGACCGGGGAGCCAGGCTGCCCAGCTCTGGAGCCCAAATCCAGGCTGCAGGCAGTGAGAGGGGTCCCGGGCAGGTTTCTGGAAGTCAGTTTAGGAGGGAAACCTTCCCCCCCAGCCAGACTGAACGGCACCGTGGGAGTAGCCTGCTCTCCCAGATGGGAGAGACAAAGGAGACCGGCCACTCCCCACTGTCCATTGGGAACAATGTTGTGTGTGCATGAGTCCAGAGCATGCACAGCTCATGGGTAAACATTGATTGGTTGTACACCACAGGGCGGGCTTACCCCCTGTGGTAGAGGGTCTTGGAGAGGGATAAAAGGAGGGCAGTTGGCCCATAGGAGAGTGTATTGTAACATCTTCTTCTGCTGAAAAGATCTTGATTGTATGCCGTTGCCCCTAGCAATAGGGAGGAGCCTTTTTAAAGGTTATTTGAGCAATAAACACCTTTGCCTCAAGAAGACTGCTTCATCTTGTGACCAACAGGGTTAGGCCAAACCTAGCCCCGTTCTCCGGCTGTCCAGGGAAGCACCTGACGTCTCCAAGCTCCGCCTTCCGCCAGCTACCGGTAGAGGCCTAGCAAGTGGCTAGTGGGGATTCGTCGACACCACACAGGTGTGGTAAAGCAGTGCGTCGGCACATACAGAGCAGAACCGTGGTTCCAAACGCCACGGCAGGTTAGGAGTTTGGTGGTGGCAGCGAGAACCCGCCCACAGCGCAGTGGGTGGAGTCAGTAACAGGCGGTTACTGACGGTAAGCGGGAATCCCCTATGTGGTCAGGCCTCGTGCGGCTTGACCTTCCATTCTGTGCGCAGTCAACGGGACGCGGAAGCTGCGAGTGCTTTTGTACGGTATCGTCCTGTCACAGTGTGCTTTACACCACTCCACAGAACACGGCTCCACAGTCCAGTGTCAGTGTGCTTTACACCACTCCACAGAACACATTTCTTTTTCATCCACTAGGGGTCACTGGAGTACTCTTGGGATATGGACGGCCTCCATAGGAACAGGGCACTGAATATTTAAATTTAGAACACTCCACCCCTCCATATCCCAGAGTACCTCAGTGTTTTTTCTGTGCTCGACGTAGCAACAGGTTCTGTGGCTTAGTCCACAATTATTTTGAATATTTTTATTTTTTAAGTTAATATTTTTTCTTTTTCATACACATCCCTTTCCTCCTTCCAAAAGGCAGGGTCAGGGATAGTGCAAGCTGCTACTAGCAGCTGTGGCGTGTCGGTCCTCACTAAATGAGTACCCTCACAGCCAGACAGACATCCTGCAGACAGGCTGGCCGGCGCTTACAGAGAAGCCCCGTCGGAGCCTCACCACAGGAGTCCAGGTATGTTGGTCGGGGCGGTCAGCTCACGCTGCCGCCCGCTGTGTGGGGACAATGTTTTCTTTAATAGATAGCCGCTGGCGCATGGCTGTTTGCATCCCTATACAGCCCGCCCGCCGCCGCTGCTTCGGCCGCCGCCGCTGCTTAGAGCGCTTCAGGACGCGCTCCCCGCTGTCTGTTTCCAGCGCGTCCCGCTACCCGGCTCCCGCTGGCGGCCCCACACTAACGCTGCCCGCCCCGCATACTGCCTCCGCAACGGAGCATACGGGGGGGCATTACAGGCTGCAAGCAGAGGGTACAATCAGCGGCACGAGGGGGGATAAACAGCAGCAGCAGCAGTATGCTAGGCTGCAGGGATGATTTATACAGGATTTGTATACAGGGTTATATATCAGTTTAAAGACTTGTAACCTGTACTGTGACTATAATTTTAAGCATGGCAGCATTTTAACCATGCTTCCTGTGTCTTCCTGCTGTGATTCCAGAACGTTCCAGTACTACATCTCTACTCCACCGGAGGCGCAGGGGTGTTAGTGGGAATTTGGGATCACATTTCATAGTACTGGCCACGTGTACTGCACTTGGCCAGATATATATATAGAGACACCTTAGTACTATTTTACTGAGCGGGCAAGTGTCTGTTTTTTGTGTATTGTATTGTCTGTCTCCATAATGAGTAAGGCACCAGCAAAAATTAAAAAGCATCACTGTAAAGTCTGTAGCAGTGTGTTACCGGATGGATCTACCACATGTACAGTATGTTTTGTGGATTCAGTTACGAATACGATTTCTGCTCCGGTTTTAAAGCCAGTTTCCTCCCCGGACACTCCATGGGAAATGCTAGCCAATGTACTGGCTGGGTTGCAATCAGAATTGACCGCCGCTCGACAAGAGCGGGAAGCGGCAAGATCTGAGTCTAGGGTGAGACCGCCAGAACTACCGGAGGCGTCTCAGCCTTGCGAAAGGTCCAAATCCATTTTGGGTAGACGGGATAAATTTCATATGTCTTATGGTTTACCAGTTTCTGCTATGTTGCATTCTGACGATTCCATGCCAGACCTCACGGCACAAGATGAGGGTGAGGAGGACGAAGTGGAGTCAGATAGTGAGGATTTTAACAGCTCAGGCATTGATAATCTCATCAGAGCGGTGCGTCAGTCTCTGAAGTTTACAGAAACTGAGGAGCCTCTGACAAATGATCAGGTCGTATTTACTAAACGACAGAGAACTCCAATGTGTTTTCCTGTTTCGGAGTCTCTTAATAAGATGTTAGTAGAAACACGACAGAATCCAGATAAACGGTTTTCTATACCTCGCAGATTTAAGTCTAGTTACCCGTTTCCAGACTCTGTGACATGTACATGGGAGAATCCACCAATAGTTGATTCGTCAGTGTCGAAACTTACAAAGAAATTAACCATACCAGTGCCAGCTGCTACTACGCTTAAAGACCCTTCAGATCGCAAAATAGAAACTATGCTAAAGTCCATGTATGTAGTAGCAGGAGTGCTGCTGAGACCGGGCTTGGTTGGCATCTGGGTCACTAAGGCGCTCATAGTATGGATAACAGAACTCAAGTCTGCCCTACATGACGATCACCTTATACTTCTAGCTGATCAAATGTGTGAGGCTGCGGAGTATCTATGTGCAGCTTCTACTGACGTCTGTCAGCTCACTTCTCGCCTTTCATCGTCGCTAGTTACGGCACGACGAGCACTCTGGCTGCGATCTTGGCAAGCGGAGGCAGAGGTCAAAAGAGGTATAGAGGCGTTACCTTACGGTGGCGAGAAGTTGTTTGGTCCTGAAATGGACAAATGGATTTCTGAGGCCACGGGAGGGAAGTCGGTTTTCTTACCATTGCCTCCACCGGTACCAAGACGGAGGTACTTTGGACCTGCGTTCAAATCCTTTAGACCTCAGACCTTTCGCGGACGTGGCAGAGGAACAGCCACGCCTGGTAGAAGTGGTCGTGGACGTGGTTTCCAACAAACCAACACAAGTCGTCAGGACGCTAAGGTCACCGACAAGCCAGTGGCATGACGGGCTACCAGCCCATCTCGGTTCTCCGATTGTGGGAGCACGCCTTCAGACGTTCCATTTGGCGTGGTTCCAGACATCCGCGGATGTGTGGATCCGCAATTTAGTGTTAAGAGGTTACAAAATAGAGTTCGACTGTGTTCCGCCACTGCGGTTTTTCAAGACAGGACTACCTCTCTCGGACGACAAGAGGGCGGTTCAAATTGCCATTCAGTCCCTACTGGATTCAGCAGTTTTGATTCCGGTCCCTGTACACCAACAGGGTCAGGGTTATTATTCCAGTCTGTTTGTGGTACCGAAGCCGGATGGCTCAGTCAGGCCAATATTGAACTTAAAGGGTCTCAATCGGTACGTAACTTACTACAGATTCAAGATGGAATCTCTGCGCTCAGTGATTGCAGGTTAGAGCCAAAGGAATTCATGATTGCGCTTGATCTCAAGGATGCGTACTTACACATTCCCATTTGGCAACCTCATCAGAGGTTCTTGCGGTTTGCAATATGCCAAAACCATTACCAGTTTCAGGCTCTACCGTTTGGCCTATCGTCAGCGCCTCGGGTATTCACCAAAATGATGTCTGTGATGATAGCTCATCTCAGATCCCTGGGAGTGACAATAGTTCCGTATTTAGACGATCTGCTCATCAAATCCTCGTCTCAACAGATGCTTTTCCAACATGCGCTGCTAACGTACAATGTACTGGTTCACCACGGTTGGATTGTCAACTTCAAGAAATCACATCTAATTCCGTCTCAACGCCTTCAATTCCTAGGTATGATTCTCGATACGGTCAATCAAAGAATTTACCTACCACAGCAGAAAGTACAGATTATTCGCCATCTGGTACAATTAGTGCTCAAGCCACGCACAATCTCGGTACATTTGTGCATTCGCCTCTTAGGAACAATGGTGGCGGCTTTCGAAGCGATTCAGTTCGGAAGATTTCCCTCACGTCCATTTCAACTGGATGTGCTCGCACAGTGGTCGGGCTCGCATCTGCAGATTCACCACAGGGTGAGGTTGTCGCCAAGGGTGTCTCTACTCTGGTGGCTCAAGGTACACAATTTAACCGCAGGGAAACTGTTCGGCGGCTGGAATTGGATAATTCTAACGACGGACGCGAGTCTCAGAGGTTGGGGAGCTGTAGTTCAAAATTGTCAGCTCCAGGGTCTCTGGGCGGATCACGAAAGATTGCTGTATATAAATGTCCTGGAACTCCGCGCAATTTACAATGCACTACGACAAGCAGTACACATGCTTCGCTCTCAGACTGTTCAAGTGAAGTCAGACAACGCAACGGCAGTCGCATACATCAACAAACAAGGAGGAACGAGAAGCCGCATGGCAATGCGGGAAGTAGCTCGAATCCTCAATTGGGCAGAATACCACCAGGTGATATTGTCTGCAGTGTTCATTCCGGGAGTGGACAACTGGGAGGCGGATTATCTCAGCCGTCGGGATTTTCATCCAGAAGAATGGGCATTAAATCCTGAAGTGTTTCACATGTTGGTTCAGCGGTGGGGTTACCCTCAGGTGGACCTGATGGCGTCTCGCCACAATCACCAAACGCTCCAGTATGTGTCCAGAACAAGAGATCCAAAGGCAGTGGCGGTGGATGCTGTCACAATCGCTTGGCCGTACAGCCTAGTGTATCTGTTTCCACCGTTTCCGCTGCTCCCTCTGGTGCTAAAACGGATCAAAAGAGAGTCTGTCACAGTCATACTAGTGGCACCTCATTGGCCTCGAAGAGCTTGGTTCTCGGATCTCCACGGACTACTCGCAGACGATCCTTGGCCGCTCCCTTTACGTCCGGACTTGTTACAACAGGGTCCGTTCCTTTACCCCGATTTAGCGCGGCTGCGTTTGACGGGGTGGCTGTTGAGACTGCCCTCTTAAGAAGAGAGGGCATTCCAGAATCGGTTATACCAACCATGTTACGTGCTAGGAAGCCAGTTACGGCAGCTCATTATTACAGAATGTGGCGTGCCTATATAGGTTGGTGTGAAGCTCGGAAGTTTCCGACATCATCTTTCGAGTTATCCCGTCTTTTGTTATTTCTACAGACGGGGTTAGATGGAGTACTGCGTTTATCTACACTAAAGGTGCAGGTATCTGCGTTGTCAATTTATTTTCAAAGACGATTGGCTCTATTGCCGTCGGTACACACTTTTCTGCAAGGTGTCCTCAGAGTACAGCCTCCATTCATTCCACCTACAGCGCCATGGGACTTAAATCTGGTATGACAAGAACACTGGGATAGTGTTTGAGGGCAGATATGTTTGTCCCAGGTTCTTGTCTTACATGTATTAGAAAAATGAAAACTTCTAGGAATATGTTTTGTTAGAACCTTTTCAGTTTGTTGGAAAAGCTGGGTAAGGGCCCTGAAAGAGAGATGGGGCAAGTTCCAGACATTGGGCCCAGTTCGGGTCTTTGGCCTCACAGAAGGCTAATCAGGCTTTCAGCTGTGTAAGAGTGTTATAGAGTTGCTGGCCTGATTAGGGTGAGCAGACTGCCTGGGAAGACTGCAGGATCTCTGTGAGAGAAACACGCTTCCTGATACAAGTGAGATATACAGTGTCTGCTGGAGAACTCTGTGGTTTTGTTTTAGTGATAGGTAGGAACATCTTGTGTTTAGTTAGTGCCGGACAGGCAAGGTATTTTCTTTTGGTGTTTGTTTTATTTTCTGTACAATAAAATTGGCTGGGGCCAGTTGTACCAGAAACTGGACTTGTGTTGTTCCTCAGCTGCTGCGTGCTGCCATATACCCCTTACAGTGTTACAACTTGGTGGAGAATGCGAGCAGTCCGTTCTGCGCATAAGTGAAAGCAGCAGCTTTATGAGGCCTGCAGAAAACGGTGATTTATGCAGATACAGCCCAGTGTGAAGTTGCTGAGACTCACCTCTGAGGGTTTGATATATGTCCTGGGTGAAAGCAGCTACAAAGCCGCCTGAAAAATATGTCGACATGGAGGAACTGCTTAAAGCCTTGCTGCAAGCTATAGCGGCTCAGTAGGAGGCCAACAGACAGCAGCAGGTGGCAATGGAGGAAAATTGGAGACTACAGCAGGCAGCTGTTGACGAACTTTACAGGCAACAGCGTCAGGATAGAGAGGCCTTAACAGAAGTGGTGCAGAGCCTTGCAGCCTGGATTGGAGATGTGGCCGTCAGTGCTCCGACCAGCTCTAGTTCTATACGGGCCAGTCACTTCCTGCAGAAAATGACAGAGGCTGATGATGTGGAGGCCTACCTGACCACGTTTGAAAGGACTGCCGAGCGTGAGAACTGTCCGAAAGCACAGTGGGCCAGTCTGCTGGCACCTTTCCTGTCAGGTGAGCCCCAAAAAGCGTACTTTGATTTAAACCCTGCTGAGGCTCGGGACTATGATAAATTAAAGACTGAGATCCTGACCCGCCTGGGAGTCACGCTGTCAGTACGAGCACAACGGGTGCACGCCATGGAGAAGCCTCCTCGCTCCCAGATGCACGACCTTGGTAGAGAGGTGTTTGGCAGCAGAGGAACTACTGATGACCACCCAGCAACCCATAGATCCTTGACAGCGCCCTTCAGTAAAGACTGGTAAGACTGTTCCTTGGGAAAATGTTGCTGGGCGGATAAGACAATGCAAGGCTGGAGAGACTGTAAACACTGGCCCTGGAGAAAGGCCAATGGTGCTAGAACGGTCTATGCTGCCCAAACGGGTTGATAATCGTGTGGTTAAATGTTTTAGGTGTGGTATGCCAGGTCATGTTATTGCCAATTGCCCAGTCACGCAAGAACCCATGCAATGTGATGCTGCCTTTGAATGTCGCAGAATGTCTTTCTTTGCTAGGTTAGTCTGTACTGTGGTACCTTCACCTGAGCTGGAAAAACAAATGTGTGATGTGTTCTTAGAGGGTAACCGGGTAGAGGCCTTGCTAGATTCAGGAAGTTTAGTTACCCTCGTGAAAGCTGGGTTAGTGAACCCCTTAAAGGTCCAGCAAATACCTATTGGGGTAACTTGCATACATGGGGATACCCAACATTATGTCACTGCTGAAGTGAATATAGAAACTTGTTGTGAGTCAGCGATTGTTAAAGTAGGACTGGTCCCCACCTTGGTGCATGAGGCCATAATAGGGAGGGATTTTCCTCATTTTTGGAAACTGGGAATCACGGTTATCAACAGATGTGGGAAGTAAAGAGCCAGTTGATAATACCGGTGATTTTATGGATGTACGTGTGTCTTCGGAACTTTCTGACCCTTTGCCTTTTGCTAGTTTGGCTGGGGAAGTGACAGATGGGGAGTCCAGTGAGGACCCTCTTGCTGGGATCAGAGACATAGTAGTTAGAACTGAAAGCGTGCCTGACCTGGAGGTAAAGAAGCATCTGTTTGCATCTGAACAGTTAAAGGATCCTACCTTAATAAAGGTTAGGGAGAATGTTAAGGTTGTTAATGGGGAACCTGTGGTACCGGGTGACAGGGTTACATATCCCCACATGGCCATCTGTAATGAGCTCTTGTACCACATTGTCAAAAGGGGTGAGGATGTGGTGGAACAGCTGGTAGTTCCCCAGCCTTATCGAAGAACGGTACTAGATTTAGCTCATAGTCACGTTACCGCAGGACATTTAGGGGCAGTAAAAAACACTGAAAGCGTTTTACAAAGGTTCTTTTGGCCAGGGGTTTATAAAGAAGTGTCTGAATATTGATCTTCCTGTACTGTATGCCAGTATCATGCCCCTAGACCCCATTTCAGGAGCCCACTAGTTCCCATGCCTATTATAGAGGTCCTGTTTGACAGAATAGCCATGGATCTCGTGGGGCCCTTGTTAAAGTCTGCTCGGGGCCATCAGTATATCCTGGTAATTATGGACTATGCCACTCGATATCCTGAGGCTGTTTCTTTACGCACTATCACAACCAAGGCAATAGCTAGGGAGCTGGTGCAGGTTTTTAGTAGAGCGGGAATACCAAAAGAAATTTTGACTGACCAAGGTACTCCATTTATGTCAAGGATCATGAAGGAATTGTGCAAATAATTTAAGGTCACTCACCTCAGGACATCCATCTACTATCCCCAAACAGACGGGTTGGTGGAAAGGTTTAATAAAACATTAAAAAGTATGTTAAAAAAGGTTGTTGAGAGAGATGGGAAAAACTGGGATTGTTTGTTGCCCTACTTGTTAATGACCATCAGAGAAGTTCCTCAGTCCTCTACGGGGTTTTCTCCATTTGATTTGTTGTATGGTAGACACCCCAGAGGGCTGTTGGACATTGCCAAAGAGACGTGGGAAGGACAGCCCACTCCTTATAGAAGCGTTATTGAACATGTATCACAAATGCAGGATAGGATTGCAGCCGTGGTACCTATTGTCAGAGAGCACATGGAACAGGCCCAAAGTGCTCAACAGAGGGTATATAACCGGAGTGCCAAGATACGGGAATTTGCTCCTGGAGATAGAGTTCTTGTTTTGGTACCCACTGTGGAAAGCAAATTCCTAGCTAAATGGCAGGGTCCATTTGAGATTAGGGAAAAAGTGAATGAGGTTAATTACAAAGTATACCAGCCGGGAAAGAGAAAACCCGAACAAATCTACCATGTTAACTTAATCAAACCCTGGAAAGATAGGTTGTCTCTGTCAGCGGAGCCTTGCCCTTCGGTGTCTTCACCTCGGTTGCTTCCCGCAGTAAAGGTGTCAGAGACATTATCAGCTGACCAGAACAATCAGGTTAAAGAATTTCTCATCCAAAATAGGGAGATATTTTCAGAGCTGCCTGGCCGAACGACCATAATAAAACATGACATTGTCACAGAACCAGGGGTCAGGGTTCATTTAAAGCCATATAGGATTCCTGAAGCTCAGCGAGAAGCTGTTACTAAAGAAGTTAAAACCATGTTAGAACTTGGAGTCATAGAGGAATCTAACAGTGAGTGGTCCAGTCCCATAGTTCTCATCCCGAAGCCCGACGGTAGCATACGCTTCTGTAATGACTTTCGTAAGTTAAATGAGGTGTCCAAGTTTGACGCGTACCCCATGCCCCGTGTGGATGAGCTTATAGAAAGGCTGGGAACAGCCAGGTTTCTCACCACGTTGGACCTGACCAAAGGTTACTGGCAAATACCTTTATCTGATAGCGCAAAAGAAAAAACAGCCTTTTCGGTTCCGGAGGGGCTGTACCAGTATAAGATGTTACCCTTTGGGTTGCATGGGGCTCCAGCAACCTTTCAACGGGCGATGGATAAAATTTTGAGGCCCCATAGAAAATATGCTGCTGCCTATTTGGATGATGTGGTAATTCACAGTACAGACTGGGGGTCCCATTTGGTTAAAGTACAAGCAGTACTGGACTCAATCAGAGAGGCAGGGTTAACTGCTAACCCAAAGAAGTGCTGCCTCGCAATGGAGGAGGTCAAATACTTGGGCTTCACCATAGGCAGAGGTCTAATTAGGCCCTAATTGAATAAAATTGATGCTATTCAAAACTGGCCTCGTCCAGTGAATAAAAAACAGGTAAGGGCTTTTTTGGGAATAACTGGGTACTATAGACGGTTTATTCCTAATTTTGCGACCACAGCGGTGCCGTTGTCAGACCTTACCAAAGGGAAGCAGTCAAATATGGTGAAATGGAACCCTGATGCAGAAAAAGCGTTCCAAGCGTTAAAAGTGGCTTTGTGTTCACAACCGGTATTGATAACACCAGATTTTTCAAAAGAATTTGTGGTACAGACAGATGCCTCAGAGGTAGGGATAGGCGCTGTGCTGTCCCAAACCACAGATGGGGACGAACACCCTATCATTTATTTGAGTAGGAAACTCAATGAGCATGAAAAAAGGTATGCCATTTTGGAAAAGGAGGCTTTGGCCATTAAGTGGGCACTAGATACCTTGAGATATTACCTCTTGGGTAGACAATTCAGACTAGTGATGGATCATGCCCCTTTAAAATGGATGTATGTAAATAGAGGCAAGAATGCTTGTGTAACTAGATGGTTTCGAGCGTTGCAGGATTTTAAGTTTACTGTCGAACATAGACCGGGTACACAATTGGCCAACGCAGATGCATTGTCCCGCATCTTCTGTTTGGGGGCTACTAGTGTTCCGGCCCCTAGGTCGAAACAGGGGAGGGGGATATGTGACAAGAACACTGGGATAGTGTTTGAGGGCAGGTATGTTTGTCCCAGGTTCTTGTCTTACATGTATTAGAAAAATGAAAACTTCTAGGAATATGTTTTGTTTTGTTAGAACCTTTTCAGTTTGTTGGAAAAGCTGGGTAAGGGCCCTGAAAGAGAGATGGGGCAAGTTCCAGACATTGGGCCCAGTTCGGGTCTTTGGCCTCACAGAAGGCTAATCAGGCTTTCAGCTGTGTAAGAGTGTTATAGAGTTGCTGGCCTGATTAGGGTGGGCAGACTGCCTGGGAAGACTGCAGGATCTCTGTGAGAGAAACACGTTTCCTGATACAAGTGAGATATACAGTGTCTGCTGGAGAACTCTGTGTTTTTGTTTTAGTGATAGGTAGGAACATCTTGTGTTTAGTTAGTGCCGGACAGGCAAGGTATTTTCTTTTGGTGTTTGTTTTATTTTCTGTACAATAAAACTGGCTGGGGCCAGTTGTACCAGAAACTGGACTTGTGTTGTTCCTCAGCTGCTGCGTGCTGCCATATACCCCAGGAAACGGCACCTTGCACCCTTACAGTGTTACACTGGTTTTAGATTTCTTACAGTCTTCATATTTTGAACCCTTACAGCAGGTGGATATAAAGTTTCTCACTTGGAAAACGTTTTTTCTTCTAGCCTTAGCTTCGGCAAGGCGTGTTTCAGATTTGGGTGCCTTGTCATGCAAGCCACCGTATTTGGTGTTTCATGATGACAGAGCGGAACTTCGGACGAATCCCGTTTTCTTACCAAAGGTAGTGTCATCTTTTCACATCAATCAACCAATAGTAGTTCCTGTGTTAACAGCACATTCTGGAACTCTGGATGTGGTACGCGCATTACGCGTTTATGTATCCCGAACATCTACAGTTCGTAAGACGGATACGTTGTTTGTTCTCTATGATGCTGCCAAGATGGGTTGGCCAGCTTCTAAGCAGACCTTATCCAGATGGATAAAACTGACCATACGTCATGCTTACCTTCATGCTAGGTTACAGCCGCCTACATCAGTAACAGCTCATTCCACACGTTCTGTGGGAACTTCACGGGCAGCTGGTCGTGGAGCTTCTACGACGCAGCTTTGCCGTGCGGCTACATGGTCTTCCATGCACACGTTTGTGCGATTTTACAAGTTTGATACGTTTGCGGCATCTAGCTTTGGCCGCTTAGTGTTACAGGTGCCAAACAGCTCTCCCGCCCACGGGGGAAGCTTTGGTACGTCCCAAGAGTACTCCAGTGACCCCTAGTGGATGAAAAAGAAAATAGGATTTTGGTACTTGCCAGGTAAATCCTTTTCTTTGAATCCATAGGGGGCACTGGACGCCCACCCAGAGCAGTTTTACCTGTTTTGTGGTAAGTTCAGGGGATCTTATGGTAACACACTCTCACCGACTGGTTCAAATTATCAAGTGCTGGTTATGGTGTCAACTGTTTAGTTGTCAGTAACGTTATGTGTCAACTTCATTGTTGTCCGTTATGTTATATGTAATACTCCATTGTCAACCTCTCTATAGCTCCTGTTCGGCTCAGTAAAAAACACTGAGGTACTCTGGGATATGGAGGGGTGGAGTGTTCTAAATTTAAATATTCAGTGCCCTGTTCCTATGGAGGCCATCCATATCCCAAGAGTACTCCAGTGCCCCCTATGGATTCAAAGAAAAGGATTTACCTGGTAAGTACCAAAATCCTATTTTCCACGGCTCCACAGTCCAGTGTCGGTGTGCTTTACACCACTTCGCAGAACACATTTCCACGGCTCCACAGTCCAATGTCGGTGTGCTTTACACCACTCCACAGAACGGTTCCGGTATGAATGGTCGACCATGTTATGGTCGACAGTCATTAGGTCGACCACTATTGGTCGACATTGACATGGTTGACAGGGACACATGGTCGACACATGAAAATGGTCGACACATGAAAAGGTCGACATGAGTTTTTTAACTTTTTTTGGTGTCGTTTTTTGCGTAAAGTGACTGGGAACCCCAATTAGTGCACCGCGTCCCCTCGCATGGTGCCTTCGCTCCGCTACCGCTTCGCTCGGTACAGATTACCGTTCCAATCGTAGTCCACGTGGATCGTAAAGTATGGAAAAGTTCCCCAAAAGAAAAAAAGTTAAAAAACTCATGTCGACCTTTTCATGTGTCGACCTTTCATGTGTCGACCACGTGTCCATGTCGACCAATAGTGGTCAACCTAATGACTGTCGACCATGTGAACAGATACCACACAGAACACGGCTCCACGGTCCAGTGTCGGTGTGCTTTACACCACTCCACAGAACACATTTCCACGGCTCCACAGTCCAGTGTCAGTGTACTTTACACCACTCCACAGAACACGTTTCCACGGCTCCACAGTCCAGTGTCCGTGTACTTTACACCACTCCATCTGACGCTTGGCATTGGATTTGGTGATGCGAGTTTTGCATGTAGCTGCTCGGCCATGGAAACCCATCCATTAAGCTTCCGCCGCACAGTCCTTGTGATTGCATTAATGCCAGTGGAAGTGCGGAACTCTTCAGCTATGGAATCAGCAGAGCGTTTGAGACTTTTACTCACCATGGTCCTTAGCAGTCGCTGACCCTGCTCTGATTATACGTGGTCTTCCGCTTCGTGGCTGAGTTGCTGCTGTCCCTAAACACTTCCACTTTCTAATATTATCACTTACAGTTGACCGCTGAACCTCCAACAGGGATGAAATTTCACGAACCGTCTTGTTGCAAAAGTGGCATCCTATCACAGTACCACGCCTGTAGAACGACCCATTTTCTATCACAAATGTTTGCACATGGAGACTGTATGGCTGGGTGCTTGATATTATACACCTGTAGCAATGGGTCTGATTGAAACACCTGAATAATCAGGCATAGCCTGATAAATTTGTCCATATAGTAGGATGAGACCCAGGATAGGACAGTGCCCTGAGGACCTAGGACTGTAGTGTCTGTATGAGGAGAGAGCGGTCACAGTGTCACTTGCAGCAGACCCCCTTAGGAGTGAAGGGTTCCCCCCTTCCAGGGCACTCAAGGAAAGGGCTAAATCCTGGGACTATCTCTGACACCCCTGGGCTGTGGGTGCCGAGTTGATAGTCCATTCAGTGAGTTTAATTTGAAAAATAATATTGTCTTTCACAGGAGGGACTACAAACCCCCCTGTAAAAGAATTATTAAAATCCAGTACACACACACTGTGGTAGTATATTTTTAATAAACACACTTACACATACTTGCCTACATTCCCTGTAGCTAGTCGGTCCTCTTCTCCAGTACCATCACCGTTTGCTGTAATAAAGTCATACTCGGCTCTTCTTTCCAAGTAGGCACCCAAGGGTTTAAACTTTAAAAAAAACCCTCAAAACACACACCATGTTGGAAACGAGGATGTAAACACATACACTTCCTGTACGCGAATGGCGGGACCCCCCGTATGTTCTGTCATTATAAGAGCCGGCAGCCACTCAGCGGAGCGCCCACAGATTAGCTGTGAGCTCCCAGACTGTCAATCACACCTTTCCCCATTGACTACAGTAGTTGGAACAGATACATTGCAGTCAATGATGGCTAACCTTGCGCTTCCCATCATTGATTAAAATATATCTGCTCCCACCATTCAAATCAGAGGTGCGGTTCCCACCTCTGAGTCATTGGGGGAACGTTTGATAGTCTGGCTGCTCACCGCCAATCAGTGGGTACTCCTACGGAGGCGCCCGCTGATTGGCTGGTGGCTCTTATGACAGAACACACGAGAGTCCCTGCATTTGCGTAGAGGAACTGTATGTGTTAACACATACACTTCCTCGCGTCCGGCAGGGTTTTGTTGTTTTTAAACCCTTGCATGCCTACTGGGAAGGACCTGACCTATGCCAGGGGTAATTACAGCAAACAAGGATTCTTCTGGAGAAGAGGACCGAACAGCTACAGGGAGTGTAGGTTTGTGTGAGTGAGTGGCATACATCATCAGGGAGGTGCCACGAGCACTTTGGTAGCAAGAACAAATATACTACCTACATACTAAGTGGGGGAAAACTAGGGGATTCTGTACTGGAAAAGGATTTATTTGTTCTCGTAGATAACAAACTTAGCAGTATTACCCAAAGTAGGAATGCAGCAAACAAGGTATTAGCATGTATAAAGCGAGGAATTGATGCAAGGGATGAGCCGTGTTATACTCCCATTATATAAATCATTAGTGAGGCCACATCTTGAATACTGTACACAATTGTGGTCACCATACTATAAAAAAGTATATCCTGGAACTAGAAACGGTTCAGAGAAGGGCAACCAAATTGATAAAGGGGTTGGAGATGCTGGAATACGAGGAAAGGCTTGCTAGGTTAGGCATGTTTACACTGGGAAAAAGGAGATTAAGAGGGGACATGATTAACATTTACAAATATATAAGGGGACAATACACAGAGCTAGCAGTGGATTTGTTTTTGGTAAGATCATCACAAAGGACGCGCGGACACCCGCTTAGGTTAGAGGAGATGAGTTTTCGCACACAGAGACGGAAAGGTTTCTTCACAGTAAGGACAAATACGTATTTGGAATTCCCTGCCTGAGAGAGTAGTAATGGCGGACTCGATCATTACTTTTAAGAATGAGCTAGATAAATTCCTAACAGATAAGGATATACAGGGTTATGGTGGGTAAGTCATTCAAAAAAGAGATGAATAGAGATAACGGCTAAACATTCGCCACAGTTAAAATTAGTTTTAAAATATTACAGGTTGAACTCGATGGACAATTGTCTTTTCCAATCATAGAAACTGTTACTATGAAGCGCTGGAGACGAGGATTCACTTAAAAACAGGAGACTATTTATTTCATCATCGCCTTCAGATTATAAAACACAATTTATTAAAATACATCAATAAAAAACAATAATATAACAAAATAATATGAAAAAGACGGATGGCTTATACTTGATATAATATGGGCAATATATTTTTTTGCAGAATACTTTAATTCTTAGCCATAAATATATAAATACCGTCACTTTAAGAAAAATATTGTATTCGTGCCTGGATGTATACCTCTAGGTCTGGTCAATATATTATATCAATCTGTGCAAGATTTACTTTGAGGCACACTGAACTAATTTCCTCCAGAACCAATAATTACAAGCATAAGGAAAACATCTACAGTTCATCCGGAAAGTATTCACAGCGCTTCACTTTTTCCACATTTTGCTATGGAATAAATTAATTTTTTTCCCTCAAAATTCTACACACAATACCCTATAATGACAATGTAAAAAAGTTTTTTCGAGATTTTTGCAAATTTATAAAAAAAAAACCTAAGAAATCACATGTACATAAGTATTCACAGCCTTCGCTCAATACTTTGCTGATGCACCTTTAGCAGCAATTACAGCCTCAAGTCTTTTTGAATATGATGCTACAAGTTTGGCACACCTATCTTTGGGCAGTTTCGCCCATTCCTATTTGCAGCACCTCTGAAGCTCCATCAGGTTGGATGGGAAGCGTTGGGGCACAGCCATTTTCAGATCTCTCCAGAGATGTTTAATTGGATTCAAGTCTGGGTTCTGACTGGGCCACTCAAGGACATTCACAGAGTTGTCCTGAGCCACTCTGATATATTGGCTGTGTGCTTACGGTCGTTATCCTCTTGAAAGATGAACCGTTGCCCCAGTCTGAAGTCAAGAGTGCTCTGGAGCAGGTTTTCATCCAGGATGTCTCTGTACATTGCTGCATTTATCTTTTCCTCTATCCTGACTAGTCTCCCAGTTCCTGCCACTGAAAATCATCCCCACAGCATGATGCTGCCACCACCATGCTTCACTGTAGGGATGGCATTGGCCTGGTGATGAGCGGTGCCCGGTTTCCTCCAAACATGACGCCTGGCATTCACGCCAAAGAGTTCAATCTTTGTCTCATCAGAACAGAGAATTTAGTTTGTCATGGTCTGAGAGTCCTTCAGGTGCATTTTGTAAACTCCAGGCAGGCTGCCATGTGCTTTTTACTAAGGAATGGCTTCCGTCTGGCCACTCTACCATACAGGCCTGATTGGTGGATTGCTGCAGAGATGGTTGTCCTTCTAAAGTTTCTCCTCTCTCCGCAGAGGAATGCTGTAGCTCTGACAGGGTGACCATCTGGTTCTTGGTCACCTCCCTGACTACGGCCCTTCTCCCCCGATTGCTCAGTTTAGATGGTCGGCCAGCTCTAGGAAGAGTCCTGGTGGTTCTGAACCTCTTCCATTTGCGGATGATGGAGGCCACTGTGCTCACTGGGTCCTACAAAGCAGCAGATATTTTTCTGTACCCTTCCTCAGATTTGTGCCTCGAGACAGTCCTGTCTCGGAGGTCTACAGACAATTCCTTTGACTTCATGCTTGGTTTGTGCTCAGACATGAACTGTCTTAAGTGTATAGACAGGTGTGTGTCTTTCCAAATCATGTCCAGTCAGCTGAATTTACCACAGGTGGACTTCAATTAATGATCATAGGGATTTTATAAATACCACACTGTCCTCTTTCCTGGGCTGTGATTGCAGCAATGGTGATACTCCTCTCCCGGCTCTATAGATGGCAATTCCAGCATATCTTAAGATTTTGGAGAAATTCTTGCTCCAGGTGGGTGGTGGGTTCTTCCAGCCAAATATTGCCGATTGTTAGGCTATCATCGGGGCAGGGAAGTGATGTAGCTTGTCACTTACACTACAGAAAGTCAAAACTAGGCTTCCTCTTCAGTAAAACAGATTACGTGGTTAGCAATGTAGGCCAGGCTTGTGGCGGCTGATGTCTGGTATCCCCCGTTTACCGTATGGGGGGCTAGGGTAGAAGTTATAACTATTGGCTGTCCTTCGTATTATGTCAGCCCACAAGGAAGGCTTCACCCCAAGTATCTCTCCTGGACACGCATCACTGCTGGGCAATACACCACCCTCCCCCAGATTCTCAGCAACAGTGGTGCAGCCCATATCTGTCTGCTTGACTTTTGGATGCTGGAACATTAGTTTGCTGCTGTATTTGGGGCTTTACACTGTTCACCACCCATATTCACTATGGGCTGGCAAGCTTATTGTGGGAATAATGTGTGTGGGTGACTGGTGGGTGTTTTGCCTGTCCACAGTGTTTTCCTGTTGTCCTTGACAGATATATGCATGTATCTTCTGTTCCCTACGCACCATTGTTGGGAAGGAGAATTCCTCTGGGGACAACCCACCAAACATTTGTGGCATGTCCAGACTAGGGTGCTCTCTGAAAGGCGGCGGATCTGAGGTCCCATGTGCCAGAAGGGTTGACCCTGTTGGTGATTTCGCTGCCCCTTACTGAGTCAATGGCAAAGCTCTATGAGCTGGCAGTTAGCAGGGGGGCAGCCAAATGTTCCTGTTGCAGAATCTGGTTACACAGAGGAGCTCGCTCAGTCTCTGGGTCTTGCTGGCTGGTCCACTGGTCACCCTCAAATGGCCTTGTAGGAGCCACTCCGGGCCCAGGATGTGTGATGCTGGATCCATTGGCAGGCTCAGATACGCCACTTACCAGAAATCCTCAGATCTTGGGAGTATTCGGAAGCTTCATTTCATGTGGAAGAGGAAGGTTCTGACCCTGATTTATCCCCTCAGGTGGATTAGGTCCGCGGAATGTGGAGGCTTTAGTGTGAGCAATTAAGCAAGTTCTACAGGACACTGAGGTTTCTGAGGCTTCAGATACTTCTCTATTTCTGTGTAAAAAGAAACAAGTTGTCACATTTTAATTTGAGGATCTCCCCTAGGTTGTTATTGTTCCATACTGTGTCCAGTGAAGATAAAACTAAGTGGGACACTCCGCCTGTAGTGAATTCTGGACTCCTTTATCTAGGAGGACTACCATTTCTGTCCCGTTTGCTGCTTCACTCAAGGGTAGCACAGACTGGAGATTGGATGGGTCTTTACATTCATAGACCTTACTGCATCTCGGCATAACCAAATTGGCCAAGAAGGTTGTGGTGTTAGGACTTTTGAGTTTTCTTTCCAGGATGAATTTTTTTGCAATTTTGGGGACATTTAAAAAAAAAAAAAAAAATTTTTTTTAGTTTAAACAAAGCGGGTACAAGGGGGTTCAGTAGGTTTCTTTGACTTTGGTAGCTGCCGGAAGATAGCTTCCAGCAGTCGCCCAGTGGGTGCTTCTTACTGATGCTACCATGTCAGGCAAAGCCCAGCCCGGCGTGCGACCATGCCAGACAAATGGTTCATGCCACCCGGATGGGTGGAGAACACTGCTGGGTAGGCTGGAGACTCCTTGCTTTAAGTCATCTGGCTGTGTCGTGGTGGCTATTGAAACCGCCATCTTGTAGGTCTTGGATTTTCAGAGTGTGTTATTCGGAGTATGTTGAGGGCTCAAAAGCCTATTTCATGCAGGACTACCGACGCCAGAACCCTGACAACCGTCAAAATGCTGACGGCAGAATCCTGAAAGCAAGTATAGCGGGTGGGTTAGGGCCGGGGGGTGAGGATACGGTTAGGCGCCAACGGGGGGGTTGAGGGAGGGGGTTCTAGGGTTAGGCATGACCGGGGGGAGGTTAGAGTTGGAGTGCGGGAAGGTAGGGGTAGGGATATGGGAGGGATGTGCCCCAGTCGGGATTTCACACTTAGGCATTCCAGCGTCAGTATTGTGACCGCTGGCATCTCGTCTGGCGGTCAGTTATACCGATCCCAAATGGAGGCTGATGGTGTGTCGGTGTCGGTGAGTGGTCTGGGCCTCAGTCCTGTGCTGTATGTAGTTGTGCGCGGTACCGCTTGCTGTGACGCCAGTGTATGTTTCATAGTGAGGTGGTTATGTGTGTGTAGTATTGTTATTATTGTGTGTGTGTGTGTGTGTGTGTGTGTGAGATGTACGTTGTTGCATGATTGTGTAGTAGGATGTACGCTGTATTATGTAGTGTGCTGTATAATTAGCAGCTACATGGGGCGGTTTCCCATGTTACACAACGTGTGGTTGTGTACAGCTAGAATGGCAGAGACACACAGACACACACACACACACACACACACACACACACACACACACGTGTATGTAGTAGGCAGCAGCAACACAGGACACAATGTAACAGCACTCCCTGCCTCCTGTGCCTGCGTTACACTACGTCATGCTCGTTCTGTCCCTCTGACGTGTTGCATGTCTGCATTGGGTGCTGCAAATGTCCCTGCATCCTAACCAGTGACATCTGACGGCGTCTGGCTGCCTTATGGGGTTTATACTTGTCCTGGATTTTGTCCTGTCGTCTTATCCCCATTAATGGAGTCTGTATTCTGCTTTCAGCTCACACTCACCATCTTGCGTCAGACCGGGGGCCTGGGGATCAGCATTGCTGGGGGCAAAGGGTCCACCCCGTACAAGGGAGATGATGAGGTAAGCGGACACCTCAGGTGCAGGGGCGGAGCAATTCCACATCCCTGGGCTCCGCACAATCCGGAGACGGGGAACACGCACATGTTACATCGTCTGGTCACAGGCCTTAAATAACAAAACGACACCGTACTATGTTTATAATTTACTGACCAGCAGTTATTTCTGTGCCGCAGACAATTTACGCAGCGCTTTACAGAGTTTCAGCTATTCCCGTCTGTCCCTTCCCCAGTGAGCTTACACTCTATGGCCGGTATGTAATGGGAGCTGATAACGGCAAAGTGTCCGATTTCTGCAGCAGGGTACATCATTTTGCAAAGTCGGCTAATGCGTTAGCACCTAAATACCAGATTTTTCGGATGCTTTCTGCACTAAAGTAAAGCGCCCGAGAAAACGTCAGATCCCGATGTTTTTCCCGTGTTAGTATACAACTCGGCCGATGTAATGGAGTCCCATATTGCAAATCGTACACGGAACAGCTCTAAAACTCAAATCATTTAGTTTTTTGGTTATAAAAATGCTGGGAATTAATTTTAAGTCACCTTTTAAGCATATTTGCAGGATATAAACACTGTAACAGACATTTCTCTGACGTCCTAGTGGATGCTGGGACTCCGTAAGGACCATGGGGAGATAGCGGCTCCGCAGGAGACAGGGCACAAGAATAAAAGCTTTAGGATCAGGTGGTGTGCACTGGCTCCTCCCCCTATGACCCTCCTCCAAGCCTCAGTTAGATTTTTGTGCCCGAACGAGAAGGGTGCAGGCTAGGTGGCTCTCCTGAGCTGCTTAGAATAAAAGTATATTTTAGGTTTTTTATTTTCAGTGAGTCCTGCTGGCAACAGGCTCACTGCATCGTGGGACTAAGGGGAGAAGAAACGGACTCACCTGCGTGCAGAGTGGATCGGGTTTCTTAGGCTACTGGACATTAGCTCCAGAGGGACGATCACAGGTTCAGCCTGGATGGGTCCCGGAGCCGCGCCGCCGGCCCCCTTACAGAGCCAGAAGAGCGAAGAGGTCCGGTGAAATCGGCGGCAGAAGACGATCCTGTCTTCAGACTAAGGTAGCGCACAGCACCGCAGCTGTGCGCCATTGCTCTCAGCACACTTCACACTCCGGTCACTGAGGGTGCAGGGCGCTGGGGGGGAGCGCCCTGAGACGCAATATAACATGATATACCTTAGATTGGCTAAAGAATACATCACATATAGCTCTGGGGCTATATGGATGTATTTTAACCCCTGCCATTTTTTACAGAAAAAGCGGGAGATAAGGACGTCGTGAAGGGGCGGAGCCTATCTCCTCAGCACACAAGCGCCATTTTCCCTCACAGCTCCGCTGGAAGGACGGCTCCCTGACTCTCCCCTGCAGACTTGCTACTGAATCAGGGTAAAAAAGAGAAGGGGGGGCACTATTGGCAGCTAAAAACTATATAAACAGCAGCTATAAGGGATTAACACTTATATAAGGTTATCCCTGTATATATATATAGCGCTTGGTGTGTGCTGGCAGACTCTCCCTCTGTCTCTCCAAAGGGCTTGTGGGGTCCTGTCCTCTATCAGAGCATTCCCGGTGTGTGTGCTGTGTGTCGGTACGTGTGTGTCGACATGTATGAGGAGGAAAATGATGTGGAGGCGGAGCAATTGCCTGGGTTAGTGATGTCACCCCCTAGGGAGTCGACACCTGACTGGATGATCGTATTTAAAGAATTAAGTGATAATGTCAGCACTTTGCAAAGAACGGTTGATGACATGAGACAGCCGGCAAATCAATTAGTGCCTGTCCAGGCGTCTCAGACACCGTCAGGGGCCCTAAAACGCCCGTTACCTCAGTGGGTCGACACAGATCCAGACACAGATACTGAGTCTAGTGTCGACGGTGAGGAGACAAACGTAATGTCCAGTAGGGCCACACGTTACATGATCACGGCAATGAAGGAAGCATTGAACATTTCTGACACTACAAGTACCACAAAGAAGGGTATTATGTGGGGTGTGAAAAAACTACCAATAGTTTTCCCTGAGTCAGATGAGTTAAATGAGGTGTGTGATAAAGCGTGGGTTTCCCCCGACAAAAAACTGCTAATTTCGAAAAAATTATTGGCACTATATCCTTTCCCGTTAGAGGTTAGGACACGTTGGGAAACACCCCCTAGGGTAGATAAGGCGCTCACACGTTTATCTAAACAAGTAGCGTTACCGTCTCCTGATACGGCCACCCTCAAAGAACCAGCAGATAGAAGGCTGGAAAATATTCTTAAAAGTATATACACACATACTGGTGTTATACTGCGACCAGCAATCGCTTCAGCCTGGATGTGCAGTGCTGGCGTCGCGTGGTCGGATTCCCTGACTGAAAATATTGATACCCTGGATAGGGACAATATACTGTTAACTATAGAGCATTTGAAGGATGCATTACTATATATGCGTGATGCACAGAGGGATATTTGCACCCTGGCATCAAGAGTAAGTGCTATGTCCATTTCTGCCAGAAGAGCGTTATGGACGCGACAGTGGTCAGGCGATGCGGATTCCAAACGACATATGGAAGTATTGCCGTATAAAGGGGAGGAGTTATTTGGGGCTGGTCTATCGGACCTGGTGGCCACGGCAACGGCTGGAAAATCCACCTTTTTACCCCAGGTCACTTCACATCAGCAGAAAAAGACACCGTCTTTTCAAACTCAGTCCTTTCGTTCCCATAAGTACAAGCGAGCTAAAGGCCATTCCTTCCTGCCCCGGGGCAGAGGAAGGGGAAAAAGACTGCACCATGCAGCCGCTTCCCAGGAGCAGAAGCCATCCCCTGCTTCTGCCAAGTCTTCAGCATGACGCTGGGGCTTTACAAGCAGACTCAGACATGGTGGGGGCCCGTCTCAAGAATTTCAACGCGCAGTGGGCTCACTCGCAAGTGGACCCCTGGATTCTACAGGTGGTATCGCAGGGGTACAAACTGGAATTCGAGGCGTTTCCCCCTCGCCGGTTCCTGAAGTCTGCTCTACCAAAGTCTCCCTTCGACAGGGAGGCAGTTTTGGAAGCCATTCACAAGCTGTATTCCCAGCAGGTGATAATCAAGGTACCCCTCCTACAACAGGGAAAGGGGTATTATTCCACGCTGTTTGTGGTACCGAAGCCGGACGGCTCGGTGAGACCAATTTTAAATCTAAAATCCCTGAACACTTACATAAAGAGGTTCAAATTCAAGATGGAATCACTCAGAGCGGTGATAGCAAACCTGGAAGAAGGGGACTATATGGTGTCTCTGGACATCAAGGATGCTTATCTCCACGTCCCAATCTACCCGTCTCACCAAGGGTACCTCAGGTTTGTAGTACAAAACTGTCATTATCAGTTTCAGACGCTGCCGTTTGGGTTGTCCACGGCACCTCGGGTCTTTACCAAGGTAATGGCCGAAATGATGATTCTTCTTCGAAGAAAAGGCATCTTAATTATCCCTTACTTGGACGATCTCCTGATAAGGGCAAGGTCCAGGGAACAGTTAGAAGTCGGAGTAGCACTAGCTCAGGTAGTGTTACGTCAGCACGGGTGGATCCTAAATATTCCAAAATCGCAGCTGATTCCAACGACACGTCTACTGTTCCTAGGAATGATTCTGGACACAGTCCAGAAAAAGGTGTTTCTCCCGGAGGAGGCGGCCAGGGAGTTATCCGAGCTAGTCAGGAACCTCCTAAAACCAGACCAGGTATCAGTGCATCAGTGCACGAGGGTCCTGGGAAAAATGGTGGCTTCTTACGAAGCGATTCCATTCGGAAGATTCCATGCAAGAACGTTTCAGTGGGATCTACTGGACAAATGGTCCGGATCGCATCTTCAGATGCATCAGCGGATAACCCTGTCGACAAGGACAAGGGTGTCTCTTCTGTGGTGGCTGCAGAGTGCTCATCTACTAGAGGGCCGCAGATTTGGCATTCAGGATTGGGTCCTGGTGACCACGGACGCCAGCCTGAGAGGCTGGGGGGCAGTCACACAGGGAAAAAATTTCCAGGGCTTGTGGTCAAGCATGGAAACATCTCTTCATATAAACATTCTGGAACTAAGGGCCATTTACAATGCCCTAAGTCAAGCGAAACCCCTGCTTCAGGGTCAGGCGGTATTGATCCAATCGGACAACATCACGTCAGTCGCCCACGTAAACAGACAGGGCGGCACGAGAAGCAGGAGGGCAATGGCAGAAGCTGCAAGGATTCTTCGCTGGGCGGAAAATCATGTGATAGCTCTGTCAGCAGTGTTCATTCCGGGAGTGGACAACTGGGAAGCAGACTTCCTCAGCAGACACGACCTTCACCCGGGAGAGTGGGGACTTCACCCAGAAGTCTTCCACCTGATTGTAAACCGTTGGGAAAAACCAAAGGTGGACATGATGGCGTCACGTCTAAACAAAAAACTAGACAGATATTGCGCCAGGTCAAGGGACCCTCAGGCAATAGCGGTGGACGCTCTGGTGACACCGTGGGTGTACCAGTCAGTGTATGTGTTCCCTCCTCTGCCTCTCATACCAAAAGTACTGAGAATCATAAGAAGGAGAGGAGTAAGAACGATACTCGTGGTTCCGGATTGGCCAAGAAGGACTTGGTACCCGGAACTTCAAGAGATGCTCACGGAAGACCCGTGGCCTCTACCTCTAAGAGAGGACCTGCTCCAACAGGGGCCTTGTCTGTTCCAAGACTTACCGCGGCTGCGTTTGACGGCATGGCGGTTGAACGCCGGATCCTGAAGGAAAAAGGCATTCCAGATGAAGTCATCCCTACCCTGGTCAAAGCCAGGAAGGATGTAACCGCAAAACATTATCACCGCATTTGGCGAAAATATGTTGCGTGGTGAGGCCAAGAAGGCCCCTACAGAGGAATTTCAACTGGGTCGTTTCCTCCATTTCCTGCAAACAGGACTGTCTATGGGCCTAAAATTAGGGTCCATTAAGGTTCAAATTTCGGCCCTGTCGATTTTCTTCCAGAAAGAACTGGCTTCAGTACCTGAAGTTCAGACATTTGTAAAAGGGGTACTGCATATACAACCTCCTTTTGTGCCTCCAGTGGCACCTTGGGATCTCAATGTTGTTTTGAGGTTCCTTAAGTCACATTGGTTTGAACCACTCACCACTGTGGACTTAAAATATCTCACATGGAAGGTGACGATGCTGTTAGCCCTGGCTTCAGCCAGGCGTGTGTCAGAATTGGCGGCTTTATCATATAAAAGCCCTTACTTAATTTTTCATTCTGACAGGGCAGAATTGAGGACTCGTCCTCAATTTCTCCCTAAGGTGGTTTCTGCTTTTCACATGAACCAACCTATTGTGGTGCCTGCGGCTACTAAGGACTTGGAGGACTCCAAGTTACTTGACGTTGTCAGGGCCCTGAAAATATATGTTTCCAGGACGGCGGGAGTCAGAAAGTCTGACTCGCTGTTTATCCTGTAAGCACCCAACAAGCTGGGTGCTCCTGCTTCTAAGCAGACTATTGCTCGTTGGATTTGTAGTACAATTCAACTTGCACATTCTGTGGCAGGCCTGCCACAGCCAAAATCTGTGAAAGCCCATTCCACACGGAAAGTGGGCTCATCTTGGGCGGCTGCCCGAGGGGTCTCGGCTTTACAACTTTGCCGAGCAGCTACTTGGTCAGGGGCAAACACGTTTGCTAAATTCTACAAATTTGATACCCTGGCTGAGGAGGACCTGGAGTTCTCTCATTCGGTGCTGCAGAGTCATCCGCACTCTCCCGCCCGTTTGGGAGCTTTGGTATAATCCCCATGGTCCTTACGGAGTCCCAGCATCCACTAGGACGTCAGAGAAAATAAGATTTTACTTACCGATAAATCTATTTCTCGTAGTCCGTAGTGGATGCTGGGCGCCCATCCCAAGTGCGGATTGTCTGCAATACTTGTACATAGTTATTGTTAACTAAATCGGGTTATTGTTGTTGTGAGCCATCTTTTCAGAGGCTCCTTCGTTGTTATCATACTGTTAACTGGGTTCAGATCACAAGTTGTACGGTGTGATTGGTGTGGCTGTTATGAGTCTTACCCGGGATTCAATATCCTTCCTTATTATGTACGCTCGTCCGGGCACAGTATCCTAACTGAGGCTTGGAGGAGGGTCATAGGGGGAGGAGCCAGTGCACACCACCTGATCCTAAAGCTTTTATTCTTGTGCCCTGTCTCCTGCGGAGCCGCTATCTCCCCATGGTCCTTACGGAGTCCCAGCATCCACTACGGACTACGAGAAATAGATTTATCGGTAAGTAAAATCTTATTTTTGACACGTAAAAAAACCAAAACCGACTTTGATCTTTAAAGTGCTCCACGTACTGTACATATCATTGTGTTGTGCCCTCTGAAAAACTGTGTCTTGTCTGCAAATGGGTGTAAGAAGTCACACAAGCAGATCCAGCTGAATCCAGTGCTGTGCGGCATGGTTATATTCTGTGTGTGATTGCGGCTGTATCTTCATACCTTATTATGTTACAGTGTTTGGCTGGGATGCGCTGTAGCATAACATGTTATATGCAGATACAGCCGCTGTTACACACAGAATATGGGTGGTCATTCCGAGTTGTTCGCTCGGTAATTTCTCTATCGTCCTAGTGGATGCTGGGGTTCCTGAAAGGACCATGGGGAATAGCGGCTCCGCAGGAGACAGGGCACAAAAGTAAAGCTTTCCGATCAGGTGGTGTGCACTGGCTCCTCCCCCTATGACCCTCCTCCAAGCCAGTTAGATTTTTGTGCCCGGCCGAGAAGGGTGCAATCTAGGTGGCTCTCCTAAAGAGCTGCTTAGAAAAGTTTAGCTTAGGTTTTTTATTTTACAGTGAGTCCTGCTGGCAACAGGATCACTGCAACGAGGGACTTAGGGGAGAAGAAGTGAACTCACCTGCGTGCAGGATGGATTGGCTTCTTGGCTACTGGACATCAGCTCCAGAGGGACGATCACAGGTACAGCCTGGATGGTCACCGGAGCCTTGCCGCCGGCCCCCTTGCAGATGCTGAAGTAAGAAGAGGTCCAGAATCGGCGGCAGAAGACTCCTCAGTCTTCTAAAGGTAGCGCACAGCACTGCAGCTGTGCGCCATTTTCCTCTCAGCACACTTCACACGGCAGTCACTGAGGGTGCAGGGCGCTGGGAGGGGGGCGCCCTGGGAGGCAAATGAAAACCTATTTTGGCTAAAAATACCTCACATATAGCCTCCGGAGGCTATATGGAGATATTTAACCCCTGCCAGAATCCGTTAAGAGCGGGAGACGAGGCCGCCGAAAAAGGGGCGGGGCCTATCTCCTCAGCACACAGCGCCATTTTCCCTCACAGAAAGGCTGGAGGGAAGGCTCCCAGGCTCTCCCCTGCACTGCACTACAGAAACAGGGTTAAAACAGAGAGGGGGGGCACTAATTTGGCGTTAGAAATATATAAAAAAGATGCTATAAGGGAAAACACTTATATAAGGTTGTCCCTATATAATTATAGCGTTTTTGGTGTGTGCTGGCAAACTCTCCCTCTGTCTCTCCAAAGGGCTAGTGGGTCCTGTCCTCTATCAGAGCATTCCCTGTGTGTGTGCTGTGTGTCGGTACGTGTGTGTCGACATGTATGAGGACGATGTTGGTGAGGAGGCGGAGCAATTGCCTGTAATGGTGATGTCACTCTCTAGGGAGTCGACACCGGAATGGATGGCTTATTTAGGGAATTACGTGATAATGTCAACACGCTGCAAGGTCGGTTGACGACATGAGACGGCCGACAAACAATTAGTACCGGTCCAGACGTCTCAAAAACACCGTCAGGGGTTTTAAAACGCCCGTTTACTTTAGTCGGTCGACACAGACACAGACAGGGACACTGAATCCAGTGTCGACGGTGAATAAACAAACGTATTCCTTATTAGGGCCACACGTTAAAGGCAATGAAGGAGGTGTTACATATTTCTGATACTACAAGTACCACAAAAGAGGGTATTATGTGGGATGTGAAAAAACTACCGTAGTTTTTCCTGAATCAGATAAATTAAATAAAGTGTGTGATGATGCGTGGGTTCCCCCCGATAGAAAATTATGGGCGGTATACCCTTTCCCGCCAGAAGTTAGGGCGCGTTGGGAAACACCCCTTAGGGTGGCTAAGGCGCTCACACGCTTATCAAAACAAGTGGCGGTACCGTCTATAGATAGGGCCGTCCTCAAGGACCAGCTGACAGGAGGCTGGAAAATATCATAAAAAGTATATACACACATACTGGTGTTATACTGCGACCAGCGATCGCCTCAGCCTGGATGTGCAGAGCTGGGGTGGCTTGGTCGGATTCCCTGACTAAAAATATTGATACCCTTGACAGGGACAGTATTTTATTGACTATAGAGCATTTAAAGGATGCATTTCTATATATGCGAGATGCACAGAGGGATATTTGCACTCTGGCATCAAGAGTAAATGCGATGTCCATATCTGCCAGAAGATGTTATGGACACGACAGTGGTCAGGTGATGCAGATTCCAAACGGCACAAAGGTGTATTGCCGTATAAAGGAAGAGGAGTTATTTGGGGTCGGTCCATCGGACCTGGTGGCCACGGCAACTGCTGGAAAATCCACCGTTTTTACCCTAAGTCACATCTCTGCAGAAAAAGACACCGTCTTTTCAGCCTCAGTCCTTTCGTCCCTATAAGATCATATCTGCCCAGGGATAGAGGAAAGGGAAGAAGACTGCAGCAGGCAGCCCATTCCCAGGAACAGAAGCGTTCCACCGCTTCTGACAAGTTCTCAGCATGGCGCTGAGACCGTACAGGACCCCTGGATCCTACAAGTAGTATCCGAGGGGTACAGATTGGAATGTCGAGACGTTTCCCCTTCGCAGGCTCCTGAAGTCTGCTTTACCAAGGTCTCCCTCCGACAAGGAGGCAGTATGGGAAAAAATTCACAAGCTGTATTCCCAGCAGGTGATAATTAAATTACCCCTCCTACTACAAGAAAAGGGGTATTATTCCACACTATATTGTGGTACTGAAGCCAGAAGGCTAGGTGAGACTTATTCTAAAAATTTTTTGAACACTTACAAAGGTTCAAATCAAGATGGAGTCACTCAGAGCAGTGATAACGAACCAGGAAGAAGGGGACTATATAGTGTCCCGGGACATCAGGGATGCTTATCCTCTATGTCCCAAATTTGCCCTTCTCACTAAGGGTACCTCAGGTTCGTGGTGCAGAACTGTCACTATCAGTTTCAGACGCTGCCGTTTGGATTGTCCACGGCACCCCGGGTCTTTACCAAGGTAATGGCCGAAATGATGATTCTTCTTCGAAGAAAAGGCGTCTTAATTATCCCTTACTTGGACGATCTCCTGATAAGGGCATAGTCCAGGGAACAGTTGGAGGTCGGAGTAGCACTATCTCGGATACTGCTACAACAGCACGGGTGGATTCTAAATATCCCAAAATCGCAGCTGATCCCGACGACACGTCTGCTGTGCCTAGGGATGATTCTGGACACAGTCCAGAAAAAGGTGTTTCTCCCGGAAGAGAAAGCCAGGGAGTTATCCGAGCTAGTCAGGAACCTCCTAAAAACAGTGCATCATTGCACAAGAGTCCTGGTAAAAATGGTGGCTTCCTACGAAGCAATTCCATTCGGCAGATTTCACGCAAGAACTTTTCAGTGGGATCTGCTGGACAAATGGTCCGGATCGCATCTTCAGATGCATCAGCGGATAACCCTATATCCAAGGACAAGGGTGTCTCTCCTGTGGTGGTTATAGAGTGCTCATCTTCTAGAGGGCCGCAGATTCGGCATTCAGGATTGGATGCTGGTGACCACGGAGCCCAGCCCGAGAGGCTGGGGAGCAGTCACACAAGGAAAAAATTTCCAGGGAGTGTGATCAAGTCTGGAGACTTTTCTCCACATAAATATACTGGAGCTAAGGGTAAATTTATAATGCTCTAAGCTTAGCAAGACCTCTGCTTCAAGGTCAGCCGGTATTGATCCAGTGGGAAAAACATCACGGCAGTCGCCCACGTAAACAGACAGGGCGACACAAGAAGCAGGAGGGCAATGGCAAAAACTGCAAGGACTTTTCGCTGGGCGGAAAATCATGTGATAGCACTGTCAGCAGTGTTTCATCCCGGGAATGGAAACTGGGAAGCAGACTTCCTCAGCAGGCACGACCTCCACCCGGGAGAGTGGAAACTTCATCGGGAAGTTTTTTCCACATGATTGTAAACCGTTGGGAAATACCAAAGGTGGACATGATGGCGTCCCGTCTGAACGAAAAACGGGACAGGTATTGCGCCAGGTCAAGAGACCCTCAGGCAATAGCTGTGGACGTTCTGGTAACACCGTGGGTGTACCAGTCGGTGTATGTGTTCCCTCCTCTGCTTCTCATACCTAAGGTGCTGAGAATTATAAGACGTAGAGGAGTAAGAACTATACTCATGGCTCCGGATTGGCCAAGAAGGACTTGGTACCCGGAACTTCAAGAGATGCTTACAGAGGTCTTATGGCCTCTGCTGCTAAGAAGGGATTTGCTTCAGCAAGTACCATGTCTGTTCCAAGACTTACCGCAGCTGCGTTTGTCGGCATGGCGGTGGAACGCCGGATCCTAAGGGAAAAAGGCATTCCGGAAGAGGTCATTCCTACCCTGGTCAAAGCCAGAAAGGAGGTGACCGCACAACATTATCACCACATGTGGCGAAAATATGTTGCGTGGTGTGAGGCCAGGATGGCCCCACAAAGAAATTTCAACTCGGTCGTTTCCTGCATTTCCTGCAAACAGGAGTGTCTATGGGCCGCAAATTGGGGTCCATTAAGGTTCAAATTTCGGCCCTGTCGATTTTCTTCCAGAAAGAATTGGCTTCAGTTCCTGAAGTCCAGAAGTTTGTCAAGGGAGTATTGCATATACAACCCCCTTTTGTGCCTCCAGTGGCACTGTGGGATCTCAACGTAGTTCTGGGATTCCTCAAATCACATTGGTTTAAAACCAGTCAAATCTGTGGATTTGAAGCATCTCACATGAAAAGTGACCATGCTCTTGGCCCTGGCCTGGACCAGGCGAGTGTCAAATTGGTGGTTTTTTCTCAAAAAAGCCCATATCTGTTTGTCCATTCGGACAGGGCAGAGCTGCGGACTCGTCCCCAGTTCTCTCCCTAAGGTGGTGTCAGTGTTTCACCTGAACCAGCTTATTGTGGTGCCTTGCACCTACTAGGGACTTGGAGGACTCCAAGTTGCTAGATGTTGTCAGGGCCCTGAAAATATGTTCCAGGACGGCTGGAGTCAGGAAAACTGACTTGCTGTTATCCTGTATGCACCCAACAAACTGGGTGCTCTTGCTTCTAAGCAGACTATTGCTAGTTGGATGTGTAATACAATTCAGCTTGCACATTCTGTGGCAGGCCTGCCACAGCCAAAATATGTAAATGCCCATTCCACAAGGAAGGTGGGCTCATCTTGGGCGGCTGCCCGAGGGGTCTCGGCTTTACAACTTTGCCGAGCAGCTACTTGGTCAGGGGCAAACACGTTTGCTAAATTCTACAAATTTGATACCCTGGCTAAGGAGGACCTGGAGTTCTCTCATTCGGTGCTGCAGAGTCATCCGCACTCTCCCGCCCGTTTGGGAGCTTTGGTATTATCCCCATGGTCCTTTCAGGAACCCCAGCATCCACTAGGACGATAGAGAAAATAAGAATTTACTTACCGATAATTCTATTTCTCGGAGTCCGTAGTGGATGCTGGGCGCCCATCCCAAGTGCGGATTGTCTGCAATACTTGTACATAGTTACAAAAATCGGGTTATTATTGTTGTGAGCCATCTTTTCAGAGGCTCCGCTGTTATCATACTGTTAACTGGGTTCAGATCACAGGTTGTACAGTGTGATTGGTGTGGCTGGTATGAGTCTTACCCGGGATTCAAAATCCTTCCTTATTGTGTACGCTCGTCCGGGCACAGTACCTAACTGAGGCTTGGAGGAGGGTCATAGGGGGAGGAGCCAGTACACACCACCTGATCGTAAAGCTTTACTTTTTGTGCCCTGTCTCCTGCGGAGCCGCTATTCCCCATGGTCCTTTCAGGAACCCCAGCATCCACTACGGACTCCGAGAAATAGAATTATCGGTAAGTAAATTCTTATTTTTCTTCGCATCGCAGGGATTTTCCGCTAATTGCACATGCGCAATGTTCGCACTGCGACTGCGCCAAGTAAATTTGCTATGCAGTTAGGAATTTTACTCACGGCATTACGAGGTTTTTTCTTCGTTCTGGTGATCGTAATGTGATTGACAGGAAGTGGGTGTTTCTGGGCGGAAACTGGCCGTTTTATGGGCGTGTGTGAAAAAACGCTTCAGTTTCTGGGAAAAACGCGGGAGTGGCTGGAGAAACGGAGGAGTGTCTGGGCGAACGCTGGGTGTGTTTGTGACGTCAAACCAGGAACGAAACTGACTGAACTGATCGCAGTTGCCGAGTAAGTCTGGAGCTACTCAGAAACTGCTAAGAGGTGTCTATTCGCAATTCTGCTAATCTTTCGTACGCAATTTTACTATGCTAAGATTCACTCCCAGTAGGCGGCGGCTTAGCGTGTGCAAAGCTGCTAAAAGCAGCTTGCGAGCGAACAACTCGGAATGAGGGCCCTAGCCGTGCCGCATGTCATTGTAATCGGTATAAGCTGCTTGTGCGTCCTGGAGGACTGGGGATTATTAAGGGTGTTTCTTTTTCATCCACTAGGGGTCACTGGAGTACTCTTGGGATATGGACGGCTTCCGCAGGAACAGGGCACTGAATATTTAAATTTAGTAACTCTCCTCCCCTCCATATTCCCAGAGTACCTCAGTGTTTTTTCTGTGCTCGAAGTAGCAACAAGGCTTGTGTGGAGCTCAACCACACTTATTTTGAATATTTTATTTTTCTTTTACTTTTTATTTTTACTAAACAATATCCACAACCCTTCCCCCCCTTCCAAAAGGCGTGGGTCAGGAATTGTGGAAGCTGCTGCATGCAGCTCTTGGCATGTCGGTCTTCGCTACAGAGCACCCTCATAGCCTACAGGCAACTCAGTTACTGAGACTGCAGGAGGGAGACAGAACTTACTAAAAAGCCCTGTCACAGCCTCCACCATCAGCATAAGGTAAGGGGCACTGCTCCTTTTATTTATATTGCTGGGGGTAGGGGCGGTCAGCTCACGCAGCCGCCCGCCATGTGGGGTCGGAACAGTTTTCTATTTTATCCTTAGCCCTGCGCCGCTGCTGCCACGGTCACTCCCGGCCGCCCGCCAGCACCGGCCACTACCCAGCCCCGGACTGCTAGGGCTAGCAGCCGCCGCTGGGCGCTCTCCATCGCTCCCCAACGCTCCCCAACGCTCGGCTCTCTGCGCCGCTGCTCTCCCCCTCCCTTCCGCTTCAGAGCTCCGGGCCGCGAACGGCGGCTGGCGCGGCTCTGTCTGCGGGAGAGGAGAGAGGGGAGACTGACCGCGGACAGTGCGTGCTGCCGCGGTCCGTGTGTGAAGGGGAGGTCGCGCGGGAGGGAAGAGGATTGTGCCCGCATAGACGCGAGAGGCCCCATAAACTAAGCTGCATTTTCATGCAGCAGCACATTATCTACACAGCACAACGTTCAGGCTTTTAAGCCTGTATTGCATATAGCTTTAAATAGATGGGTATATATATGCATGTGTATTTGGATATATGTGTGTGTATATATATATATATATATATATATATATATATATATATATATGTATGTATATGTGTTGGCTGTGTGTATATATATATATATATATATATATATATATATATATTATATATAGATATATAAAATGGATGTAGGTATATATATCTGGCCATCGGATGGAGCATGGGTGTTACTAGGAATTTTGCACAGGTTTCATGTAGTGTAGAACATGTGCAATACACTTCAGGCTTATATACACTTTAGTAACATTTCCTGAGTCGAGGGACTGTTTCTCTTTGTGTACTTGTCTGTCTCTGTAGCTAATGCTAAATCAAAAGCCGCTTCACTACAACGTGTGTGTCCAGGGATCTACCACATGCACTATATGTTTGTAAATACAGCTACACATACGTTCCCTTCCCCTCAGCCTCCATACCAAGGCTGGAGGATGTAATGTCGGGTTTACAATCGAAAATGGCCACGCCATGTAAGGAACGTGAATCAGCGAGATCTGAAGCTAAGGCAATGCCTCCTGAGATGCCAGTAGAGGCTCAGGAGACGTTCAGGACTTTGCACAAAGGTCTAGCTCTATTCCGGAAAATAGTTATCATTTCTCTTATAACTTCCCATTTTCAGGTATGTTGCGTTATGAGACCTCCTATCGCATGACGAATATGAGGAGGTGAGGTGTGCCAGTAGTCAGATTATTTGCTAAACAACAGAGAACTCCAGTGTGTGTTCCTTATTCAGATTCTCTTAATAAACCAGAGTCTATGAATGGGAAAATCCACCGGCTGTGGATTCGCTGGTGTCAAACCTTTCACAGAGTTACCCATTCCAACTGCTACTACGCTTAAAAACCAGTCAGTGTAAGCTAGAAGCTATACTAAAGTCAATGTATACAGCAGCCGGGGTGTTGCTTAGACCTACTTTAGGGGGAATTTGGGAGAATAAGGCTGTAGTTGCGTGGAACACAGCTCAGTTCAGCCTACAGAAAGAGGCTTCTATGGACGTCGGCCAGGTTTGTTATCGCCGTTCAGCTTCACTAGCTCCGGCACGACGTACCCTCTGGCTGCGTTCTTAGCAGACGGAGGCGGAGGTTAAATGTGGTATAGAAGCGTTACCTTGCACTGGCAAGAAATTGTTTGGTCCTGAAGTGGACATATGGATTTCTGAGGTACATAGACGGTAATACTCTGAACCAGCGTTCCAATCCTTTAGACCTTTCAAGGCCGTGATACAGGAACAACCACCCACGGTAGATGTGGTAGAGGACGTGGTTTCAACAAACCAACACCAGTCGTCCGGACGCTAAGGTCACAGACAAGCCAGTGGCATGACGGGCTCCCAGCCCATCAGTTGTGGGGGCACACCTTCAGACGTTCCTTTTGGCGTGGTTCCAGACATCCACAGATGGTGGATCAGCAGTTTAGTGTAAAAAGGTTACAAATTAGAGTTAGACTGTCTCCCACAACTGCGGTTTTTCAAGACTGCCTCTGTCGGACGACAAGAGGGCGGTTCTGTAATTTGCCATTCAGTCTCTGCTGGATTCCGCAGTTTTGATTCCGGTCCCTGTACAAAAACAAGTTCAGGGTTATTATTCCAGTCTGTTTGTGGCACCAAAGCCGGATAGCTCGGTCAGGCCAATATTGAACTTAAAGGGTCTCAATCAGTATGTCACTTACTACAGATTCAAGTTGGAATCTCTGTGGTCTGTAATTGCAGGTTTAGAGCCACAAGAATTCAGGGATTGCGCTGGATCTCAAGGATGCGTACTTACACAATCCGATTTGGCCACCTCATCAGAGGTTCTTGCGGTTTGCGATATGGCAGAACCATTACCAGTTTCAGGTTCTACCATTTGGCCTCTCGTCAGCGCCTCGGGTATTCACTAAAGTGATGTCTGTGATGATAGCTCATCTCAGATCCCTGGGAGTGACAATAGTTCTGTACTTAGACGATCTGCTCATCAAAGCTCCGTCTCAACAGACGCTCCTCCAACATGTGTTGCTAACGTACAATGTACTGGTTCAGCATGGTTGGATTGTCAACTTCAAGAAATCACATCTACTTCCGTCTCAACGACTTCAATTCCTGGGCATGATTCTCGATACGGTAAATCAAAGAATTTACCTCCCAAAACAGAACGTACAGATTATTCGTCATCTGGTACAATTAGTGCTCAAGCCACGCACAGTCTCAGTACATTTGTACATTCGCCTCTTAGGCACAATGGTGTGGCTTTCGAAGCGCTTCAGTTCGGAAGATTTCACTCGCGTCCTTTTCAACTGGATGTGCTCGCACAGTGGTCGGGCTCGCATCTGCAGATTCACCGGAGGGTGGGGTTGTCTCCACGGGCCAGAGTATCTCTACTCTGGTGGCTCAACGTACACAATCTAACCGCAGGGAAACGCTTCGGCGCCTGGAATTGGATAATTCTAACGTCGGACACCAGTTTCAGAGGTTGGGGAGCTGTGGTTCAAATTGGTCAGCTCCAGGGTCTCTGGGCGGATCACGAAAGATTGCTGTCTATAAATGTCCTGGAACTCCGGGCAATTTACAATGTGCTACGACAAGCAGTGCACATGCTTCGGTCTCACTGTCCAGGTGCAGTCAGACAACACGATGGCGGTCGCGTGCATTAACAAACAAGGAGGAACGAGAAGCCGCATGGCCATGCGGGAAGTAGCTCGAATCCTCATTTGGGCCGAGCATCACCAAGTGGTATTGTCGGCAGTGTTCATTCCGGGAGTGGACAACTGGGAGGCGAATTATCTTAGCCGTCGGGAATTTCATCCAGAAAAATGGCCATTAAATCCAGAAGTGTTTCGCATGTTGGTTCAGCGGTGGGGTTACCCTCAAGTGGACCTGATGGCATCTCGCCACAATCACCAAACACCCCAGTATGGGTCCAGAATGAGAGATCCAAAGGCAGTGGCGGTGGATGCTCTCACAATCGCGTGACAGTACAGCCACGTGTATCTGTTTCCACCGTTTCCGCTGTTCCCTCTGTTGCTAAAACAGAGAGTCCGCCACAGTCATACTAGTGGCGCCTCATTGGCCTCGGTGAGCTTGGTTCTCGGATCTCCGCGGATTTCTCGCAGGCGATCTTTGGCCGCTCTCACTCCGTCCGGTCCTGTTACAACAGGGTCTGTTCCTTTACCCTGATTTTAGCGCGGCTGCGTTTCATGGGGTGGCTGTTGAGACCGCCCTCTTAGGAACAAAAGGCATTCCACAATCGGTTATACCAACCATGTTACGTGCTAGGAAGCCAGTTATGGCAGCTCATTATTACAAAATTTGGCGTGCATATATATGTTGGTGTGAAGCTTGGAAGTTTCCGACATCTTCTTTCAAGTTATCCCGTCTTTTGTTATTTCTACAGACGGGGTTAGATGGAGGACTGCGTTTATCTACACTAAAAGTGCAGGTATCTGCTTTGTCAATTTACTTTCAAAGAATATTGGCTCTATTGCCGTCTCACACACCGTTTCTGCAAGGTGTTCTCAGAGTACAGCCTCCATTCATTCCACCTACAGCGCCATGGGACTTGAATCTGGTTTTAGATTTTGTACAGCTTCATACTTTGAACCCTTACATTAAGTGGATGTTAAGTTTCTCACTTGGAAAACGATTTTTTTTTTTTCTCCTAGCCTTAGCTTCGGCAAGGCGTGTTTCAGATTTGGGTGCATTGGCATGCAAGCCACTGTTTGTAGTGTTTCATGATGACAGAGCGGAGCTTCGTACGAATCCCGCTTTCTGGCAAAAGGTAGTGTCATATGTTCACATCAATCAACCAATAGTAGTTCCTGTGTTAACAGGACAGTCTGGAACTTTGGATGTGGTACGCGCATTACGCGTTTATGTGTCCCGAACGTCTACAGTTTGTAAGACGGATACGTTGTTTGTTCTCTATGATGCTGCCAAAATGGGTTGGCCAGCTTCTAAGCAGACCTTATCCAGATGGATTATACTGACCATACGTCAGGCTTACCTTCATGCTAGGTTACAGCCGCCTACATCAGTAACAGCTCTTTCCACACGTTCTGTGGAAACTTCAGGGGCAGCTGGTCGTGGGGTGTCTACGACGCAGAATTGCCGTGCGGCTACATAGTCATCAGTGCACACGTTTGTGCGCTTTTACCAGTTAATGCGTTTGCGGCATCAGCATCTAGCTTTGGCCGCCTAGTGTTACAGGTGCCAAACAGCTCTCCCGCCCACGAGGGAAGCTTTGGTACGTTCCAAGAGTACTCCAGTGACCCCTAGTGGATGAAAAAGAAAATAGGATTTTGGTACTTACCAGGTAAATCCTTTTCTTTGAATCCATAGGGGGCACTGGACACCCACCCAGAGCAGTTTTATCTAGTTTGTGGTAAGTTCAGGGGATCTTATGGTAACACGTTCTCACCGACTGGTTCAAGTTTTCAAGTTCTTTTTTTAATAAAGTGTTTTTATTCAGTAAAATGAGGAGAAAGGTACAGACATTGCAGACCAGTAGCATAGCACGTCACATCACATATATCAGTCATATCGGAACTTCATTAATAATACAATTCACATCAGCGGATTAATTGCCATGTCTATAAGGAGATTGTGGCCGGAGAGCCCCAGCCACGAGGCAAATGGCCGCCTGCGGCACTGAAGGGGTTAACCCCTAGTGCCCGGCGCCATTTTTAAAAGAACAAAGGGCGCTTGGCGCCAGATTTTAAATGTGTTGGGCGCTAGGCGCCGTGTTTGTAAAATATTGTAGAAATTGTATTTTATATGTGCCGTGGTCCCGGACCCCTCCGGAGACCACGGCAGGGAGCACAGCCCCCGGCGCGCTCAGCAGTGTGTGCGCGCCGGGGGAGAGGAGGCAGCCGCTGACCGCCGGAGTCCGGGAGCTCCGCTCCCGGCAGCGGTCAGTGTAGCCCCGGGCGCACTGGAGTGTGCGCGCCGGGGAGAAGGGTGAGCGCTGCGGCTGGGAGCTCGGCTCCCGCTGCAGTGCTCTCTGTGAGAGCCGCCGCTGGGGGCCGGGAGCTCTGCTCCCAGCGCCTCAGCCCAGCACGGGTGGCCAGCCGCAGCAGCCGGGACGGACGTCCCGGGCTGCTAGTCGGCGAGGGGGGTGCGCTGCAGCCCGGCTCCCCGCCGGACGCTGCAGCGAGGCCACACGACAGGCGCCGCTCAGGGGGGGACCGGGCTAGCCGGCTCCCTAGCGGCGTGGGCACATTAGGCGGGCGAGCAGGCTGATGAGCGCTGGGGTCCGGGAGCTACGCTCCCGGCGCCCCAGCACCACAACAAAGCCAGAGTCACGGCGGCCGGGACAAGTGTCCCGGGCCGCCGGGCTTAGGTACAGGGGGGTGCGCCGCTGCGTGCGGCGAGGCCACTGGTTAGTGCCACCCTGGGGGGACAGGGAGAGCCAGCTCCCTGGAACCCCAGAGGCAGGAAGGCAGGCTGGAGGATGGGGGAAGCCAGCCCCATACCTCCAGCACACAGAGAGCCCTAGCAGCCAGGCTGCAGGGCTAGGGAAGGCACTGCAGTGCCTGAGTATGTAGAGTCTGTGCAGGGCACAGGCTCAGTGTATATTTAAAAGGGGAAATGTACAGTGTGATTTTAAAATGTAATGTATTTAAAGATAAAATGCACTTACTTGATTGTGTGTCCCAGGAGGGGGGAATCCATAGCTGTGCAGGCTGATGGATTCTCCCAGACCTTTTCCCTAAAAACGGAATGCTTTCCCATCCAGCCTCACAGTTCCAATGGGGACAGGGAGAAAGAGAAGCAGCTTAGCTATAAAACAAGCTGAGTGGTTTCTTGGAGCTCCATGGAGATCAGCCGTAGTGGACCAGAGACCTGGACCGGGGAGCCAGGCTGCCCAGCTCTGGAGCCCAAATCCAGGCTGCAGGCAGTGAGAAGGGGTCCCGGGCAGGTTTCTGGAAGTCAGTTTAGGAGGGAAAACCTCCCCCCAGCCAGACTGAACGGCACCGTGGGAGTAGCCTGCTCTCCCAGATGGGAGAGACAAAGGAGACCGACCACTCCCCACTGTCCATAGGGAACAATGTTGTGTGTGCATGAGACCAGAGCATGCACAGCTCATGGGTAAACATTGATTGGTTGTACACCACAGGGCGGGCTTACCCCCTGTGGTAAGGGGTCTTGGAGAGGGATAAAAGAAGGGCAGTTGGCCCATAGGATTGTGTATTGTAACATCTTCTTCTGCTGAAACATCTTAATTGTATGCTGTTGCCCCTAGCAATAGGGAGGAGCCTTTTTAAAGGTTTTTGAGCAATAAACACCTTTGCCTCAAGAAGACTGCTTCATCTTGTGACCAACAGGGTTAGGCCAAACCTAGCCCCGTTCTCCGGCTGTCCAGGGAAGCACCTGACGTCTCCAAGCTCCGCCTTCCGCCAGCTACCGGTAGAGGCCTAGCAAGTGGCTAGTGGGGATTCGTCGACACCGCACAGGTGTGGTAAAGCAGTGCGTCGGCACATACAGAGCAGAACCGTGGTTCCAAACGCCACGGCAGGTTAGGAGTTTGGTGGTGGCAGCGAGAACCCGCCCACAGCGCAGTGGGTGGAGTCAGTAACAGGCGGTTACTGACGGTAAGCGGGAATCCCCTATGTGGTCAGGCCTCGTGCGGCTTGACCTTCCATTCTGTGCGCAGTCAACGGGACGCAGAAGCTGCGAGTGCTTCCGTACAGTATCGTCCTGTCACAGAGATGATCATGCATTTTGATTTTTCTGTCTTTTATGGTCCGCAAGCTCTGCAGCCATTATGTACATCTCTATTAATTTTTTTTTTTAATTAATTTTTGCCCATAAGCTAACCAAAAAACAGTAACTAATAAACAGAACAAACATACCTAAAAGAGAACAAAAAAAAAAAAAAAAACCGCCTAGCTAGAAGCGTATGAAGGATCGATCATCTGATTCAGCTGCACAATATTCCCATGTATGCTATACGAGCCCGCAGGGCTCCAATGTCAACCATTTTAAACGAATATCTTAAGCAATAAGTTAGTCATGTGGTATCGCTTCGGTTCGCATTGTAGTTAGTTAAGGGACAATTTGGGAATGGGGAGAGTTCAGCCATGGAGACCAGACTCTTTCAAATTTGGCTGAAGCGTTTTGCTTCATATATACATATCTTTCTTTGAATATTGTATCGTTAACCAGGGTCTTAAGCGCAGATATTAAAGGGCCACCTGGGGCCATCCAGAGTCTCGCAATGCAAACCTTAGCCAAGGCACATACATTGCGAGCATAAAGACCCACCGAAACGGGCACAGAAGTAGAGCCCTCCATCCCCAAGATACAAAATTGCGGGGTAAGCAGTCCGCCAGTCACTCCCGTATTCTCCAGGATTGACCTAACTCCCGACCAGAACATCCGCAGCTTCGGGCAGTCCCACACCAGATGCCAGAATGTACCCTCCTCCACCCCGCACTTAGGGCACATGTCAGTCCCACCAGCCCCAAAAGTAGCCAACCTAGTTGGAGTTATATAAGTTCTATGTAGAATGAAAAGTTGAATTTGCTGATATCTGAGAGACTTGGTAACTGTAGCAGGATATTCCAACGCAAGGGTCCAGTCCTCCTCCGTTATTGGACCCATATCATCCTCCCACCTTCCACGGAGACGTGTCAGAGGGTCCGCATGGAGTTTAGTTAGGAGATATCCATACGCAAGGGAGACCATTTTAGCCCGACCCAGTGTAGCCACAAAGGTCTTTATGGGAAATGGGAGGATTCGTGGGGGGGACTCAGCAAATTGGGACAGGAGGGCATGACGAAGCTGAAGATATCTGAAAAAGTAGGAGTTGGGTAAATCAAACTCATCTTTCAGCTGCTGAAAGGATTTGAATACACCATCTAGGTAGAGCTGGGATATAGAAACCACCGATCTAGGGGCCCAAACCTCCCGTCCCTCAAGTGCGTGCAGTTCAGGAAGCCAGTCAGAGTACCAGAGGGGGGTATCTGGGTCCAGGTCGTCGTACCCCAAGAGAACTCTCAGGGCCCGCCATATCTTTAAGGCCTGGAAAATAATAGGGGGGAGAAATCGAGCCATGTTCCCACTTAGCAGCACCTGCAAAGGAGATAGGTGGGGGAAGTAGCAGCAAATAAATTCACAGTGTAAAGATTCAGCGTTAGAATCTTGCGCCCATATACTAATATGAGTCAGCTGAGCAGCGTAGTAATATATCTGAAAATTAGGCAGAGCCAGGCCGCCGTCAGAACGCTGCCTGGTGAGGGTATTCAACTGTATTCTGGGTCTCCTGTTGGCCCATATCAGTGAGGATAAAACGCTATTCAATTTCCTAAAAAATATTGGAAAGATATAGACCGGGGACTGGAGAATAATGTATAAAAGTTTAGGTAGTATAATCATTTTTATGAGATTGACCCTGCCAGAGACCGTCAGTGGAAGCCTACACCAAGTCTTGGATTTGCTGATGACCCACTGCAGGGTTGGGTCCAGATTCAAAGGGATATAATCAGAGGGGTCATTAGTTATTTGGATTCCAAGGTATTTAAATTGTGTTGTCTAACATAGTGGCAGGGAGACTTTGGGAACAGTAGGAGGGGGGCCCATGACTGGCATAATGTATGATTTGGACCAGTTAATTCTAAGGCCTGAATGGGCTCCAAAGCTCTCTATCACCTGCAGCAAAATGGGCATTGACTTGGTGTAGTCTTGCAAGAACAGCAACATGTCGTCTGCGTAAAGAGCTATTCTATCTTCCCGTGAGCCTGTACATATTCCTGTAATATCTGGATGCGATCTTACCAAACATGCCAAGGGCTCGATGGCCAAGGCGAACAGCGTGGGGGAGAGGGGGCAGCCCTGTCTAGTACCTCGGGAAAGCTGAAAGGGCTGAGATACATAGCCATTCACCAAGATCCTGGCACTGGGATGTTGGTACAGTAATTTAGTCCATCTAATAAAGTTGGGCCCGAAGCCCATACGTGCCATCACCTCCCATAAATAAGCCCATTCAATGCTGTCAAAAGCCTTGGCTGCGTCTAACGAGACCACAGCCGAGTCAGAAGGGGAGTCATGTGGGAGTTGTAAAATGGTATTTAGTCTACGCAGGTTAATAGATGTGGACTTCCCTGGCATGAAGCCAGTCTGGTCCGAGTGAACGAGGGAGGTGATTACTGTGTTAAGCCGTATTGCCAATATCTTTGCCAGGATCTTAGCGTCATTGGGAATCAGGGAGATCGGCCTATAGGAGTCTGGAGACCTAGGGTCCTTATCGGGTTTTGGAATCACTATTATAATTGCCTCTGACATAGAGAGGGGGAGCTCGTTACTGGCAAATATATCCAAGTATAGGGCATGAAGTCTGGGCCCAAAAAAATCAATATGATTCTTGTAGACCTCAGAGGGAATCCCATCAGACCCCGGAGCCTTGCCACTAGGGGACATGCCAATGGCCGCAGTCACCTCCTCGAGCGTCAAGGGCGCCTCCAGCTGTTCACAGGCCCCAGAGGAAAGTGCGGGCAGCTCAATACCCCCCAGGTAATATGATAGGTCTAGAGTAGAGCACGTCAATTGTGAGCTATATATCTCAGAGTAATAGGATCTGAATAATTGCGCAATGTCTGGCGTGGTGTCAACAATGGAGCCATCCCCACCATACATCCGGGCAATCGTAGACCCAGGACGATCATAGTGTATCAGGCGAGCCAGGAGTCCCCCCGTCCTATCAGCCTGCATATAAATATTAGTGGCTTTAAAAAGGAGGGAGCGTGCGTTTCTATCGGACAGGTGAGCCATCCAAGCCGACTGAGCCGCCAACCAGCGTACCTTCGTCGCTGGGGCACCATCTAGTAAATATTGGGACTCTAGTTCCCTGGCATCTCCCTCAAGGACCCGTTCTCTCTCCCTTGAGGACATTTTATGAGCCGCTATGCGTCTAATATAGGTACCTCTCAAAAACGCCTTAAATGAATCCCAAACTATCGTACCCGGGGCTGACCCTACGTTATCATTAAAATATCCCCCCCACTGAGTCTCCAGGTCACTACAGTCACCCAGTTGGGACAACCAAGAGGGGTGCAGCTTCCAGTAAGAGTGCCCCCTCTGACCCCCCACAGCAATGGTCATCAACATAGGGGAGTGATCAGAGACCCCTCGAGCCTCATAGTGGATGTCAATGATCCCAGGGACAAGGGCAGGGGACACCAAAATCAGGTCAATCCTGGAGAAGGAGCCATGAGTACTGGAAAAACAGGAGAACTGACGGGCCGCAGGGTGACGGAGTCTCCACGGATCCACCCACTGCAAACTATCTAAGTAGTCAGCAAATTTGGTAGGGCCACCACCCGCCAGCGCAACATTCGGGGAGTGCCATCGGTCCAAGGATAAATCTAGAACATTATTGAAATCACCCAAGCATATCGCAGGGGTGGTAGGAGATGGAGCAACAAAAGAGGCAGCCTGCTGCAGTACGGCATATGAAAAAGGAGGGGGAACATATACCGCTAGAATACAATAGGGCTGAGAACTCAGTTTACATTCCATAAATACAAATCTTCCATACGGGTCAGTTTTGATCGATATCAATTCAAATTGCACTGATTTTTTAATCAGAATCGAGACACCCCTAGAGAAGGAAGAATGAGAGGCATGGTAAGCCCATCCCACCCAGGCCCGTCGTAATGATAATAACCTATTCCCCTCTAAGTGGGTCTCACTGAGGCATGCAACGTCCGGGTCATATTTTTTAATCATATTTAAAACCAAAGAGCGTTTGATTTTGTTATTCAGACCCCGGACATTCCATGCCAAAAATTTCAGGTTAATCATGACCCCATACCGACTCTATGTGTCTCCCGGATAGACATGTCCCTAAAATATAACTGAGAATCAACATTAGCAACACCAACATCACTTGACGTATGTAAGCCCTGCGTAATAAGCCACAGCGTCTGAATCATTAAACATCCTTGTGTCAAAAAGAACTTAGGTAAGAAAAATAACAAACTAAAGAAAGAAAACCAAAACCAACAGCGAAGGGAGCCGCAACCGGCAGCCTCCCAATTATCCCTCCCCTCCCCGTACACCTCCCCGAACTTCGGCATACTTTTTTCCCCCAAACCAGCAACCTACACTTCCAAGTGCTAAGAGAGGCCTAGATTCCCAACTAAACCTCTAACCCTTCTCTAGTCAACACCACTTGGACGTAAAAGTCTTGAGCCACCAATGCAAAGGAGGGGGGCTCCCCGATCCATGATCATTCCCTCCGGTAGATCAGGCCTCAGCTTCCGCATCTCAGGAGGTCAGTCCGGAGCTAGCTGCCGAGCACCCGGTGCAAATCTGTCCAGCCATTGTGCCGCTTCTCTGGGGGTATTAAAAAACTTGGTCTCCCCATCCGCACAACTCTGAGCCTTGAGGGAAACAGCATGGAATAGGAGATGTTAAGGTCTCGCAGACGCCGTTTTATGGGCATAAACTGGGCTCGGTCCTTCTGGACGTCTGCGGCAAAATCCGGGAAGGCCGACACCTTAACTCCATTACGGACCAACGGGCCCTTCGTACGCCCTAGGCAGAGAACTGAGTCCCGGTCTTTGTAATGTAGGAATTTGGCGATGAAGGTGCGAGGAGGGGCACCAGGAGGTAGTGGCCGAGAAGGTATTCTATGTGCACGCTCCACCGTAAATTGGGCAGTAAAGGACTCAGCCCCATACATCTCCTTAAGCCAAGATTCGAGAAAGTCCTCTGGCTGCGAGCCCTCTTCTCTTTCAGGCAGGCCTACAAAACGTACATTGTTCCTGCGCAGCCGTCCTTCCATATCTAAGAGCTTGGTCTGAAGGGAGGAAACCTGCTGGGTCACCGTAGATACGGATTGTTTCAGGGGGCCACACATATCTTCCAGGTTGGAGACCCGTGTCTCCGCCTCACCCACTCTCTCACGAATACGCTGAACATCTTGTCTGAGTAAGGAGAGGTCGCACTGCACCTTTTCCATCTTATCGGAGAGACGCTGTTCACTGCCAGCTATAGCCTCCAGCACCTGCTGAATAGACGGCGCCTCTGCCATCTCTGGGGTACCGGCCGCGGACACAGAGGGGGGGTCCGAGTGGGTTGGAGAGGCTCCCTGGGAAGGAGCCAATGACACCCTGGGATTGGATTGCCTGGCATATCTTTCTAGTTTGGCCGCGGCCGCACTCTGGCCGCCCTTAACCATATCGTGCAGGAGCAGTCACACCTACCCCAGGGCAGGGTTTTTAGGATAGAGTGTAGGTAGATGGCGGCAGCAGCAAGGACGTACACAATCAGTGGCAGGAAGCACCCGTGCCTGGTCCTTATGTCCGAATATCAATGGGTAGAAAATGCAGACTTGTGTAGCAGCAGCAGCAATAATATGGACAGAAGTATTGTAGAGGGAGTAGTCCCAGGAGGCAGGGGTAGGATATTGGTGTGTAGCACACTGTTGAATATTAGTGCAGTACAGCAGCGTAGCCAGATCCTATCTATATGCAGCCTCTCTGTGGTAGAATGGGAGAGCTGCGCAGCGTGAACACCTGACGGTGCCTCCAACACTATGCTGAGGTAATATAGATGATATAGATAGTGTGAGGCTGATATTGGGTGAGATCAGCAGACAATAGGGTCTCAGAGTTCATAAAACAGAGTGCAAGTCCCTGGAGAGTCTCATCAGGCAGCCCCTGATATGTGTAGGCATGGGCAGCAGCCTCTGTGATCCCCTCCTAAAATGGCCGCAGTGTCTCTTCCCCTTCCCCAGGAGTACCTGCCAAACGTCCCAGCTTCAGGGTCCCTGGTCCCAGCTCACGAGGCAGAGGAGAGGAGAGGAGAGGCTGTCTCTCCCCCACAGTCTTTCGGCGGCGTCTGGCGTCAGCAGCAGCCCGCCGCACGAGCTCCGGGCGTCCCGCGGCCGAGGCCGCCAAAATCGAGGCCGGGGATCCGGAGGAGTTGTAGGCCGCAGGGCCGGGCGGCGGTGATTGGCGCCTCTACGGGACCCGGAGACCACGGACAGACACACCCGTCGGTGCCCAGCAGCACAGGGTGAGCACTTCAGCCGGGCAGAGCACCAGGGGGAGTCAGGATATATTCAGGAGTTTAGGTAGCCGGGGAGCTCCCGAGACTTGCTGCCTACTCCTCAGCCGCCGTGGCCACGCCCCCAAGTTTTCAAGTTCTATCGGTTATAGTGTCAACTGTTTAGTTGTCAGTAACATTATGTGTCAACTTTAATGTTGTCTGTAATGTTATATGTAATTCTCCATTGTCAACCTCTCTATCGCTCCTGTTCGGCTCAGTAAAAAACACTGAGGTACTCTGGGAATATGGAGGGGAGGAGAGTTACTAAATTTAAATATTCAGTGCCCTGTTCCTGCGGAGGCCGTCCATATCCCAAGAGTACTCCAGTGACCCCTATGGATTCAAAGAAAAGGATTTACCTGGTAAGTACCAAAATCCTATTGTTGCTTTAGTCATGGAACTTTTGGGGGCCAGTGGGTTTTTTCCTCTCTTACACTGTGGACCTCCTATACCAAAAGACACATTCCGGTCGGTCCCATAATATCGGACGTTTTCTAATCTAATTACCACGACAACTCTGATCCAATACGCAGAAGCTGGAAAAAAGACGCACGCCATTACGTTGGCCGAGTTCCGGCAAATAGACGCACATTTGTAATGTCCGTTGTGGTGCGATAATTTCCCGGCTGGCATTATCGGCTCCCATTACATCCCGGCCTCTACGGCGTATCACACGGGGACGCATACCGTTTGATTTTCTGTGTCAGAAGCCAGTTTAGCTGCCGGTACGTTTGGCAGGAAACGTGTTCTCCATCGCTGGGGCGCTCAGCCTGTTCTCACCCTCTGCTTCTCTCTGATTTACAGGGCATCTTCATATCCCGTGTGGCCGAGGAGGGTCCTGCAGCTCGTGCTGGGGTGCGAGTGGGTGATAAACTCCTGGAGGTCAGTGCTGGGTACATGGTCAGTCAATGGTCCGTTCAGTAGGCATGTGTTGGGAGTGTCCTGGGCGGTGACTGGGAGGCGGCTAGAAACGGCAAATCGTGGCGATATTGTTCTGTTGTGTAGTCACCCAGAGTTTCGTTGGTGCGCCGGATGGCGTGTCTCGGGCGCACGATTGTAGCTCAGGAAACCACTTTGCATTAAGTCACAGACAAGCGACCCCCAGTAGACGCAGCTGAATCCGGCCCAGTGGGTGGAATGTTGAGCTGGTTTCTGTAGTGCAGTGCTGACGTGCGGCTCTCCACCTGGCAGGTGAACGGCGTTGATTTGCATAATGCAGAACATCACACGGCGGTGGAAGCGCTGCGGAGCTCCGGGACCTCCGTCTCTATGACTGTGTTGCGGGAGCGGATGGTGGAGCCTGAAAACCCCATCACCGTGACACCTTTGCGCCCTGAGGATGATTACAACCCACGGGAGAAACGCGTGGTCATCCAGTACCCCGAGGAGGAAGAGGAGTCTTTGCACAGCCCTGAACAACGGATCACTGCCTGCTTGATGCGTAACGATAAGGGACTGGGGTTCAGCATCGCGGGCGGCGTTGGCAGCACCCCTTACCGGGTAGGAGACACTGTGAGTATATTTATATGCAAGTGTAATGTATTGAGAAGGTGCCTAGTAGTACAACAGGGCATATGCGGTGTGTATGTGTGTATCACCCTTCTCGTGGTTCTTCCTGATGAATCTCTGATTTCCAGATATAGCTTCCAGCAATACTCACACGTAGAATAGGGAGGGGTATCATTATATAGTAGAGTAAAGATATATATATATATGAGAGAGAGAGAGCATTGTATGATACAGAGTAATTTCATAACTTTCCCTTAGTCACACAGAGGATACAGTTCTTCACTGTTGAATTCTGTTTTATTTTAACTTTTTCTTATAAGTTCTTGGATCCCGAATTTTAATTGACGTTTAGTTTTGATGACGCAATGTAAAGCACAAGATCATTCTGCCACGCAGGTAGTGCAAGTTGTACGGCTGCCTATCGCGTTCTCTGGTTATGCAGCACGAATACGTACGTCACATTGCATGCAGCTGCAGAGGCAGAATGTGCTGTCCGCTGGCTAGGCCAGGCCTAATAGCTGCGTTTCTCACTTTCTTACTTGGGTGTAACCTGGTCTGTGTGGGAGAAAAGGATACGTATGTGATGTCACATCTCATTATAGAATTAGTGAAAAGTATAACTCGCTTCTCATTCTGTATTTGGACAATGGCCAGTGCGCGCCGGCTGCGTAGGGCTGGCCAGTGCGCGCCGGCTGCGTAGGGCTGGCCAGTGCGCGCTGGCTGCATAGGGCTAGCCACTGCGCTGACTTCATAAAGCTCTGGTACATCTCACTGTCCACATTGTATAAACATGGGGTCTTTCCGCGCCAGCGTTTCACATCGGTTTCATGTACTTCATGGATTGCCACAGACTTGCCTCTGGCAGTGAAAGAGTCTGGGGGCTGAAAATAGCCTCCTCCAGTTATATGACACCTGCTCCCGCCACTCCTGAAATTCTGAGACCTGGGATCGGGATATTTTGGGTAAGCTGATGACGGAGGCTCCGTCCAGTCTGCAGAGCGAAACGGCACGAGGCTCCGTATTTGTGTGAATGCATCTTATGCGTCTGTGTGTATCGGTTAGGGGAAGAGTTTGGGGGGGCAGAGCGCGGTACTTAACGGAACCTTTCTAATTCTAGGGTATATTCATCTCACGGATAGCAGAAGGGGGAGCTGCGCATCGAGACGGAACACTTAGGGTTGGAGACCGGGTCTTGTCTGTAAGTAGCCTCCGTCACTGGCAGTGTCATAGTAATGTCTGTGGCAGTCACGCTGCGTTCCTCTCTCAGCTGCCGCTCTGGTAATAGCCTCTGACAGATGAGTGCTGCGTTGGGTGACTCATGGGAAATGGCATTTATTATGGGCACGGGTAGTTTATAAATCTCTGGGCAGAGTTCTCCCCTGGTTCTGTGCAGCAGACCCGGGCTCAGTGCCCCCCTAGCCGAGCAGATCAGACGCCAAGGTGGGTTACTCATCTGGGGATCGGGGTGGTCTATACGGAGGACCTGGAGTAAAGGAGATCTGACCTGTCTAGCCATCGTGGGTCCAGGGAGCGCTCTGTAATGTCACCTGTGTGTGTGTCCTCTGTAATCCGCCTAACCATCTCCTTCCTTTTCCAAGCGTGTCGCCAGCCTTCTGTCTCTCGCTCTGTGACCTGTCCCTACGAACCTAACCTCTAATCTGCCCCCTGACCCCCAATCTCCTGGCATGTTCCTCTCCGGCTCTCTCTTCTGGTGGTGGGATCCTGTCTTTCGGGGATGGTACCCTTCTTGTAGCCGGTGGTAAGAGTGGATACTGCCTCGTCAGTGCTGACTTCTGTGTGTGTGCTCTGTGCCGCCGGCCGCAAAGCTCCTGCTGCGTGCCTCTTACCGGCTTATCCAACGCGGCCAATGGGCGTTAGTCTGCAGGCGACAGTAACTCAGAGGAAGGGATGATGGCTAACATGGTCTTCGCACAACACAAGCGGGTCATTGACCTCCATACAAAGGAGCGGTTAGCATTCTCCGGCCTTGGGATTGTTTGGTCTGTCTTACTAATATATACTATGGAGGGATTGCAGTAGGTGACTACGTAAGGCTGGCAGGATTGTGCGGTTGACCCTCTGGCTTTGCACATTGTTCTAGATCAATGGGGTAGACATGACAGAAGCCAGGCATGATCAGGCAGTAGCCCTGCTTACCAGCACCTCCCCCACCATTACTCTGCTGGTGAAGAGAGAGCCGCCCCAAGCAGGGGCCGGGACAGACCCAAGATCCTCTCCGTCATTGCACAGAGCTCGTCCGCGCTCGCCGCCGCCTCCCGCGGAGAGTGAGAATGGCGAAGCCGAAGAGGAGTCGGGATCTCTGAGGAACCACTGTAGCCAGAGAATGGAGGACGAGTATCCCGTTGAGGTGAGGCACAGGTGGCTTCCTGGCTCTGGCCTGTAGCTGTTTACTGGTCATTATATAATAAGGGGACTATGGTCTAGGACAGGCCGGACGTCACTGAGGTGATGCCTCTTTGCCCACTTTGAGCTGGATTAAAACAAAAAAATGGCGGCCTCGCGTCTTATGGAAGAACTGGGAACAGAGGGGAAGGTCAGCGTCTTCCATCCGGCGAATGTTCAGCATGGCACGATCAGTCCTAGAGGTTCCGGCCTGTTGTAGACTGTAAGGAGGTGGGGGGGGGGGTTCAGTTAGTGCTTGACTTGCGATGATCCGTTCCAGAACCGCAGATGCTGGCCAATAACATCTCTGGAGTGCCCTCGCATCCTATATGGGTGCACAGGAAACGTGATGTTTAGCCTACTATAACGGGCAAATACAGTACTGTGCAAAAGTCTTAGGCAGGTGTGGAAAAAATGCTGCAAAGTAAGAATTTTATCAACAAAATGCAAAGTGAATGAACAGAAGAGACATCTAAATCCAATCAGTATTTGGTGTGACCTCCCTTGGGCTTCAGAACATCATCAATTCTTCTAGGTACACTTGCACACAGTTTTTGAAGGAACTCTGCAGGGAGGTTGTTCCAGACTTCTTGGAGAACTAACCACAGAACTTCTGTGGATGTAGCTTGCTCAGATCCTTCTGTCTCTTCATGTGATCCCAGACAGACTCCATGATGTTGAGATCAGGGCTCTGTGGGGGCCATATCATCACTTCCAGGACTCCTTGTTCTTCTTTACGCTGAAGATAGTTCTTAATGACAATGACTGTTTGTGGTCGTTGTCCTGCTGCAGAATACATTTGGAGCCAGTCAGACGCCTCCCTTCCTTGCAAGTGTACCTAGAGGGATTGATGCTGCTTTGAAGGCAGAGGGCGTTCTCCACAGATATTGATGTCATTTAGATTCCTCTTCTGCTCATTCACTTTGCATTTTTTGTTAATTGATCAAAATAAACTATTAACACTTTTATTTTTTAAAGCATTTATTCCACACCTGCCTAAAACTTTAGCACAGTACTGTATGTGCGGGGAAAGAATCTGCATGTCAGCAATAAGACGCAATGGCTACATATAGGGTAGATAAGTCGGTATCGGCCATGTGTCTTATACAGGCAGGTCGTGACCTTGTTCCTTATTACAGGAGATCTGTCTGGTGAAGGCTGGGGGCCCCCTAGGGCTCAGTATAGTGGGCGGCAGTGACCACTCCAGTCACCCATTCGGAGTAAGTGAACCTGGAGTTTTCATCTCGAAGGTGAGCGATCCCTGATCCCCCGCGTTGTGTATTTCCTGTATCTCTGCTGAACGCGGTTACTGAGCCGATGCGCTGTGGTAACTGTCTCTCCTCCACTGAACAGGTGATCCCCCGCGGGGTGGCTGCGCGCAGTGGGCTCAGGGTCGGAGACCGGATTTTAGAGGCGGCTGGAGTGGATCTGAGACATGCCACTCACCAGGACGCTGTGAAAGCTCTGCTGTGCCCTGCCCAGGAACTCCGCTTGCTGGTGAGGAGAGACCCTCCTCCTCTGGGCATGCAGGTATCGCACCAAACACACGTTATGTACACGTCTTACAGGTGATCGTGGGAGGAAACCTGGGGGTTCACATAGAGGTGCTACACGGATGTCCAGCTAGGACTGGTATGTGATGGTGTTACACGGATAGTTACATGTTCAGCTGGGACTGGTATGTGATGTGTTATATGGATAGTTACATGTTCAGCTGGGACTGGTATGTGATGTGTTACACGGATAGTTACATGTTCAGCTTGGACTGGTATGTGATGTGTTACACGGATAGTTACGTGTTCAGCTGGGACTGGTATGTGATGTGTTACACGGATAGTTACATGTTCTGCTGGGACTGGTATGTGATGTGTTACACGGATAGTTACATGTTCAGCTGGGACTGGTATGTGATGAGGTTACACGGATAGTTACATGTTCAGCTGGGACTGGTATGTGATGGTGTTACACGGATAGTTACGTGTTCAGCTGGGACTGGTATGTGATGGTGTTACACGGATAGTTACATGTTCAGCTGGGACTGGTATGTGATGATGTTACACGGATAGTTACATGTTCAGCTGGGACTGGTATGTGATGAGGTTACACGGATAGTCACATTTTCAGCGTGGACTGGTATGTGATGTGTTACATGGATAGTTACATGTTCAGCTTGGACTGGTATGTGATGTGTTACACGGATAGTTACATGTTCAGCTGGGACTGGTATGTGATGGTGTTACACGGATAGTTACGTGTTCAGCTGGGACTGGTATGTGATGGTGTTACACGGATAGTTACATGTTCAGCTGGGACTGGTATGTGATGAGGTTACACGGATAGTCACATTTTCAGCGTGGACTGGTATGTGATGTGTTACATGGATAGTTACATGTTCAGCTTGGACTGGTATGTGATGTGTTACACGGATAGTTACATGTTCAGCTGGGACTGGTATGTGATGGTGTTACACGGATAGTTACGTGTTCAGCTGGGACTGGTATGTGATGGTGTTACACGGATAGTTACATGTTCAGCTGGGACTGGTATGTGATGGTCTTACACGGATAGTTACATGTTCAGCTGGGACTGGTATGTGATGGTCTTACACGGATAGTTACATGTTCAGCTGGGACTGGTATGTGATGGTGTTACACGGATAGTTACGTGTTCAGCTTTTACTGGTATGTGATGTGTTACACGGATAGTTACATGTTCAGCTGGGACTGATATGTGATGGTGTTACAAGGATAGTTACGTGTTCAGCTGGGACTGGTATGTGATGGTGTTACACGGATAGTTACATGTTCAGCTGGGACTGGTATGTGATGGTCTTACACGGATAGTTACATGTTCAGCTGGGACTGGTATGTGATGGTGTTACACGGATAGTTACATGTTCAGCTGGGACTGGTATGTGATGGTCTTACACGGATAGTTACATGTTCAGCTGGGACTGGTATGTGATGGTGTTACACGGATAGTTACATGTTCAGCTGGGACTGGTATGTGATGGTGTTACACGGATAGTTACGTGTTCAGCTGGGACTGGTATGTGATGGTGTTACACGGATAGTTACATGTTCAGCTGGGACTGGTATGTGATGGTGTTACACGGATAGTTACGTGTTCAGCTTGGACTGGTATGTGATGGTCTTACACGGATAGTTACGTGTTCAGCTTGGACTGGTATGTGATGGTCTTACACGGATAGTTACATGTTCAGCTGGGACTGGTATGTGATGTGTTACATGGATAGTTACATGTTCAGCTGGGACTGGTATGTGATGGTGTTACACGGATAGTTACGTGTTCAGCTGGGACTGGTATGTGATGGTGTTACACGGATAGTTACATGTTCAGCTGGGACTGGTATGTGATGGTGTTACACGGATAGTTACGTGTTCAGCTGGGACTGGTACATGATGGTGTTACACGGATAGTTACATGTTCAGCTAGGACTGGTATGTGATAGTTTTACACGGATAGTTACGTGTTCAGCTGGGACTGGTACATGATGGTGTTACACGGATAGTTACATGTTCAGCTGGGACTGGTATGTGATGGTGTTACATGGATAGTTACTTATTCAGCTCGGACTGTTATGTGATGATGTTACATGGATAGTCACATGCTCAGCTTGGACTCGTATGTGATGGTGTTACACGGATAGTTACATGCTTAGCTGGGACTGGTATATGATGGTGTTACATGGATAGTTACATGTTCAGCTTGGACTGGTATGTGATGGTGTTACACATATAGTTACATGTTCAGCTTGGACTGGCATTTGATGTTACACGGATAGTCACATGTTCAGCTTGGACTGGTATTTGATGTTACATTGATAGTCACATGTTCAGCGGAGACTGGTGTGTGATGGTGTTACACGGATAGTTACATGCTTAGCTGGGACTGGTATATGATGGTGTTACACGGAGAGTTACATGTTCAGCTGGGACTGGTATGTGATGGTATTACACGGATAGTTACATGTTCAGCATGGACTGGTATGTGATGGTCTTACACGGATAGTTACATGCTTAGCTGTGTCTGGTATGTGATGGTATTACACGGATAGTTACATGTTCAGCTTGGACTGGTATGTGATGGTGTTACACATATAGTTACATGTTCAGCTTGGACTGGCATTTGATGTTACACGGATAGTCACATGTTCAGCTTGGACTGGTATTTGATGTTACATGGATAGTCACATGTTCAGCGGAGACTGGTGTGTGATGGTGTTACATGATAATAGGTACATGCTTAGCTAGTACTGGTATGTGATGGTGTTACACAGATAGTTACATGTTCAGCTTGGACTGGCATTTGATGTTACACGGATAGTCACATGTTCAGCGGAGACTGGTATGTGATGGCTTTACATGGATAGTTACATGTTCAGCTAGGACTGGTATGTGATGGTGTTACACGGAGAGTTACATGTTCAGCTGGGACTGGTATGTGATGGTATTACACGGATAGTTACATGTTCAGCATGGACTGGTATGTGATGGTCTTACACGGATAGTTACATGCTTAGCTGTGTCTGGTATGTGATGGTATTACACGGATAGTTACATGTTCAGCTTGGACTGGTATGTGATGGTGTTACACGGATAGTTACATGTTCAGCTGGGACTGGTACATGATGGTGTTACACGGATAGTTACATGTTCAGCTGGGACTGGTACATGATGGTGTTACACGGATAGTTACATGTTCAGCTGGGACTGGTATGTGATGGTTTTACACGGATAGTCACATTTTCAGCGTGGACTGGTATGTGATGGTCTACATGGGTAGTTACATGTTCACCTGGGACTGGTATGTAATGAGGTTACACGGATAGTCACATATTCAGCTGAGACTGGTATGTGATGGTGTTACACGGATAGTTACATGCTTAGCTGGGACTGGTATATGATGGTGTTACATGGATAGTTACATGTTCAGCTTGGACTGGTATGTGATGGTGTTACACATCTAGTTACATGTTCAGCTTGGACTGGCATTTGATGTTACACGGATAGTCACATGTTCAGCGGAGACTGGTATGTGATGGTATTACATGGATTGTTACATGCTTAGCTGGGGCTGGTATATGATGGTGTTACACGGATAGTTACATGTTCAGCTGGGACTGGTATGTGATGATCTTACGTGGATAGTTACGTGTTTAGCTGGGACTGGTATGTTATGATGTTACATGGATAGTTACATGCTTAGCTGGGACTGGTATGTGATGGTGTTACACGGATCGTTACATGTTCAGCTGGGATTGGTATGTGATGTTACATGGATAGTTACATGTTCAGCTGGGACTGGTATGTGATGTGTTAGACGGATAGTCACATGTTCAGTCGGTACTGGTATGTGATGTTACACGGATAGTTACATGTTCAGCTGGGACTGGTATGTGATATTACACGGATAATTGCATGTTCAGTTGGGACCTGGTATGTGATGTGTTACACGGATAGTCACATGTTCTGCTGGGACTGGTATGTGATGTGTTACATGGACAGTTACATGTTCAGCTGGGACTGGTATGTGATGTGTTACACGGATAGTCACATGTTCAGCTGGGACTGGTATGTGATGTGTTACATGGACAGTTACATGTTCAGATGGGACTGGTATGTGATGTTATTACACGGATAGTCACATGTTCATTTGGGACTGGTATGTGATGTGTTACACGGATAGTCACATGTTCAGCTGGTACTGGTATGTGATGGCATTACATGGATAGTCACATGTTCAGCTGGTACTGGTATGTGATGACATTACACGGATAGTCACATGTTTAGCTGGTACTGGTATGTGTTGGCATTACATGTATAGTCACATGTTTAGCTGGTACTGGTATGTGATGGCATTACACGGATAGTCACATGTTAAGCTGGTACTGGTATGTGATGGCATTACACGGATAGTCACATGTTTAGCTGGTACTGGTATGTGATGGCATTACATGGATAGTCACATGTTTAGCTGGTACTGGTATGTGATGGCATTACACGGATAGTCACATGTTTAGCTGGTACTGGTATGTGATGGCATTACACGGATAGTCACATGTTTAGCTGGTACTGGTATGTGATGGCATTACATGGATAGTCACATGTTTAGCTGGTACTGGTATGTGATGGCATTACACGGATAGTCACATGTTTAGCTGGTACTGGTATGTGATGGCATTACATGGATAGTCACATGTTTTAGCTGGGACTGGTTTGGGACGGATGTTTATGATCAGTTTACGTTCCCATAGTAGGTGTCCTCAGGAGACTGTAACACACGTGACGCTGTCCCCCTGCACTGCAGCTTAAGTGCTACAAATAACGCTACGCTGAGAGCTAGTTTGGAGGGGGCGCGAGGCACAGGACTATAGGACTGGGGTGATACGGTTTACCAGCGGCCGGGATCTTGATGGAATGATTCCTGACACGGGCTATATAAGTAACCCTCCCCCAATACCCCCCTTTCCGCAGCCTTACCCCTCCCCGGTGGTGCCTAAACCTAATCCCCCTGACCCCCCCCCCCCCACTTCCACCTGGGGTGCCTGAACGTATCCCTCCCTTCCCCCGGCCTAACCGCAACCCACACCAGGGGTGGCCAAACCTACGTTATGGAGACGCGTTTACCACAGAGACAGAACATATCATATGGGTCGCTAGGTACACCCCCCCCCCCCCCCCTCCCCCCCCGTGATGCCGGCACCCACTGATTTTCCTCTGGTCTGGCGTACACTCTCCATTACTGTATCGTTGCAGCCGCAGACAGCGCCACCTGCTGTACCGTCCTGATAGCCGCCTCCTGCTGCACCGTCCTGATAGCCGCCTCCTGCTGCACCGTCCTGATAGCCGCCTCCTGCTGCACCGTACCGATAGCCGCCTCCTGCTGCACCGTCCCGATAGCCGCCTCCTGCTGCACCGTCCCGATAGCCGCCTCCTGCTGCACCGTCCCGATAGCCGCCTCCTGCTGCACCGTCCCGATAGCCGCCTCCTGCTGCACCGTCCCGATAGCCGCCTCCTGCTGCACCGTCCCGATAGCCGCCTCCTGCTGCACCGTCCCGATAGCCGCCTCCTGCTGCACCGTCCCGATAGCCGCCTCCTGCTGCACCGTCCCGATAGCCGCCTCCTCCGTCTGCACCGCCCCGATAGGCGCCTCCGTCTGCACCGCCCCGATAGGCGCCTCCGTCTGCACCGCCCCGATAGGCGCCTCCGTCTGCACCGCCCCGATAGGCGCCTCCGTCTGCACCGCCCCGATAGCCGCCACCTGCTGCACCGCCCCGATAGCCGCCTCCGTCTGCACCGCCCCGATAGCCGCCACCTGCTGCACCGCCCCGATAGCCGCCTCCTGCTGCACCGCTGCTGCTGCACCGTCCCGATAGCCGCCTCCTGCTGCACCGCTGCTGCTGCACCGTCCCGATAGCCGCCTCCGTCTGCACCGCCCCGATAGCCGCCTCCGTCTGCACCGCCCCGATAGCCGCCTCCGTCTGCACCGCCCCTAGAGGCGCCTCCGTCTGCACCGCCCCGATAGGCGCCTCCGTCTGCACCGCCCCGATAGGCGCCTCCTGCTGCGTTATAATAATAATATAACCGCCAAGTGTTTGTCTCCCGCAGGAAATCTGCATTGTGAAGACTCTCGGAGAGAAACTGGGCATCAGTATTCGTGGTGGAGCCAAGGGCCACCCAGGGAACCCTCTAGATCCCACTGATGAGGGGGTTTTTATCTCCAAGGTAAGTACCCCAACGACTGTGCCACAGGTGGAGGGAGGAAGCAGCGCTGTCTGCACATGACCCTCCAGTGTCGGCGCAGAGCTCTGTAGACATGCAGAACTAGGACGTGTAATGTATGGGGTAACAATGTCAGTGACCATACTGAAGCACGGATCATTTACATGAAACTTCTTAACTTCATTAAATAACTAAAGTGAACGGTGGGTACTACATATGAGTAGTTCCATGAGGGGTGCGAGGATACAGTGATATAGTTATCTGGGTGTAGAATTGGCAGTATTATAGTGTGTTTGGTTTTATGCTCCATTTGCAGAGTGTAGTACCGTCAGTTATATGTACAGATGTGTCACATAACATGAGACCCCTCAGTAAGCAGCCTCCATGTTTCATCCTGTCACTTCCTCTCCCCCCCCCCCCCCAGGTCAGCTCCTCTGGGGCGGCCGCCCGTGACGGCAGGCTGAGAGTCGGCATGCGGATCCTGGAGGTGAATCAGCAGAGTTTGCTGGGCATGACGCACACGGAGGCGGTGCAGGCTTTGCGCGGGGTGGGTGACACCCTCCTCATCCTGGTGTGCGATGGATTTGACCCCACGTCCTCTGCTTCCATAGAGGTGAGACGTCATACTCTCCTCCCCCGTCTGTGCATGCGTTCATTGTACAGTATACAGTCCGCTATGGGTAACGGCGCCTCCAGGTTTCGGTACTGGTCAGTTACTAGAGGAGGGCATATTGTGTGCGGGATCATACACCGCGTATTCTGACCGAGACATTTCCAGTGATGAGTCTGATGGTCCAGTAACCTTATACATTGCAGCTGCTTCTCTGTTCTGGGCGACAGTGGGAACCTTGGGGTATAGAGGGCACTGTGAGGAGCTGGCACATCAGTTTAACTTCCGTTTTCTGCTAAACCAAAGGGGCAGGCGTCCTGGCACCAAGCCGGTCATCCGCACCTAAACCAGTCTGGTGTGGGCCCACCAGCTTCAATTTCCACCATGACATCTCCACGCCATGTCTCTTCCATAGGACGAAGCTGAACACTTGCCCAACCAGCTGTTACTGTCTACGCGAGATTTCGCCCAGATTCCTAAAGCCCATGTAGGCATCGGTATTCATTACACTTCTTTCCTGGCCCAGAGACCAGACCTGTGTTCAGTCCAACCGGGCCGGGCACTGTGCTGTCACCCCTATTTCTCCTTCATCCACTAGGGGCCACTGGAGTGTAGTTACAATGGGGAGATAGTAGGTGGTATTGGTAGCTGGCACTTTAAAAATTCTCACACTGTGGCTAGCTCCTCCCCTACTATCTCCCCTCCAAGCCAGTCTTAGTTAAGTGCCCGAGGTAGCTGGTTCACTTGGGTTTAGCTGAAGAATTTTCTTCTTTTTTCTTTATTATTTTATTTTTCTTACACACACTCACAGACTGGCAGCTCTGCCACTGCCAGTCTGCACCGTGGGAGCTGCCGGCGGGGTCCCATCGCAGCTGCGTGCGGCTAGGGATGAGCCCCGGCTGAGGGAGACACTGAGCTCTCCTGAGTTGGCGGACACCGCTGCGTGCGGCGCGTGTCGCGGCCACTCCATCCAGCAGAAGATTCCGGCAGCATGGCAGCGGTGAGTATCAAAAATGGTCGGACACCGCTGCGTGCGGCTTGTGTCGGGACCACCCCACCACAGAAGATTCCGGCTGGACGCCGCTGCGTGCGGCGTGTGTCGGGGCCGATCCACCAAGAACACAGTGGTGAGTGAAGTATACTTTATTTGTGGTGGCTATGTATGTTTTTAGAGCAATGCACTGTTTATTGTTGTACAACCCACTCCAGAAGGGCTCTCTGGGGCTGTAATGTACTTTATTGTATCCTTACCTGTCCTCCTCATGGAGAAACAGACAGGATGATTGGGGGAGGCTGAGTATGTGTTTATACAACCCTGACTGAAAAACGGGTGTGTGTCATTCTGATAACCCTCCGCTCCCCCAGCTCCCCGCACCCCCCGCACAGATCCCCACTCAGCGCGACTCACAGAGCCGGCACAGGGATCCCGCTCGAGCGCAAAGCAATGTTTAAATTTGGCGCCTTGTACGGAGGGGGCGGAGCTAAGTCCCGCTCTGTAGAGCGGGCTCAGCGCTCCCTGCTCCCCGGCGGCGACTCGCGCTCTGTTCAGCGCAACACTCCCCGGCGGCGGCTAGCAGATACAGGGCTCTACTAGCGCTGTATAGCGGGCTCAGCGCTCCCCGCTCCCCGGCGGTGACTCGCGCTCTGTTCAGCGCAACACTCCCCGGCGGCGGCTAGCAGATACAGGGCTCTACTAGCGCTGTATAGCGGGCTCAGCGCTCCCCGGCGGTGACTCGCAGGCCCAGCGGAGGGTACAGCTCGCTTCCCGCTTAGTTTTGCAATAAGGCGCCATAGCCGGGGGGCGGAGCTAACTCCCGCTCTGTACAGCGGGCTCAGCATTCTCCGCTCCCCGGCCACTGTTATAGTGTAATAGGCATTTATGTGAGTTTAATGCACATGGTGCTGAGGAGAATGTGATATAGTCAGAGTGGCTCAGCACTAATCCAGTTATCCACTATATAGATTTTATCGCATAGCCCAGAGGAGTTTCACTCTGGCGGCCATTTCCTCCCTGCACAGACCTGGCTTCATATTTGCAGTGTCTCCTATAGCCCAGTGGGCTAATCTTGCATACTCAGAGACAAATACAAATAAAGTCCCAGGTATATTAACAGTTAACCCGCTTTACTCAGTGGGCTCCCAGGTCTCCCCATCGCTAGGCAACAGCTCTGGGATTTGTAACTTTTCGATACTTCAGGCTGCTGAAATATAGATACATTCCTCCTGCAGTAGAGTCCTCTACCCAGCATTTCCTTACTTGCAAATCAGGGAACCTGCTCTATTACAGTAGCTGGGACTCAGCTCAATAATAATTAAAAGAATCTACTGTGCAGTATTTATTTACCTACGGTGTGTGTGTATATATACATATATAGTTATGTTTGTGCATGTGTATATATATATATAGATATATATATTTAAGTGCGTGTAGGTATGTATATAGATAAATCCATAAAATACCAGATATAGGGGATAAAACAAAACTTCTGCAATGTTTTCTAATAACATCTTGCACATAACATTTTCCCCCATCTTTCTCACAGGCTGGTCACCATTTTGAAAAGCCAGCGGAACCTCCGAGAAACATCTGGTGCACCTTAATTAGCGGTACACTAAATACAGGGCGGGGTGTTGCCTTCCCTTTATTATTCCTTGGTGTCACTAGTTACTAATGCTATTTGTAATTGTGGAATGCGTGTAAGGCATCAGACAAATAGCGCTGCGGCTCAGTACGCTAGTAGCGGCTATCTGAACAGGGGTTTGAATCCAAACAAAACTTTAAGGAGAACTCCTATAGCCTAGGGCTAAGACTCCTGTCCCACAGCGCAGCGTTGCTGGTTCAGGTCTCCGCTGCTCCAGAAAGTTTATTTTAATCGTATCGGTCACTACACATTATAGTGCAGACCTTACGTAGGGCTCTGTTTATTTAACCCACCTTTTCTCCTTTCGTTTGTCTCTCCTGGGATAGTCGAAGAATTCCCTCTTAGGTGTGAAGTATGCGGCAGAGCCATCTGCTTCGCCCTCCACGCACCTGCACACCCCTGTTTGATCAATGATGCAGGTAATGTCACTATTAACCAGACAATAGCTCATCAGGTAAGCCCTTGGACTTTGGTTTCCAAGGTCACAGGATCAAATCACAGCGGGACCAAACACACCTTTCCAAAACGAAACTTTGCTAACATTCCATGCATTACTGATGTCTGTTTTCTGTGGATCTGAACCAGTGTCTCAGAATATACAGGTACATAATACAGCAGTTCATCTGATACTGCAGGTAAAGGAGGAGGACACGTCAAGTCCATCAGGGTTCCACGCCATTGACGAAAATGACAGCGACTGGTTCAGTTTCGGATGAGCTGGGCAGGCTCCGGTAGGCGGCCGACAGACACCCGAATACACAATATCAGGTATCAAACAAGGTTTGTTTTCCTATCTTTTCCCCGCAGATGGCAGGAGATGGTATCAGAACCTCTCTAGGGTATACACCTCGGTGTATCGCCGGTCCATCAAGCCGCCGTTTTCCTGAGGCAACCTTGCTCAGGGATCCATCGACATATGCGGCAGCATGGTTCTACCGTGTCCGGAGCAGGTAGGTTGGGGAACAATTGTCCTCTAGGTTACAGGATGCTTCGCATCAGGATCAATTGATACTTTGATACAGGTCAGAATCACGATTCTGCTTTATGTTCCTTGGAGGTCTCCATGTCTACAGACTCGGACCCTGCATCTTCGCTTGGGCTGTCTTAACCCGACGACCTCTGGGGCTGCGACAGTGACAAGTAAACATGAAATCCTACGGGGCAGATGGTTCTGGGGAAGGAACTTTCTGCAGGATTTCTTGAACCAATGGAGGTAGGTCCACTTTGATTTCTCCTACTACTGCCCCAGCTCCAAGACAGACCTTTACTGGTCTTCCCTTTAGATTTTTTCGTGCCCTTTCAGGTTTTTGACTCCACACGGGTGATATCTTCGTCGCCAGGGGTTCTCAGGGTAAAAAGGCTGAAGCAGAGGTTCAACATCCTCAGTCCAGTCTGATTTTATGTCATCCTATACACCCATTACACCTGCAGGGTCCCAGGGTAGGCGCAGGTCGATGGGAGAAGGCTTGGGCGGTTACAACCGTCTCAGGAGTCCCTCGGCATGGGTCGGCTGATTTACGATGACAAGAGAGTCATACTGCAGGCTGCGCTCCATAGGTTTCTAACCGCAAAGGGTGTTGATCCCTGTTTTTCACATATCATTTGAATTAGGACAGTTCTCAGGCCTTTGTTTTCTTTTCACGTTCCGAAGCCAAGTGGCTCGGACAGGCCTATTCTGGCCTTACAATCCTTTTAGTCTGTGATTGCTAGTTTAAACAAGAAAGGGAGTTTTACGTGTCCCTTGTCTTCAGAGATGCCTGTTTACTGATTTCCGTTGGACAGGCTTTTTCTCAGATTCCCCCTTAACAGGATTCTCATTTTCACTGTAAGTCCTTTACTCCTCTCTCTTCCGCTCCCACAGAGTTTAGGAAGATAACAGAATAACTCTTTTTCAAGGGCAGTGGGTGACGTTGGTTCCCTAATGGGACAATTTACTGCTACTATCCCACTCTGTACATTAGGTGGCTTCTGAATATCCGGAGGATCCACGAGCTTCTGATTCGACACAGATCCAATTTATGCTCCGCATAGACGTTTCTCAACAGGGTCCGTCAGAGGTTTTTTCATTCCTCGGCACCAGAGACTCTATTTCTTCAGTCAAGTTGCGACGTAATGAGTGGTCGCCTCCATTCCTCTCGGAGCGGGGGACAACAATCTTGTTTCCAGATCAAGCCACCAGGTCAGACTCCTGGGTGAGGGAACATGCCCCGGAGTTTTGTCAGCTGGTCCGCTGTGGGCGGAGATTTCGGATCGACCTCAGGGCGTTCTGACTGACTCTTTAACCCTTTATTACTCTCGGACGGCAGTAGCCGTGGAGGCCCTCAGGGCTCCGGGGAGTTTTCTGGTTATTCTATCCTGCCTCCTTTTCTATTTCTACTTCAGGTTCAGTAACACAGGAGGGGATTATGCGTGCTAGTCCTCTCGGTGGCGCTGGTTGGGCCACGCATGACTTGAAGATACAGATACGCCTGTTGTCAGTAGAGGAGCCTTGGCTCCTACCTCGACTGGACTGTCTACTTCAACAGGCTCCTTTTTTCTCCTTGTTCAATTTTACACTGGTTTCGGTTACCCGTGTGACTGTTCACGAGACCTCAGAAGGGAGGAGTTCCCTAGTTCGGTTAGGCCTACTGGGCTCCGATTTCAGAAGTCTATTACCTCTTCTCGCTTTTGCCACTTTGGGAAAACTTTATGGAACATAATGAAGATAAAAGGGGTTTTTCCCCCTTCTTCCAGTTACCATTCATCTTTGGTTTCTCTGGGAGGTTTTTTGCTCCGCTGCGCTTCAAACCACAGTGACCGGAATTTTAGGTCTCTGCCTTTTTCGCTTTTCTTCCAAATGAGATTAGCCTAGCGGCCGTAAGTTCGGCCTCTTGTTCAGGGAGTACTCTATTGGCAACTCCCCGGGCTCGGCTTCGGCCTCAGCGGTCGTTTCTTCCAGAGGGGAGGTCCATTTTTCATATAAATCTGACACTAGTGGTTTTCAATCCTCTCTGAATGTTGTCAGGGCTCGTCAACTCTCTCTACAGAGGTCTCAGGCTATTCGATGAAGTGTTTTTTCTTCTTTGCTCTGGACGATGCTCCCGTACTAAATAGCCGGGGTCCCAGCATATGCTGGACAGTTGGATACATCTGATCATCAGACAGTCTTCTTGGCGGTTACTAGGGAGCCTCCGTTTTCCATTTCAGCGCGTTTTACGCGCATTGTAAGACCTTCGTGGGCAGCCGCCCGCGGGGTCTCCATGAATATTTTGTCGGGCGGCTACTTGGTCAAACCGACATTCGTTTTGTCAAATTCTACAAGTTTGACACTTTTACGGCCTCTGCATCACTGTTTGGCCGAGCAGTTTTTACAGGACTCTCAGCGCTTTCCCACCCGTTTTTGGGAGCTCTGGGACGTCCCCATTGTAACTACACTCCAGTGGCCCCTAGTGGATGAAGGAGAAATCAGGATTTTGGTACTTACCGATAAATCCCTTTCTCCGATTCCACAGGGGCCACTGGACGCCCGCCCAGCGCTGTTTCTCCTGATTTTTGTTTGATTAACGATTGCAGATCACCATATGACTGCTTGTTGGGTTCAGGCTAGCCTGGTTTTTTGTCAGGTTCTGTTCCAGGTTTAGTTTGTGTTCGCCTGGTTTACAGGGCGTCGTTAACCTCCTCTACCTTACGGTTTGTTTATTACAGCTCTCCTCGGGCACAGTTTAACGTAGACTGGCTTGGAGGGGAGATAGTAGGGGAGGAGCTAGCCACAGTGTGAGAATTTTTAAAGTGCCAGCTACCAATACCACCTACTATCTCCCCATTGTAACTACACTCCAGTGGCCCCTGTGGAATCGGAGAAAGGGATTTATCGGTAAGTACCAAAATCCTGATGTTGTGGTTCTGGGTTAGTGTTTCTGTGTATTAGCTCCTTCAGGGGCTGAGGGGATGTAGCGGGTAGAGCCCTGCGGATTGATATACCCACACCTCACAGTGCCCCCTACACCCCCCCATGGTTTCCTGTGCGTCCCCTCCAGACAGACTCTGAGAAATGATTTAACAGCGAGTTACTACAGTGATTGTGTGGTTTGCCCAGAGCGGTCTACGTGTGTCGCCCTCTAGTGATATTACAAGGTACAACGCCTAGAGCAGACATGGCCAAGTTGTGGCTCTCCGGATGTTGTCAAACTACAAGTCACAGAATACCCTCCCACCGATCAGCTGGTAGAGCATGCTGGGACTTGTAGTTTCACAGTAGCTGGAGATCCACAGGCTGGCCTAGAGCCTGACATCTGACGTGTATTGGTTTTGCCGCCTCCAGGCCTCTCCTGGTGTGATCGCCAATCCCTTTGCTGCTGGCCTCGGGAGGAAGAACAGTATGGAGAGCATCTCCTCCATAGACCGAGATATGAGCCCGGAGGAGACGGAGCGACTGCAGAAGGTGGGTTTGGGGTGAGACGGGTGGTTACTGTATGTAGTCTGTGTGGGACAGGTGGTGACAGTCTCTCCCCCTCTGGCAGGAGATAGAGATGGTTCGAGAGGTGAAGTGGGAGAAGGAGGACATGGAGAAAGTGGTGAGAGAACCATTATACAGGTCATCCCTTCATGTAGCGGCTTCTGCTATAGCGGCCCTCAGCCAGCGCTGCAGATAGGGCGTGCTTCCGCCCCGCACCACTATATAGAGACTCGGAAGTTTCCATCAAAGCTCATTTCACGTCCGCTCATTAATGCCAAACTCTGGCCACCTTAATTCTGTCTCTTTCACTTACCTCAAGCTTTCTGCTGTTCTGTAACCATCATCCCCCAATTCCTGCCACACTATACCGGTGTGTCCACTGACATCTGACATCCTGGCACGATAAACAGCCCTCTAGTTACGCCGTGACTTGGTAGCGCTGAGCAACTTTTTCCATTTCAGGTGCGTCTTATTTGCATTGTTATGTAAATAAGACACACAAGCAGACTCTGCTGATCAAAATGATATGCGGCGCGCCTTTATACTGTGTGCAACTGCTGAAAGCACTGTATCGTAGTATTCCGTATGCAGATACAGCTGCGGTCGCATGCAGAGTATAGGCAATGCCGCAGATCACTTTAATCGGCAGAGTCTGCTTGTGCGTCTTATTCACATAGCGATGACCTGTCAGCTCCCCACACCAGGCATCTCCCGCTGTGTGGCGTATTGAGGCAAGATGTACGAGGACACATCTGCTGCAGTATATAATCCATAGGGCCATCTCCCCCAAATTCCTGACACACTCTTTATTCATAGGGGCCATTGCACCGTAATCCCAGCTGCAGCATATAATGCCCATTGCCCCCCAAATACCGGCTGCAGCATATAATCCTAAAGGAGACCCCTGACCCCCCCCCCCCCCCGGTACTTCCTGCTGCAGTATATATATTCCAAATGGCCTCCGCCCCCAAAATACCGGCTGCAGTATATAATCCTAAAGGAGACCCCTGACCCCCCCCCCCCCCCCCCCCCCCCCCCCCGGTACTTCCTGCTGCAGTATATATATTCCAAATGGCCTCGCCCCCAAAATACCGGCTGCAGTATATAATCCTAAAGGAGACCCCTAACCCCCCCGGATTTTCCCACTGCAGCATATATTCCAAATGGCCACCGCCCCCAAATACTGGCTGCAGTATATAATCCTAAAGGAGACCCCTAACCCCCCGGTACTTCTGCTGCAGTATATATTCCTAATGGCCACCGCCCCCAAATACCGGCTGCAGTATATAATCCTAAAGGAGACCCCTAACCCCCCCGGTACTTCCTGCTGCAGCATATATTCCTAATGGCCACCGCCCCCAAATACCGGCTGCAGTATATAATCCTAAAGGAGACCCCTAACCCCCCCCCACTCCCCGGTACTTCCTGCTGCAGCATATATTCCTAATGGCCATTGCCCCCGAATACCGGCACTAAATTCCTGTTGCGGTATATATTCCCTGGAGATTCATCCCCGCACTCCTGCCTTACTCTGTAACGTCACCAGTCTCTCTAATGTTGTACTAATCTTTCCTTTTGCCTGTTAGCAGCTTTGTCTCCGCTACATCTAATCATTTCATTATAACTTTATGTGGAAGTTAGAGCCCCCCCCCCAGTCCTGCTCCCCCCCAGTGTTCTCCACCTGTCAGACACCAACCTCCCAGCTCACAGGATATTTCACTACTTGTTTCTCTTCGCCAAACTCCTTCCAGCTTCATGTTTTCCTTTGCACGGAACCTTCCCACCTCCTCCGCCCTCCTGTGCTGGTGGTCTCCCGTCCTCACTTCCCTCGCACTCCCGCGTCCTCCGGTTACCGTTCCCCAGTCTCTGCGCCTGTGACCGCTCCCTTTCCGCATGCTGCACTTGTCTCCTTACCGCTCTCCCCCCTTCTCTTCTCCCCTCTCTGTGCATGGCTTTGGCTCCTGCGGCTTGCTTTGACTATCCTGTCTCTCTGAAGGAGAAAATGCGTAGAGAACGGGAGGAGGCTACCAGGCTCCTCGAAGAAGAGACCAAGGTGAGACACCGCCTCATCGCCAGTAGAACTGCGGTCATTAGAGGTCTGCTGCGGCCTTGGGGTTGCGTCACGTTGTATTAAAGGGCCAGTAAATGCAAATTGCCTTATAGAGAAATGACTTAAAGTATTTGTCATTATTTGTAAAAGTTTCCGTACCTTGACATAATTCCATCCAACCGTCAGACGATATAACAAAATATACCCCACCCCCACCCCTGTCATTTTTCTGCATGTAGCATAAATGCGCCCCCTGCAGGTGTAAGAGGAGTGTGCACTGTGGCAGGCACTTACATTAGTCAATTTTGTATTTATTTGACAGATTAAATTATTACTGTATGTAAAACATGACGTTTCCGTGCACGCTGTTAATCCTCTACTAGAGTTACCCTTTCCCCTAATCTGCCCCCTTCGCCTAAAACCTGCCTATATGGTGGACAGAGGACTGCACCGCGGTGCGTAAGTTACGTGAATAATCCTTATTAACGTTTTTGTACCTAGTAAATGTTTGCCAATGGTGTTGCTTCTCGGCATGGTTCCATATAGATGTATCTGTGTATAATCCGTTTTACACTCCTGGATATGATGTCACATTCAGTATGATGTCACATGTGCTCTGATGCGGACTCACCCTGTAAGGGCGCGGTGTAGGACTCCCTGGTCTCCTTGCCAGTGATTAATGATCTTCTCTGTACTTTCAGGGATATGATACTACTGCTGCTACTTACTGAGCCCCTGAAGCTGGACTACAAGACCCTGGCAGCTTTACCCAGCAGCGGCCTCCCCAAAGGGAACAGAGTGAGTGAGCGCGTGACGTGCGTACACCGGGGGTCTTACCGGAGTTACTGACCAGTTGCCATGTTTCGGAAAGTTCTGCTGGTTTGGGGCGGGAATAGTCATATTGAGATCACGAGGAGGTGGTAATTGGGGTGACGTGTTGGCAGTAGACGGGGCGAGTATGTGGTGATTGGGGCAGTAACGAGCTGTGCTGCGGTTTCACGAGGGTGTTCTCATTGTCTGTGTCCTGACGTGACCTAAACATCGTTGCTCAGTGCACGTTACCCATTTGCTGTTGTGTCACGGGTTAGCCAGTGTTACAGTCACGATGGTCAGAGAAGCGCGATGCGACGGTCTGATCTAGCTCCCACGTGGGATAGACTGACACCTGCTGTCAGTGACGTGAAATAGACATCAGGGTATGTGTTTTGGGAGATGCCGGGTTTCTGGGTCACGGCAGTGGCCGTGCGGACGTTTGGGTCGCCGCAGGGGCCATTCCCCCGCTAGGGTCGCGGCAGTGGCCATTTGGGAGGCTGCAGTGGCCGTGCGGCCGTTTGGATCTCGGCAGGGACCAGGCGGCCGTTTGGATCCTGGCTGGCCCAGATGGTTCAGGGTAAATTTGCATTGACTATAACGTGGCCCAACTGTACCACTGCCAGATTGCCCGGTGACCCCGCGCTGCACCGACACGCTGGGTGGTACTTGGCGGTTTATCTCCTTGCAGTGAGTGATGTTGGTTACCGTCCCCTGTGGGCACACTCGGGTGGGGGGGATGGGTTGTGGAATGTGGTGGTTTTCTGTGAATGTGTCATTCCCTGGGTCAGGATCTATTCCTGCATCTTGGCTCACAGCTGCCATTCTCGGCCCTGTGAATCACAGAGGGTCTCCTCCTCCTCCTCCTCGCACTATTTCTGGAAGCTGCTGGCTCTGCCCACCCTCTCAGTGAAGTAGTGCGGGGACCTAGCCGGACAGTTAGCACCTCGGAAGCTGTGAGTACCCGAAAGCGTTCACCTCCGATGTTCCCCACCTGTCCTCTGCTTATTGTCTTTGTGTGACCAGTGTTCCTTCAAGATAAGGGGGGGGATTGGATTTGTGGCTTGGATCAGTGTGTAAGGAATCCACCGTCTATGTGTCTCCGGCTGGATCATTGTGTCTGACCGCACTCTCCTCATACTGCCTGTGTTGTGTGTTGGTGTAAGGGGGATGTAGTTATGTGCCGCTCTCACAGAGTCAGGGATGAGTGTTGTCTCTGGACATGAGTTACAGGAGAAAGGTCCTGGCTATACAGAAGTGATGTTACAGGTCTGTGTGTATAGGATTACGTGAGGTCTGTGTGTATAGGATTACGTGAGGTCTGTGTGCGCCTGAGTCACTGTGTAGTGTTACAGATCTGTGTGTATAGGTTTACGTGAGGTCTGTGTGCGCCTGAGTCGCTGTGTAGGGGGTCACATTTGTGATGTTACAGATCTGTGTGTATAGGTTTGCGTGAGGTCTGTGTGCGCCTGAGTCGCTGTGTAGGGGTCACACTTGTGATGTTACAGATCTGTGTGTAGAGGTTTGCGTGAGGTCTGTGTGCGCCTGAGTCACTGTGTAGGGGTCACACTTGTGATGTTACAGATCTGTGTGTATAGGTTTACGTGAGGTCTGTGTGCGGCTGAGTCACTGTGTAGGGGTCACACTTGTAATGTTACAGATCTGGGTGTATAGGTTTACGTGAGGTCTGTGTGCGCCTGAGTCACTGTGTAGGGGTCACATTTGTGATGTTACAGATCTGTGTGTAGAGGTTTACGTGAGGTCTGTGTGCGCCTGAGTCACTGTGTAGGGTCACATTTGTCAGATTTCACGCAGAAAGCGTCTCCTGGCGCACTCGTGGCCCGTGTTCATGTCTGTGGTGTTATGCCGTGTTTGCATGTAGAGAAATGAATGAGTTGCAGCCTGCCACATTAATACGCAGCGGTGGAATTATAGGAATATGTAATATGTAAGGGGGGGCAGTCATTATATGATCAGTGTACAGTTCAGGGTCCTGTCTGGAACTGGCGGGGAAAGTCATATATGAGTGCAGTCAGGAAAGTTTGGTGGTGACCGTCACTCTGTCTGCAGGACGTACGCTCAGCTCTAACGGGTTATCTCTGCTGTAGAGAGCGTCTTCTATATATAACCCACTTGTAGAGCAGATAATGGCCCTTCTCTGTGCAGAGGAGATATGGACAGGCTGTAGGAATATAGGTTACCATCTGTCACCCTGGGGGTTCTGGGGCCGGGCCCCTGTGGGCTGCAGGGAAGAGTTATACTGTCTGCCTCCTCCTGGGCTGCGGGGAGGTTGGAGCCGGTGGTGATACTAGAGGGACAGAGGTTTGGTGGTTGCAACTTGCTGTGGTCTCTGCGTTAGACATGGGTTGTGTGTCGTTGCTCTGAGCTGTGTGTGATGTGACTGTGTATGCTGTGTGCGGTCTCACAGGCAGGGCCCTCACTATGCTCTGTTTCTTATGACGCTCTGTCTCCCCCCCTTCTTATTGTCTCCCCCCCTTCTCTCCTCTTGCACCTGTTCATCTTGCAGCTCCCTCTGGGAATGGATTCGGCCTACTCACCCATCCCAGTGCCAGTGGCCCTTGTCCATCCTGTCCCCACGGTTATAGCCAATGGCCCAACTTGCCTCCCTGCCCTTACGGTTGCCTCACCGCTCCCAGCTGTTCCGACCTCCCCTGTGCCTAGGGAGGCTGGAACCCCCACGGGTGACCTGGAGTCAGAGGAGCCGCTCGTGGACTGCCAGTCCCTACTTTTCAGTGAAAACCCATTCGTGTTGGCCAACAAGAAGCGTGCAGGGCCCGGCAGCGCCACGCTTGGGGGTCCGCCCACAGGATACGGCAAGTCGGGGGTACTGAAGACCACTGTGTACTCCAAGAAGGCAAGACACATCTGTGTGTGTTTGTGCACGTGTGGCGTTTCCACATGTGTAGCATGTACATCACGTGTGGGCTAGCAGTGTCACATGCTACGCATACTTGTAGTGCACGCAGTGGCCATACATGACTGTAACACGTAATCTGTTTCCAGCAGAACCACGTCCTGTCACAGCCTCTGATGCTTCACGACCTGGTTCTGTGGAACGTGTGTGGATTGATGTGGCGCTGCTGTTTGCGTTGTGTGACGTTTGTGTTACAGCACAGCAGCGCACACTTGTGTGGTGTTTCCCAGCGTGCTTCTGGCTGCTCGTCACAATTCTCTGCTTGTATCCGTCGCTTAGCGTGGGATCCGCGGCACGCACAGACCCACAGTCCGATGTCGCTATAGTGTCGCCATGGCTCATCACTCCGCACTCACCGCTGTTTGCCGTGTCACTGAGTGGTCATTATTTTGTGTAAATACTCTGCAGCTTGTGTCCTGTGTGTTATAGAGGAAGCCTTAGTGTGTTACACAGATCTATACGGGCTGATCTATCATTTCCCGTCCTGAATGGGCGCTTCCAGCATTACCATTGTAGGTGGGGAAACGCCACCCAGCGCCTAAACGCCGCTCACCAGGAGACAGAGCTTTGAGTGGCGTCTGCCACCCCTGCGCCGTCCTGCGCTGTTGTATAATGAGCGATCATTATGCAGCAGCTACGAGCCAGGCGGCCTTCTTTACGTACGTTTTGCGGGCGCGTCTGTGATGGTCCTGGTTGTGTGCAGGGTTCCCTCTCTGACGCTGCCTGAAGCACGGGTTTAGGAGATTGCTGGTGTCGCCCTGGTAGTGGTGGCTGAGGCTCTTCAGCAGGTGGGGAACAGCTGACATAGCTTATATTGTGTGTGGTGTGAGAGGTAGGAAGGCCGGAGGACACAAATAACAGCGTGACGCCTCCCGTCTGGGCAGAAGGGGGGTTAGTTCTGGAGAAGCAGGGAGGGGGAGAATTCCAGAGGTGAGGGGACCACCTCATCATCCGTATTTATAGATTGTATGTTGTGACTGGCACCTGGCGCCACACTGGAACTAGGGGCCACAGTGGAAATGGGGACTAGACGGGTAATGCAGCCAGCAGGACAAGACGGGATAACAAGCACGTATCATGTAAATGGCGACCTGCCACACATGACGGACTCCAACCTTCAGAAGAACCACAGCAAGGTGCAACAATACAAATAATAAGAGAAAGGCATGCCACATGTCCTAGCATAGAACCCATCACTCACCCCAAACACCCCCCATACACTTCACTGTCCCCCCATCACTCACCCCAAACACTCCCCATACACTTCACTGTCCCCCCATCACTCATCCCAAACACCCCCCATACACTTCATTGTCCCCCCATCACTCACCCCAAACACTCCCCATACACTTCACTGTCCCCCCATCACTCATCCCAAACACCCCCCATACACTTCATTGTCCCCCCATCGCTCACCCCAAACACCCCCCATACACTTCACTGTCCCCCATCACTCATCCCAAACACCCCCCATACACTTCATTGTCCCCCCATCGCTCACCCCAAACACCCCCCATACACTTCACTGTCCCCCCACATCACTCACCCCAAACACCCCCCACTGTCCCCCCTCATCACTCACCCCCCATACACTTCACTGTCCCCCTATCACTCACCCCAAACACCCCCCATACACTTCACTGTCCCCCTATCACTCACCCCAAACACCCCCCATACACTTCACTGTCCCCCATCACTCACCCCAAACATCCCCCATACACTTCACTGTCCCCCCATCACTCACCCCAAACACCGCCCCATACACTTCACTTTCCCCCATCACTCACCCCAAACACCCCCCCATACACTTCACTGTCCCCCATCACTCACCCCAAACATCCCCCATACACTTAACTGTCCCCCCATCACTCACCCCAAACACCCCCCATACGCTTCACTGTCCCTCCATCACTCACCCCAAACACCCCCCATACACTTCACTGTCCCTCCATCACTCACCCCCCATACACTACACTGTCCCATCACTCACCCCAAGCACCCCCCATACACTTCTGTCCCCCCATCACGCACCACAAACACCCCCCATACACTTCTGTCCCCCCATCACGCATCCCAAATACCCCCATACACTTCACTGTCCCTCCATCACTCACCCCAATCATCCCCCATACACTTCACTGTACCCCCATCACTCACCCCAAACATCCCCCATACACGTCACTGTCTCCCCCATACATCTCACTGTATCTGCCCCCTCCCGTCACTCACCCCGAACACCCCCATACGTCTTGCCGTTTCTCCCCCCACCCCCTTCACTCACTGTTCCTGCTCTCTGCGTCACTCACACCTCTCGCATCACTGTTCTAAACACCCCTCCATACGTCTTACTGTTCCTGCCTCCCTCCCGCCACTCCCCCTAAACACCCCTCACACCTCACACTGTTCCTGCCCCCCGTCACCCCTCATATAGTACCTCTCACTGTTCCTGCCCCACCTCCCATCACTCACCCCATACTCCCCTCACACCTCTCACTGTTCCTGCCCCCCCTCCCGTCACTCACTGTTCCTGCCCCCCCTCCCGTCACTCACTGTTCCTGCCCCCCCCTCCCGTCACTCACTGTTCCTGCCCCCCCCCCCCTCCCGTCACTCACTGTTCCTGCCCCCCCCCTCCCATCGCTCACTGTTCCTGCCCCCCCCCCCCCGTCGCTCACTGCTCCTGCCCCCCTCCCGTGGCTCACTGCTCCTGCCCCCCTCCCGTGGCTCACTGCTCCTGCCCCCCTCCCGTGGCTCACTGCTCCTGCCCCCCTCCCGTGGCTCACTGCTCCTGCCCCCCTCCTGTGGCTCACTGCTCCTGCCCCCCTCCCGTGGCTCACTGCTCCTGCCCCCTTCCCGTCACTCACTGCTCCCGCCCCCCCCCCCCCTCCCGTCACTCACTGTTCCTGCCCCCCTCCCGTCGCTCACTGTTCCTGCCCCCCTCCCGTCGCTCACTGTTTCTGCCCCCCTCCCGTCGCTCACTGTTCCTGCCCCCCTCCCGTCGCTCACTGTTCCTGCCCCCCTCCCGTCGCTCACTGTTCCTGCCCCCCTCCCGTCGCTCACTGTTCCTGCCCCCTACCTGCTCCCGCCCCCCCCCCCCTCCCGTCACTCACTGTTCCTGCCCCCCTCCCGTCTCTCACTGTTCCTGCCCCCCCCTCCCGTCGCTCACTGTTCCTGCCCCCCCCTCCCGTCGCTCACTGTTCCTGCCCCCCCTCCCGTCGCTCACTGTTCCTGCCCCCCCTCCCGTCGCTCACTGTTCCTGCCCCCCCTTCCATCGCTCACTGTTCCTGCCCCCCCTCCCGTCGCTCACTGTTCCTGCCTCCCCTCCCGTCGCTCACTGTTCCTGCCCCCCCTCCCGTCACTCACTGTTCCTGCCTCCCCTCCCGTCGCTCACTGTTCCTGCCCCCCCTTCCATCGCTCACTGTTCCTGCCCCCCCTCCCGTCGCTTACTGTTCCTGCCCCCCCTCCCGTCACTCACTGTTCCTGCCTCCCCTCCCGTCCCTCACTGTTCCTGCCCCCCCTCCCGTCACTCACTGTTCCTGCCTCCCCTCCCGTCGCTTACTGTTCCTGCCCCCCCTCCCGTCACTCACTGTTCCTGCCTCCCCTCCCGTCGCTCACTGTTCCTGCCTCCCCTCCCGTCGCTCACTGTTCCTGCCTCCCCTCCCGTCGCTCACTGTTCCTGCCTCCCCTCCTGTCACTCACTGTTCCTGCCCCCTCCCGTCACTCACTGTTCCTGCCCCCTCCCGTCACTCACGTCTCTCAGTATTCCCCCCTGCAGGGAGAGCATGGAGCAGCCACAGGGGGAGCTCAGGCCCCGTGTTGCCTGTATGGCACATTTCTATTGTTGCATAGTCTGTGCACAGGTTGTGTCTGATTTGCATGGTCGGGATCCCGGACGCCAGAATGCCAGCTGTGGGGGGCAAGCGCAGTGTTGTGCGCTTGCCGCGGGATCTATTCCCACTATATGGGTATCGTGGACACCCACGAGTGGGAGTAGTCCCTGTTAGCCGGGATTCCGGCGTCGGCAGATCAGCTGCATCCCGTCAGGATATGAAGGGACGGGTCTCCTGTATGTATTGTTATGATAGCGCATCAGGCAGGAACTAATCCTGAAGAATTCATGGATAATGTTATTTCCCATTTATATTATCCCAAGCTTGTACCTCTCTGGCAGAGTATGCTGGCACTTGTAGTTCTACAACAGGTGGTTAGTCACAAATGTATGTTTTTATATAGTGAATGTGCATTGTCTTCCCATACGCCTGTGGAAACGGTGATACAGATCGCTGTGTTTGTCTGCCGCATGTGACGCAGTATTACTGAGCGTCAGCTCTGGGGCGCCAGCCGCGGAGTATCTATACCGCGTGCTTCCTGCACAATGTATTATAGGGGGGCACAGTATATATGTTACTGGTGTATGGTAGACTCATATTGTTATCTCCCACATATAACGTTGTGACCTCTGCCTCCCTCTCACTGTCTGTCCTCTGCCTCCCTCTCACTGTCTGTCCTCTGCCTCCCTCTCACTGTCTGTCCTCTGCCTCCCTCTCACTGTCTGTCCTCTGCCTCCCTCTCACTGTCTGTCCTCTGCCTCCCTCTCACTGTCTGTCCTCTGCCTCCCTCTCACTGTCTGTCCTCTGCCTCCCTCTCACTGTCTGTCCTCTGCCTCCCTCTCACTGTCTGTCCTCTGCCTCCCTCTCACCGTCTGTCTTCTGCCTCCCTCTCACCGTCTGTCCTCTGCCTCCCTCTCACCGTCTGTCTTCTGCCTCCCTCTCACCGTCTGTCCTCTGCCTCCCTCTCACTGTCTGTCCTCTGCCTCCCTCTCACTGTCTGTCCTCTGCCTCCCTCTCACTGTCTGTCCTCTGCCTCCCTCTCACTGTCTGTCCTCTGCCTCCCTCTCACTGTCTGTCCTCTGCCTCCCTCTCACTGTCCTCTGCCTCCCTCTCACAGTCTGTCCTCTGCCTCCCTCTCAGTCTGTCCTCTGCCTCCCTCTCACAGTCTGTCCTCTGCCTCCCTCTCACCGTCTGTACTCTGCCTCCCTCTCACCGTCTGTACTCTGCCTCCCTCTCACTGTCTGTCTGTCCTCTGCCTCCCTCTCACTGTCTGTCCTCTGCCTCCCTCTCACTGTCTGTCCTCTGCCTCCCTCTCACTGTCTGTCCTCTGCCTCCCTCTCACTGTCTGTCTGTCCTCTGCCTCCCTCTCACTGTCTGTCCTCTGCCTCCCTCTCACTGTCTGTCCTCTGCCTCCCTCTCACTGTCTGTCCTCTGCCTCCCTCTCACTGTCCTCTGCCTCCCTCTCACAGTCTGTCCTCTGCCTCCCTCTCAGTCTGTCCTCTGCCTCCCTCTCACAGTCTGTCCTCTGCCTCCCTCTCACCGTCTGTACTCTGCCTCCCTCTCACCGTCTGTACTCTGCCTCCCTCTCACTGTCTGTCTGTCCTCTGCCTCCCTCTCACTGTCTGTCCTCTGCCTCCCTCTCACTGTCTGTCTGTTTTCTGCCTCCCTCTCACTGTCTGTCCTCTGCCTCCCTCTCACCGTCTGTCCTCTGCCTCCCTCTCACCGTCTGTCCTCTTCCTCCCTCTCACCGTCTGTCCTCTGCCTCCCTCTCACCGTCTGTCCTCTGCCTCCCTCTCACTGTCTGTCCTCTGCCTCCCTCTTCCTCCCTCTCACTGTCTGTCCTCTGCCTCCCTATTCCTCCCTCTCACTGTCTGTCCTCTGCCTCCCTCTTCCTCCCTCTCACTGTCTGTCCTCTGCCTCCCTCTCACTGTCCTCTGCCTCCCTCTCACTGTCCTCTGCCTCCCTCTCACAGTCTGTCCTCTGCCTCCCTCTCAGTCTGTCCTCTGCCTCCCTCTCACAGTCTGTCCTCTGCCTCCCTCTGTCTGTCCTCTGCCTCCCTCTCACCGTCTGTCCTCTGCCTCCCTCTCACCGTCTGTACTCTGCCTCCCTCTCACTGTCTGTCTGTACTCTGCCTCCCTCTCACTGTCTGTCTGTCCTCTGCCTCCCTCTCACTGTCTGTCCTCTGCCTCCCTCTCACTGTCCTCTGCCTCCCTCTCACAGTCTGTCCTCTGCCTCCCTCTCACAGTCTGTCCTCTGCCTCCCTCTCACAGTCTGTCCTCTGCCTCCCTCTCACCGTCTGTACTCTGCCTCCCTCTCACCGTCTGTTCTCTGCCTCCCTCTCACTGTCTGTCCTCTGCCTCCCTCTCACTGTCTGTCCTCTGCCTCCCTCTCACTGTCCTCTGCCTCCCTCTCACCGTCTGTCCTCTGCCTCCCTCTCACCGTCTGTTGTCTGCCTCCCTCTCACCGTCTGTTCTCTGCCTCCCTCTCACCGTCTGTTCTCTGCCTCCCTCTCACCGTCTGTTCTCTGCCTCCCTCTCACCGTCTGTCCTCTGCCTCCCTCTCACTGTCTGTCTGTCCTCTGCCTCCCTCTCACTGTCTGTCTGTCCTCTGCCTCCCTCTCACCGTCTGTCCTCTGCCTCCCTCTCGCCGTCTGTCCTCTGCCTCCCTCTCACCGTCTGTCCTCTGCCTCCCTCTCACCGTCTGTTCTCTGCCTCCCTCTCACCGTCTGTTCTCTGCCTCCCTCTCACCGTCTGTTCTCTGCCTCCCTCTCACCGTCTGTTCTCTGCCTCCCTCTCACCGTCTGTTCTCTGCCTCCCTCTCACCGTCTGTTCTCTGCCTCCCTCTCACCGTCTGTTCTCTGCCTCCCTCTCACCGTCTGTTCTCTGCCTCCCTCTCACCGTCTGTCCTCTGCCTCCCTCTCACTGTCTGTCTGTCCTCTGCCTCCCTCTCACTGTCTGTCTGTCCTCTGCCTCCCTCTCACTGTCTGTCTGTCCTCTGCCTCCCTCTCACTGTCTGTCTGTCCTCTGCCTCCCTCTCACTGTCTGTCTGTCCTCTGCCTCCCTCTCACTGTCTGTCTGTCCTCTGCCTCCCTCTCACTGTCTGTCTGTCCTCTGCCTCCCTCTCACTGTCTGTCTGTCCTCTGCCTCCCTCTCACTGTCTGTCCTCTGCCTCCCTCTCACTGTCCTCTGCCTCCCTCTCACTGTCTGTCTGTCCTCTGCCTCCCTCTCACTGTCTGTCTGTCCTCTGCCTCCCTCTCACTGTCTGTCTGTCCTCTGCCTCCCTCTCACTGTCTGTCCTCTGCCTCCCTCTCACCGTCTGTACTCTGCCTCCCTCTCACTGTCCTCTGCCTCCCTCTCACCGTCTGTCCTCTGCCTCCCTCTCACCGTCTGTTCTCTGCCTCCCTCTCACCGTCTGTTCTCTGCCTCCCTCTCACCGTCTGTTCTCTGCCTCCCTCTCACCGTCTGTTCTCTGCCTCCCTCTCACCGTCTGTCCTCTGCCTCCCTCTCACTGTCTGTCTGTCCTCTGCCTCCCTCTCACTGTCTGTCTGTCCTCTGCCTCCCTCTCACCGTCTGTCCTCTGCCTCCCTCTCACCGTCTGTCCTCTGCCTCCCTCTCACCGTCTGTCCTCTGCCTCCCTCTCACCGTCTGTTCTCTGCCTCCCTCTCACCGTCTGTTCTCTGCCTCCCTCTCACCGTCTGTTCTCTGCCTCCCTCTCACCGTCTGTTCTCTGCCTCCCTCTCACCGTCTGTTCTCTGCCTCCCTCTCACCGTCTGTTCTCTGCCTCCCTCTCACCGTCTGTTCTCTGCCTCCCTCTCACCGTCTGTTCTCTGCCTCCCTCTCACCGTCTGTCCTCTGCCTCCCTCTCACTGTCTGTCCTCTGCCTCCCTCTCACTGTCTGTCTGTCCTCTGCCTCCCTCTCACTGTCTGTCTGTCCTCTGCCTCCCTCTCACTGTCTGTCTGTCCTCTGCCTCCCTCTCACTGTCTGTCTGTCCTCTGCCTCCCTCTCACTGTCTGTCTGTCCTCTGCCTCCCTCTCACTGTCTGTCTGTCCTCTGCCTCCCTCTCACTGTCTGTCTGTCCTCTGCCTCCCTCTCACTGTCTGTCCTCTGCCTCCCTCTCACTGTCCTCTGCCTCCCTCTCACTGTCTGTCTGTTTTCTGCCTCCCTCTCACTGTCTGTCCTCTGCCTCCCTCTCACTGTCTGTCCTCTGCCTCCCTCTCACTGTCTGTCTGTCCTCTGCCTCCCTCTCACTGTCTGTCCTCTGCCTCCCTCTCACTGTCTGTCCTCTGCCTCCCTCTCACCGTCTGTCCTCTGCCTCCCTCTCACCGTCTGTCCTCTGCCTCCCTCTCACCGTCTGTCCTCTGCCTCCCTCTCACCGTCTGTTCTCTGCCTCCCTCTCACCGTCTGTTCTCTGCCTCCCTCTCACCGTCTGTTCTCTGCCTCCCTCTCACCGTCTGTCCTCTGCCTCCCTCTCACCGTCTGTCCTCTGCCTCCCTCTCACCGTCTGTCCTCTGCCTCCCTCTCACCGTCTGTCCTCTGCCTCCCTCTCACCGTCTGTCCTCTGCCTCCCTCTCACCGTCTGTCCTCTGCCTCCCTCTCACCGTCTGTCCTCTGCCTCCCTCTCACCGTCTGTCCTCTGCCTCCCTCTCACCGTCTGTTCTCTGCCTCCCTCTCACCGTCTGTTCTCTGCCTCCCTCTCACCGTCTGTTCTCTGCCTCCCTCTCACCGTCTGTTCTCTGCCTCCCTCTCACCGTCTGTTCTCTGCCTCCCTCTCACCGTCTGTTCTCTGCCTCCCTCTCACCGTCTGTTCTCTGCCTCCCTCTCACCGTCTGTTCTCTGCCTCCCTCTCACCGTCTGTTCTCTGCCTCCCTCTCACCGTCTGTTCTCTGCCTCCCTCTCACCGTCTATACTTTGCCTCCCTCTCACCGTCTGTTCTCTGCCTCCCTCTCACCGTCTGTACTTTGCCTCCCTCTCACCGTCTGTTCTCTGCCTCCCTCTCACCGTCTTTTCTCTGCCTCCCTCTCACCGTCTGTCCTCTGCCTCCCTCTCACCGTCTGTACTTTGCCTCCCTCTCACCGTCTGTACTTTGCCTCCCTCTCACCGTCTGTTCTCTGCCTCCCTCTCACCGTCTTTTCTCTGCCTCCCTCTCACCGTCTGTCCTCTGCCTCCCTCTCACTGTCTATTTTCTGCCTTAGAGACGCCGTCTGTCCTCTACCTCCCTCTCACTGTCTGTCCTCTGCCTCCCTCTCACTGTCTGTCCTCTGCCTCCCTCTCACTGTCTGTACTCTGCCTCCCTCTCACCGTGTGTACTCTGCCTCCCTCTCACCGTGTGTACTCTGCCTCCCTCTCACCGTGTGTACTCTGCCTCCCTCTCACCGTCTGTACTCTGCCTCCCTCTCACCGTCTGTACTCTGCCTCCCTCTCACCGTCTGTTCTCTGCCTCCCTCTCACCGTCTATACTTTGCCTCCCTCTCACCGTCTGTTCTCTGCCTCCCTCTCACCGTCTGTACTTTGCCTCCCTCTCACCGTCTGTTCTCTGCCTCCCTCTCACCGTCTTTTCTCTGCCTCCCTCTCACCGTCTGTCCTCTGCCTCCCTCTCACTGTCTATTTTCTGCCTTAGAGACGCCGTCTGTCCTCTACCTCCCTCTCACTGTCTGTCTGTCCTCTGCCTCCCTCTCACTGTCTGTCTGTCTTCTGCCTCCCTCTCACTGTCTGTCCTCTGCCTCCCTCTCACTGTCTGTCTGTCCTCTGCCTCCCTCTCACTGTCTGTCTGTCCTCTGCCTCCCTCTCACTGTCTGTCTGTCCTCTGCCTCCCTCTCACCGTTTGTCCTCTGCCTCCCTCTCACCGTCTGTTCTCTGCCTCCCTCTCACCGTCTGTACTTTGCCTCCCTCTCACCGTCTGTTCTCTGCCTCCCTCTCACCGTCTGTTCTCTGCCTCCCTCTCACCGTCTTTTCTCTGCCTCCCTCTCACCGTCTGTTCTCTGCCTCCCTCTCACCGTCTATTTTCTGCCTTAGAGACGCCGTCTGTCCTCTACCTCCCTCTCACTGTCTGTCCTCTGCCTCCCTCTCACCGTCTGTACTCTGCCTCCCTCTCACCGTCTGTACTCTGCCTCCCTCTCACCGTCTGTACTCTGCCTCCCTCTCACCGTCTGTCTGTCCTCTGCCTCCCTCTCACTGTCTGTCTGTCCTCTGCCTCCCTCTCACTGTCTGTCTGTCCTCTGCCTCCCTCTCACTGTCTGTCTGTCCTCTGCCTCCCTCTCACTGTCTGTCTGTCCTCTGCCTCCCTCTCACCGTCTGTTCTCTGCCTCCCTCTCACCGTCTGTCCTCTGCCTCCCTCTCACCGTCTGTCCTCTGCCTCCCTCTCACCGTCTGTCCTCTGCCTCCCTCTCACTGTCTATTTTCTGCCTTAGAGACGCCGTCTGTCCTCTACCTCCCTCTCACCGTCTGTCCTCTGCCTCCCTCTCACTGTCTGTCTTCGACTGCCTCCTCTCACAGTCTGTCTCTGCCTCCCTCTCACAGTCTGTCCTCTGCCTCCCTCTCACAGTCTGTCCTCTGCCTCCCTCTCACAGTCTGTCCTCTGCCTCCCTCTCACCGTCTGTCCTCTGCCTCCCTCTCACCGTCTGTCCTCTGCCTCCCTCTCACCGTCTGTCCTCTGCCTCCCTCTCACCGTCTGTCCTCTGCCTCACTCTCAACGTCTGTCCTCTGCCTCCCTCTCACCGTCTATCTGTCCCCTGCCTCCCTCTCACCGTCTGTTCTCTGCCTCCCTCTCACCGTCTGTCCTCTGCCTCCCTCTCACTGTCTATTTTCTGCCTTAGAGACGCCGTCTGTCCTCTACCCCTCTCACTGTCTGTCTGTCCTCTGCCTCCCTCTCACTGTCTGTCTGTCCTCTGCCTCCCTCTCACTGTCTGTCTGTCCTCTGCCTCCCTCTCACCGTCTTTTCTCTGCCTCCCTCTCACTGTCTGTCCTCTGCCTCCTCTCACCGTCTGTCCTCTGCCTCCTCTCACCGTCTGTCCTCTGCCTCCCTCTCACTGTCTGTCTGTCCTCTGCCTCCCTCTCACTGTCTGTCTGTCCTCTGCCTCCCTCTCACCGTCTGTTCTCTGCCTCCCTCTCACCGTCTGTTCTCTGCCTCCCTCTCACCGTCTGTTCTCTGCCTCCCTCTCACCGTCTGTTCTCTGCCTCCCTCTCACCGTCTATACTTTGCCTCCCTCTCACCGTCTGTTCTCTGCCTCCCTCTCACCGTCTGTACTTTGCCTCCCTCTCACCGTCTGTTCTCTGCCTCCCTCTCACCGTCTTTTCTCTGCCTCCCTCTCACCGTCTGTCCTCTGCCTCCCTCTCACTGTCTATTTTCTGCCTTAGAGACGCCGTCTGTCCTCTACCTCCCTCTCACTGTCTGTCCTCTGCCTCCCTCTCACCGTCTGTCCTCTGCCTCCCTCTCACCGTCTGTCCTCTGCCTCCCTCTCACTGTCTATTTTCTGCCTTAGAGACGCCGTCTGTCCTCTACCTCCCTCTCACCGTCTGTCCTCTGCCTCCCTCTCACTGTCTGTCTGTCGTCTGCCTCCCTCTCACAGTCTGTCCTCTGCCTCCCTCTCACAGTCTGTCCTCTGCCTCCCTCTCACAGTCTGTCCTCTGCCTCCCTCTCACAGTCTGTCCTCTGCCTCCCTCTCACCGTCTGTCCTCTGCCTCCCTCTCACCGTCTGTCCTCTGCCTCCCTCTCACCGTCTGTCCTCTGCCTCCCTCTCACCGTCTGTCCTCTGCCTCACTCTCAACGTCTGTCCTCTGCCTCCCTCTCACCGTCTATCTGTCCCCTGCCTCCCTCTCACCGTCTGTTCTCTGCCTCCCTCTCACCGTCTGTCCTCTGCCTCCCTCTCACTGTCTATTTTCTGCCTTAGAGACGCCGTCTGTCCTCTACCTCCCTCTCACTGTCTGTCTGTCCTCTGCCTCCCTCTCACTGTCTGTCTGTCCTCTGCCTCCCTCTCACTGTCTGTCTGTCCTCTGCCTCCCTCTCACCGTCTTTTCTCTGCCTCCCTCTCACTGTCTGTCCTCTGCCTCCCTCTCACCGTCTGTCCTCTGCCTCCCTCTCACCGTCTGTCCTCTGCCTCCCTCTCACTGTCTGTCTGTCCTCTGCCTCCCTCTCACTGTCTGTCTGTCCTCTGCCTCCCTCTCACCGTCTGTTCTCTGCCTCCCTCTCACCGTCTGTTCTCTGCCTCCCTCTCACCGTCTGTTCTCTGCCTCCCTCTCACCGTCTGTTCTCTGCCTCCCTCTCACCGTCTATACTTTGCCTCCCTCTCACCGTCTGTTCTCTGCCTCCCTCTCACCGTCTGTACTTTGCCTCCCTCTCACCGTCTTTTCTCTGCCTCCCTCTCACCGTCTGTCCTCTGCCTCCCTCTCACTGTCTATTTTCTGCCTTAGAGACGCCGTCTGTCCTCTACCTCCCTCTCACTGTCTGTCCTCTGCCTCCCTCTCACTGTCTGTCCTCTGCCTCCCTCTCACCGTCTGTACTCTGCCTCCCTCTCACCGTGTGTACTCTGCCTCCCTCTCACCGTGTGTACTCTGCCTCCCTCTCACCGTCTGTACTCTGCCTCCCTCTCACCGTCTGTACTCTGCTTCCCTCTCACCGTCTGTTCTCTGCCTCCCTCTCACCGTCTATACTTTGCCTCCCTCTCACCGTCTGTTCTCTGCCTCCCTCTCACCGTCTGTACTTTGCCTCCCTCTCACCGTCTGTTCTCTGCCTCCCTCTCACCGTCTTTTCTCTGCCTCCCTCTCACCGTCTGTCCTCTGCCTCCCTCTCACTGTCTATTTTCTGCCTTAGAGACGCCGTCTGTCCTCTACCTCCCTCTCACTGTCTGTCTGTCCTCTGCCTCCCTCTCACTGTCTGTCTGTCTTCTGCCTCCCTCTCACTGTCTGTCCTCTGCCTCCCTCTCACTGTCTGTCTGTCCTCTGCCTCCCTCTCACTGTCTGTCTGTCCTCTGCCTCCCTCTCACTGTCTGTCTGTCCTCTGCCTCCCTCTCACCGTTTGTCCTCTGCCTCCCTCTCACCGTCTGTTCTCTGCCTCCCTCTCACCGTCTGTACTTTGCCTCCCTCTCACCGTCTGTTCTCTGCCTCCCTCTCACCGTCTGTTCTCTGCCTCCCTCTCACCGTCTTTTCTCTGCCTCCCTCTCACCGTCTGTTCTCTGCCTCCCTCTCACCGTCTATTTTCTGCCTTAGAGACGCCGTCTGTCCTCTACCTCCCTCTCACTGTCTGTCCTCTGCCTCCCTCTCACCGTCTGTACTCTGCCTCCCTCTCACCGTCTGTACTCTGCCTCCCTCTCACCGTCTGTCCTCTGCCTCCCTCTCACCGTCTGTCCTCTGCCTCCCTCTCACTGTCTGTCCTCTGCCTCCCTCTCACTGTCTGTCCTCTGCCTCCCTCTCACTGTTTGTCCTCTGCCTCCCTCTCACCGTCTGTCCTCTGCCTCCCTCTCACCGTCTGTACTCTGCCTCCCTCTCACTGTCTGTCTTCTGCCTCCCTCTCACCGTCTGTCATCTGCCTCCCTCTCACTGTCTCTGTCCTCTGCTTCCCTCTCACTGTCTGTCTGTCCTCTGCCTCCCTCTCACTGTCTGTCTGTACTCTGCCTCCCTCTCACTGTCTGTCTTCTGCCTCCCTCTCACCGTCTGTCCTCTGCCTCCCTCTCACTGTCTCTGTCCTCTGCTTCCCTCTCACTGTCTGTCTGTCCTCTGCCTCCCTCTCACTGTCTGTCTGTACTCTGCCTCCCTCTCACTGTCTGTCCTCTGCCTCCCTCTCACCGTCTGTACTCTGCCTCCCTCTCACTGTCTGTCTGTCCTCTGCCTCCCTCTCACTGTCCTCTGCCTCCCTCTCACCGTCTGTCCTCTGCCTCACTCTCAACGTCTGTCCTCTGCCTCCCTCTCACCGTCTATCTGTCCCCTGCCTCCCTCTCACCGTCTGTCCTCTGCCTCCCTCTCACCGTCTGTCCTCTGCCTCCCTCTCACTGTCTATTTTCTGCCTTAGAGACGCCGTCTGTCCTCTACCTCCCTCTCACTGTCTGTCTGTCCTCTGCCTCCCTCTCACTGTCTGTCTGTCCTCTGCCTCCCTCTCACTGTCTGTCTGTCCTCTGCCTCCCTCTCACCGTCTTTTCTCTGCCTCCCTCTCACTGTCTGTCCTCTGCCTCCCTCTCACCGTCTGTCCTCTGCCTCCCTCTCACCGTCTGTCCTCTGCCTCCCTCTCACTGTCTGTCTGTCCTCTGCCTCCCTCTCACTGTCTGTCTGTCCTCTGCCTCCCTCTCACCGTCTGTTCTCTGCCTCCCTCTCACCGTCTGTCCTCTGCCTCCCTCTCACCGTCTGTCCTCTGCCTCCCTCTCACCGTCTGTCCTCTGCCTCCCTCTCACTGTCTATTTTCTGCCTTAGAGACGCCGTCTGTCCTCTACCTCCCTCTCACCGTCTGTCCTCTGCCTCCCTCTCACTGTCTGTCTGTCGTCTGCCTCCCTCTCACTGTCTGTCCTCTGCCTCCCTCTCACTGTCTGTCCTCTGCCTCCCTCTCACAGTCTGTCCTCTGCCTCCCTCTCACCGTCTGTCCTCTGCCTCCCTCTCACCGTCTGTCCTCTGCCTCCCTCTCACCGTCTGTCCTCTGCCTCCCTCTCACCGTCTGTCCTCTGCCTCCCTCTCACCGTCTGTCCTCTGCCTCCCTCTCACCGTCTGTCCTCTGCCTCCCTCTCACCGTCTGTCCTCTGCCTCCCTCTCACCGTCTGTCCTCTGCCTCCCTCTCACCGTCTGTCCTCTGCCTCCCTCTCACCGTCTGTCCTCTGCCTCCCTCTCACCGTCTGTCCTCTGCCTCCCTCTCACCGTCTGTCCTCTGCCTCCCTCTCACCGTCTGTCCTCTGCCTCCCTCTCACTGTCTATTTTCTGCCTTAGAGACGCCGTCTGTCCTCTACCTCCCTCTCACTGTCTGTCCTCTGCCTCCCTCTCACTGTCTGTCCTCTGCCTCCCTCTCACTGTCTGTCCTCTGCCTCCCTCTCACTGTCTGTCCTCTGCCTCCCTCTCACTGTCTCTGTCCTCTGCTTCCCTCTCACTGTCTGTCTGTCCTCTGCCTCCCTCTCACTGTCTGTCTGTACTCTGCCTCCCTCTCACTGTCTGTCTTCTGCCTCCCTCTCACCGTCTGTCCTCTGCCTCCCTCTCACTGTCTCTGTCCTCTGCTTCCCTCTCACTGTCTGTCCTCTGCCTCCCTCTCACTGTCTGTCTGTACTCTGCCTCCCTCTCACTGTCTGTCCTCTGCCTCCCTCTCACCGTCTGTACTCTGCCTCCCTCTCACTGTCTGTCTGTCCTCTGCCTCCCTCTCACTGTCCTCTGCCTCCCTCTCACCGTCTGTCCTCTGCCTCACTCTCAACGTCTGTCCTCTGCCTCCCTCTCACTGTCTATTTTCTGCCTTAGAGACGCCGTCTGTCCTCTACCTCCCTCTCACTGTCTGTCCTCTGCCTCCCTCTCACTGTCTGTCCTCTGCCTCCCTCTCACTGTCTGTCCTCTGCCTCCCTCTCACTGTCTGTCCTCTGCCTCCCTCTCACTGTCTGTCCTCTGCCTCCCTCTCACTGTCTGTCCTCTGCCTCCCTCTCACTGTCTGTCCTCTGCCTCCCTCTCACTGTCTGTCCTCTGCCTCCCTCTCACTGTTTGTCCTCTGCCTCCCTCTCACCGTCTGTCCTCTGCCTCCCTCTCACCATCTGTACTCTGCCTCCCTCTCACTGTCTGTCTTCTGCCTCCCTCTCACCGTCTGTCATCTGCCTCCCTCTCACTGTCTCTGTCCTCTGCTTCCCTCTCACTGTCTGTCTGTCCTCTGCCTCCCTCTCACTGTCTGTCTGTACTCTGCCTCCCTCTCACTGTCTGTCTTCTGCCTCCCTCTCACCGTCTGTCCTCTGCCTCCCTCTCACTGTCTCTGTCCTCTGCTTCCCTCTCACTGTCTGTCTGTCCTCTGCCTCCCTCTCACTGTCTGTCTGTACTCTGCCTCCCTCTCACTGTCTGTCCTCTGCCTCCCTCTCACCGTCTGTACTCTGCCTCCCTCTCACTGTCTGTCTGTCCTCTGCCTCCCTCTCACTGTCCTCTGCCTCCCTCTCACCGTCTGTCCTCTGCCTCACTCTCAACGTCTGTCCTCTGCCTCCCTCTCACCGTCTATCTGTCCCCTGCCTCCCTCTCACCGTCTGTCCTCTGCCTCCCTCTCACCGTCTGTCCTCTGCCTCCCTCTCACTGTCTATTTTCTGCCTTAGAGACGCCGTCTGTCCTCTACCTCCCTCTCACTGTCTGTCCTCTGCCTCCCTCTCACTGTCTGTCCTCTGCCTCCCTCTCACTGTCTGTCCTCTGCCTCCCTCTCACTGTCTGTCCTCTGCCTCCCTCTCACTGTCTGTCCTCTGCCTCCCTCTCACTGTCTGTCCTCTGCCTCCCTCTCACTGTCTCTGTCCTCTGCTTCCCTCTCACTGTCTGTCTGTCCTCTGCCTCCCTCTCACTGTCTGTCTGTACTCTGCCTCCCTCTCACTGTCTGTCTTCTGCCTCCCTCTCACCGTCTGTCCTCTGCCTCCCTCTCACTGTCTCTGTCCTCTGCTTCCCTCTCACTGTCTGTCCTCTGCCTCCCTCTCACTGTCTGTCTGTACTCTGCCTCCCTCTCACTGTCTGTCCTCTGCCTCCCTCTCACCGTCTGTACTCTGCCTCCCTCTCACTGTCTGTCTGTCCTCTGCCTCCCTCTCACTGTCCTCTGCCTCCCTCTCACCGTCTGTCCTCTGCCTCACTCTCAACGTCTGTCCTCTGCCTCCCTCTCACCGTCTATCTGTCCCCTGCCTCCCTCTCACCGTCTGTCCTCTGCCTCCCTCTCACCGTCTGTCCTCTGCCTCCCTCTCACTGTCTATTTTCTGCCTTAGAGACGCCGTCTGTCCTCTACCTCCCTCTCACTGTCTGTCCTCTGCCTCCCTCTCACTGTCTGTCCTCTGCCTCCCTCTCACTGTCTGTCCTCTGCCTCCCTCTCACTGTCTGTCCTCTGCCTCCCTCTCACTGTCTGTCCTCTGCCTCCCTCTCACTGTCTGTCCTCTGCCTCCCTCTCACTGTTTGTCCTCTGCCTCCCTCTCACCGTCTGTCCTCTGCCTCCCTCTCACCATCTGTACTCTGCCTCCCTCTCACTGTCTGTCTTCTGCCTCCCTCTCACCGTCTGTCATCTGCCTCCCTCTCACTGTCTCTGTCCTCTGCTTCCCTCTCACTGTCTGTCTGTCCTCTGCCTCCCTCTCACTGTCTGTCTGTACTCTGCCTCCCTCTCACTGTCTGTCTTCTGCCTCCCTCTCACCGTCTGTCCTCTGCCTCCCTCTCACTGTCTCTGTCCTCTGCTTCCCTCTCACTGTCTGTCTGTCCTCTGCCTCCCTCTCACTGTCTGTCTGTCCTCTGCCTCCCTCTCACTGTCTGTCTGTACTCTGCCTCCCTCTCACTGTCTGTCCTCTGCCTCCCTCTCACCGTCTGTACTCTGCCTCCCTCTCACTGTCTGTCTGTCCTCTGCCTCCCTCTCACCGTCTGTCCTCTGCCTCACTCTCAACGTCTGTCCTCTGCCTCCCTCTCACCGTCTATCTGTCCCCTGCCTCCCTCTCACCGTCTGTCCTCTGCCTCCCTCTCACCGTCTGTCCTCTGCCTCCCTCTCACCGTCTATTTTCTGCCTTAGAGACGCCGTCTGTCCTCTACCTCCCTCTCACTGTCTGTCCTCTGCCTCCCTCTCACTGTCTGTCCTCTGCCTCCCTCTCACTGTCTGTCCTCTGACTCCCTCTCACTGTCTGTCCTCTGCCTCCCTCTCACTGTCTGTCCTCTGCCTCCCTCTCACTGTCTGTCCTCTGCCTCCCTCTCACTGTCTGTCCTCTGCCTCCCTCTCACTGTCTGTCCTCTGCCTCCCTCTCACTGTCTGTCCTCTGCCTCCCTCTCACTGTCTGTCCTCTGCCTCCCTCTCACTGTCTGTCCTCTGCCTCCCTCTCACTGTCTGTCCTCTGCCTCCCTCTCACTGTTTGTCCTCTGCCTCCCTCTCACTGTCTGTCTGTCCTCTGCCTCCCTCTCACTGTCTGTTTTCTGCCTTACAGACGCCGTCCGGGGACTTCACAACTGGAAGCAAACGGGAAGCCCCCTGTTCTCCCTGCTCCCCGACTACACAGCAGGTGAGGCTACACTGTCCTCTGCGCACAGTAACAGCAGCACTGACCCCTACGCACAGTAACAGCAGCACTGATCCCTACGCACAGTAACAGCAGCACTGACCCCTACGCACAGTAACAGCAGCACTGACCCCTACGCACAGTAACAGCAGCACTGATCCCTACGCACAGTAACAGCAGCACTGACCCCTACGCACAGTAACAGCAGCACTGACCCCTACGCACAGTAACAGCAGCACTGATCCCTACGCACAGTAACAGCAGCACTGATCCCTACGCACAGTAACAGCAGCACTGACCCCCGCACACAGTAACAGCAGCACTGACCCCTACGCACAGTAACAGCAGCACTGACCCCCGCGCACAGTAACCGCAGCACTGACCCCCGCACACAGTAACAGCAGCACTGACCCCCGCGCACAGTAACCGCAGCACTGACCCCTACGCACAGTAACAGCAGCACTGACCCCTACGCACAGTAACAGCGGCACTGACCCCTACGCACAGTAACAGCAGCACTGACCCCTACGCACAGTAACAGCAGCACTGACCCATACGCACAGTAACAGCGGCACTGACCCCTACGCACAGTAACAGCAGCACTGACCCCTACGCACAGTAACAGCAGCACTGACCCCTACGCACAGTAACAGCGGCACTGACCCCTACGCACAGTAACAGCAGCACTGACCCCTACGCACAGTAACAGCAGCACTGACCCATACGCACAGTAACAGCAGCACTGACCCCTACGCACAGTAACAGCAGCACTGACCCATACGCACAGTAACAGCAGCACTGACCCCCGCACACAGTAACAGCAGTACTAACCCCCGCGCACAGTAACAGCAGCACTGACCCCCGCACACAGTAACAGCAGCACTGACCCCCGCGCACAGTAACAGCAGCACTGACCCCCGCACACAGTAACAGCAGCACTGACCCCCGCACACAGTAACAGCAGCACTGACCCCCGCGCACAGTAACAGCGGCACTGACCCCCGCGCACAGTAACAGCGGCACTGACCCCTGCGCACAGTAACAGCAGCACTGACCCCTGCGCACAGTAACAGCGGCACTGACCCCCACGCGCAGTAACAGCAGCACTGACCCCCGCGCACAGTAACAGCGGTACTGACCCCTGCGCACAGTAACAGCAGCACTGACCCCCGCGCACAGTAACAGCAGCACTGACCCCCGCGCACAGTAACAGCGGCACTGACCCCTGCGCACAGTAACAGCAGCACTGACCCCTGCGCACAGTAACAGCGGCACTGACCCCCACGCGCAGTAACAGCAGCACTGACCCCCGCGCACAGTAACAGCGGCCCTGACCCCCGCGCACAGTAACAGCGGCCCTGACCCCCGCGCACAGTAACAGCGGCCCTGACCCCCGCGCACAGTAACAGCGGCCCTGACCCCCGCGCACAGTAACAGCGGCCCTGACCCCCGCGCACAGTAACAGCGGCCCTGACCCCCGCGCACAGTAACAGCAGCACTGACCCCCGCGCACAGTAACAGCAGCACTGACCCCCGCGCACAGTAACAGCAGCACTGACCCCCGCACACAGTAACAGCAGCACTGACCCCCGCGCACAGTAACAGCGGCCCTGACCCCCGCGCACAGTAACAGCGGCCCTGACCCCCGCGCACAGTAACAGCGGCCCTGACCCCCGCGCACAGTAACAGCAGCACTGACCCCCGCGCACAGTAACAGCAGCACTGACCCCCGCACACAGTAACAGCGGCACTGACCCCCGCGCACAGTAACAGCGGCACTGACCCCCGCACACAGTAACAGCGGCACTGACCCCCGCGCACAGTAACAGCAGCACTGACCCCTGCGCACAGTAACAGCAGCACTGACCCCTGCACACAGTAACAGCGGCACTGACCCCCGCGCACAGTAACAGCAGCACTGACCCCCGCACACAGTAACAGCGGCACTGACCCCCGCGCACAGTAACAGCGGCACTGACCCCCGCGCACAGTAACAGCGGCACTGACCCCCGCGCGCAGTAACAGCAGCACTGACCCCTACGCACACAGTAACAGCGGCACTGACCCCCGCGCACAGTAACAGCGGCACTGACCCCCGCGCACAGTAACAGCGGCACTGACCCCTACGCACAGTAACAGCAGCACTGACCCCTACGCACAGTAACAGCAGCACTGACCCCTACGCACAGTAACAGCAGCACTGACCCCCGCACACAGTAACAGCAGCACTGACCCCCGCACACAGTAACAGCAGCACTGACCCCTACGCACAGTAACAGCAGCACTGACCCCCGCGCACAGTAACAGCAGCACTGACCCCTACGCACAGTAACAGCAGCACTGACCCCTGCGCACAGTAACAGCGGCACTGACCCCTACGCACAGTAACAGCAGCAGTGACCCCCGCGCGCAGTAACAGCAGCACTGACCCCTACGCACAGTAACAGCGGCACTGACCCCCGCGCACAGTAACAGCGGCACTGACCCCCGCGCACAGTAACAGCGGCACTGACCCCCGCACACAGTAACAGCGGCACTGACCCCCGCACACAGTAACAGCAGCACTGACCCCTACGCACAGTAACAGCAGCACTGACCCCTACGCACAGTAACAGCAGCACTGACCCCTACGCACAGTAACAGCAGCACTGACCCCCGCACACAGTAACAGCAGCACTGACCCCTACGCACAGTAACAGCAGCACTGACCCCTACGCACAGTAACAGCAGCACTGACCCCCGCACACAGTAACAGCAGCACTGACCCCTACGCACAGTAACAGCAGCACTGACCCCTACGCACAGTAACAGCAGCACTGACCCCTACGCACAGTAACAGCAGCACTGACCCCCGCGCACAGTAACAGCAGCACTGACCCCCGCACACAGTAACAGCGGCACTGACCCCTACGCACAGTAACAGCAGCACTGACCCCTGCGCACAGTAACAGCGGCACTGACCCCTACGCACAGTAACGGCAGCACTGACCCCTACGCACAGTAACAGCAGCACTGACCCCCGCACACAGTAACAGCGGCACTGACCCCTACGCACAGTAACAGCAGCACTGACCCCCGCACACAGTAACAGCGGCACTGACCCCTATGCACAGTAACAGCGGCACTGACCCCTACGCACAGTAACCGCAGCACTGACCCCTACGCACAGTAACAGCGGCACTGACCCCTACGCACAGTAACAGCAGCACTGACCCCTGCGCACAGTAACAGCGGCACTGACCCCTACGCACAGTAACAGCAGCACTGACCCCTACGCACAGTAACAGCAGCACTGACCCCTACGCACAGTAACAGCAGCACTGACCCCTGCGCACAGTAACAGCGGCACTGACCCCTACGCACAGTAACAGCAGCACTGACCCCCGCACACAGTAACAGCGGCACTGACCCCTACGCACAGTAACAGCAGCACTGACCCCTGCGCACAGTAACAGCGGCACTGACCCCTACGCACAGTAACCGCAGCACTGACCCCTACGCACAGTATCAGCAGCACTGACCCCCGCGCGCAGTAACAGCAGCACTGACCCCTACGCACAGTAACAGCGGCACTGACCCCTACGCACAGTAACAGCGGCACTGACCCCCGCGCGCAGTAACAGCGGCCCTGACCCCCGCGCACAGTAACAGCGGCACTGACCCCCGCGCACAGTAACAGCGGCACTGACCCCTACGCACAGTAACAGCGGCACTGACCCCCGCGCACAGTAACAGCAGCACTGACCCCTACGCACAGTAACAGCAGCACTGACCCCTACGCACAGTAACAGCAGCACTGACCCCCGCGCACAGTAACAGCAGCACTGACCCCTGCGCACAGTAACAGCGGCACTGACCCCTACGCACAGTAACAGCAGCACTGACCCCCGCGCACAGTAACAGCGGCCCTGACCCCCGCGCACAGTAACAGCAGCACTGACCCCTACGCACAGTAACAGCAGCAGTGACCCCCGCACACAGTAACAGCAGCACTGACCCCCGCGCACAGTAACAGCGGCCCTGACCCCCGCGCACAGTAACAGCAGCACTGACCCCCGCGCACAGTAACAGCAGCACTGACCCCCGCGCACAGTAACAGCAGCACTGACCCCTGCGCACAGTAACAGCAGCACTGACCCCTGCACACAGTAACAGCGGCACTGACCCCCGCGCACAGTAACAGCAGCACTGACCCCCGCACACAGTAACAGCGGCACTGACCCCCGCGCACAGTAACAGCGGCACTGACCCCTACGCACAGTAACAGCAGCACTGACCCCCGCACACAGTAACAGCGGCACTGACCCCCGCGCACAGTAACAGCAGCACTGACCCCTGCACACAGTAACAGCGGCACTGACCCCTACGCACAGTAACAGCAGCACTGACCCCTGCGCACAGTAACAGCGGCACTGACCCCTACGCACAGTAACCGCAGCACTGACCCCCACGCACAGTAACAGCAGCACTGACCCCTGCGCACAGTAACAGCGGCACTGACCCCTACGCACAGTAACAGCAGCACTGACCCTTACGCACAGTAACAGCAGCCCTGACCCCCGCGCACAGTAACAGCAGCACTGACCCCTACGCACAGTAACAGCAGCACTGACCCCTACGCACAGTAACAGCAGCACTGACCCCTACGCACAGTAACAGCAGCACTGACCCCCGCGCACAGTAACAGCAGCCCTGACCCCCGCGCACAGTAACAGCAGCACTGACCCCTACGCACAGTAACAGCAGCACTGACCCCTACGCACAGTAACAGCAGCACTGACCCCCGCGCACAGTAACAGCAGCACTGACCCCCGCACACAGTAACAGCGGCACTGACCCCTACGCACAGTAACAGCAGCACTGACCCCTGCGCACAGTAACAGCGGCACTGACCCCTACGCACAGTAACGGCAGCACTGACCCCTACGCACAGTAACAGCAGCACTGACCCCCGCACACAGTAACAGCGGCACTGACCCCTACGCACAGTAACAGCAGCACTGACCCCCGCACACAGTAACAGCGGCACTGACCCCTATGCACAGTAACAGCAGCACTGACCCCTGCGCACAGTAACAGCGGCACTGACCCCTACGCACAGTAACCGCAGCACTGACCCCTACGCACAGTAACAGCAGCACTGACCCCTGCGCACAGTAACAGCGGCACTGACCCCTACGCACAGTAACAGCAGCACTGACCCTTACGCACAGTAACAGCAGCCCTGACCCCCGCGCACAGTAACAGCAGCACTGACCCCTACGCACAGTAACAGCAGCACTGACCCCTACGCACAGTAACAGCAGCACTGACCCCTACGCACAGTAACAGCAGCACTGACCCCTGCGCACAGTAACAGCGGCACTGACCCCTACGCACAGTAACAGCAGCACTGACCCCCGCACACAGTAACAGCGGCACTGACCCCTACGCACAGTAACAGCAGCACTGACCCCTGCGCACAGTAACAGCGGCACTGACCCCTACGCACAGTAACCGCAGCACTGACCCCTACGCACAGTATCAGCAGCACTGACCCCCGCGCGCAGTAACAGCAGCACTGACCCCTACGCACAGTAACAGCGGCACTGACCCCTACGCACAGTAACAGCGGCACTGACCCCCGCGCGCAGTAACAGCGGCCCTGACCCCCGCGCACAGTAACAGCGGCACTGACCCCCGCGCACAGTAACAGCGGCACTGACCCCTACGCACAGTAACAGCGGCACTGACCCCTACGCACAGTAACAGCAGCAGTGACCCCCGCGCACAGTAACAGCGGCACTGACCCCTACGCACAGTAACAGCAGCACTGACCCCCGCGCACAGTAACAGCGGCACTGACCCCCGCGCACAGTAACAGCGGCACTGACCCCTACGCACAGTAACAGCGGCACTGACCCCTACGCACAGTAACAGCAGCAGTGACCCCCGCGCACAGTAACAGCGGCACTGACCCCTACGCACAGTAACAGCGGCACTGACCCCCGCGCACAGTAACAGCAGCACTGACCCCTACGCACAGTAACAGCAGCACTGACCCCTACGCACAGTAACAGCAGCACTGACCCCCGCGCACAGTAACAGCAGCACTGACCCCTGCGCACAGTAACAGCGGCACTGACCCCTACGCACAGTAACAGCAGCACTGACCCCCGCGCACAGTAACAGCGGCCCTGACCCCCGCGCACAGTAACAGCAGCACTGACCCCTACGCACAGTAACAGCAGCAGTGACCCCCGCACACAGTAACAGCAGCACTGACCCCCGCGCACAGTAACAGCGGCCCTGACCCCCGCGCACAGTAACAGCAGCACTGACCCCCGCGCACAGTAACAGCAGCACTGACCCCCGCGCACAGTAACAGCAGCACTGACCCCTGCGCACAGTAACAGCAGCACTGACCCCTACGCACAGTAACAGCAGCACTGACCCCTACGCACAGTAACAGCAGCACTGACCCCTACGCACAGTAACCGCAGCACTGACCCCCGCACACAGTAACAGCAGCACTGACCCCTACGCACAGTAACAGCAGCACTGACCCCCGCACACAGTAACAGCAGCACTGACCCCCGCACACAGTAACAGCAGCACTGACCCCCGCACACAGTAACAGCAGCACTGACCCCCGCACACAGTAACAGCAGCACTGACCCCTACGCACAGTAACAGCAGCAGTGACCCCCGCACACAGTAACAGCAGCACTGACCCCCGCACACAGTAACAGCGGCACTGACCCCCGCGCACAGTAACAGCGGCACTGACCCCCGCACACAGTAACAGCAGCACTGACCCCTACGCACACAGTAACAGCGGCACTGACCCCTACGCACAGTAACAGCAGCACTGACCCCTACGCACACAGTAACAGCGGCACTGACCCCTGCACACAGTAACAGCAGCACTGACCCCTACGCACAGTAACAGCAGCACTGACCCCCGCACACAGTAACAGCGGCACTGACCCCCGCGCACAGTAACAGCAGCACTGACCCCTACGCACAGTAACAGCAGCAGTGACCCCCGCACACAGTAACAGCAGCACTGACCCCCGCGCACAGTAACAGCGGCACTGACCCCCGCGCACAGTAACAGCGGCACTGACCCCTACGCACACAGTAACAGCGGCACTGACCCCTACGCACACAGTAACAGCAGCACTGACCCCCGCACACAGTAACAGCAGCACTGACCCCTACGCACAGTAACAGCAGCACTGACCCCTACGCACAGTAACAGCGGCACTGACCCCTACGCACAGTAACAGCAGCACTGACCCCTACGCACAGTAACAGCAGCACTGACCCCTACGCACAGTAACCGCAGCACTGACCCCCGCACACAGTAACAGCAGCACTGACCCCTACGCACAGTAACAGCAGCACTGACCCCCGCACACAGTAACAGCAGCACTGACCCCCGCACACAGTAACAGCAGCACTGACCCCCGCACACAGTAACAGCAGCACTGACCCCCGCACACAGTAACAGCAGCACTGACCCCTACGCACAGTAACAGCAGCACTGACCCCCGCACACAGTAACAGCAGCACTGACCCCCGCACACAGTAACAGCAGCACTGACCCCTACGCACAGTAACAGCGGCACTGACCCCCGCACACAGTAACAGCAGCACTGACCCCTACGCACAGTAACAGCAGCACTGACCCCTACGCACAGTAACAGCAGCACTGACCCCCGCACACAGTAACAGCAGCACTGACCCCTACGCACAGTAACAGCAGCACTGACCCCCGCACACAGTAACAGCAGCACTGACCCCCGCACACAGTAACAGCAGCACTGACCCCTACGCACAGTAACAGCGGCACTGACCCCCGCACACAGTAACAGCAGCACTGACCCCTACGCACAGTAACAGCAGCACTGACCCCCGCACACAGTAACAGCGGCACTGACCCCTACGCACAGTAACAGCAGCACTGACCCCTACGCACAGTAACAGCAGCACTGACGCCTACGCACAGTAACAGCAGCACTGACCCCTACGCACAGTAACAGCAGCACTGACCCCCGCACACAGTAACAGCGGCACTGACCCCCGCACACAGTAACAGCAGCACTGACCCCTACGCACAGTAACAGCAGCACTGACCCCTACGCACAGTAACAGCGGCACTGACCCCTACGCACAGTAACAGCAGCACTGACCCCTACGCACAGTAACAGCGGCCCTGACCCCTACGCACAGTAACAGCAGCACTGACCCCTGCGCACAGTAACAGCAGCACTGACCCCTGCACACAGTAACAGCGGCACTGACCCCCGCGCACAGTAACAGCAGCACTGACCCCCGCACACAGTAACAGCGGCACTGACCCCCGCGCACAGTAACAGCGGCACTGACCCCCGCGCACAGTAACAGCGGCACTGACCCCCGCGCGCAGTAACAGCAGCACTGACCCCTACGCACACAGTAACAGCGGCACTGACCCCCGCGCACAGTAACAGCGGCACTGACCCCCGCGCACAGTAACAGCGGCACTGACCCCTACGCACAGTAACAGCAGCACTGACCCCTACGCACAGTAACAGCAGCACTGACCCCTACGCACAGTAACAGCAGCACTGACCCCCGCACACAGTAACAGCAGCACTGACCCCCGCACACAGTAACAGCAGCACTGACCCCTACGCACAGTAACAGCAGCACTGACCCCCGCGCACAGTAACAGCAGCACTGACCCCTACGCACAGTAACAGCAGCACTGACCCCTGCGCACAGTAACAGCGGCACTGACCCCTACGCACAGTAACAGCAGCAGTGACCCCCGCGCGCAGTAACAGCAGCACTGACCCCTACGCACAGTAACAGCGGCACTGACCCCCGCGCACAGTAACAGCGGCACTGACCCCCGCGCACAGTAACAGCGGCACTGACCCCCGCACACAGTAACAGCGGCACTGACCCCCGCACACAGTAACAGCAGCACTGACCCCTACGCACAGTAACAGCAGCACTGACCCCTACGCACAGTAACAGCAGCACTGACCCCTACGCACAGTAACAGCAGCACTGACCCCTACGCACAGTAACAGCAGCACTGACCCCTACGCACAGTAACAGCAGCACTGACCCCTACGCACAGTAACAGCAGCACTGACCCCTACGCACAGTAACAGCAGCACTGACCCCCGCACACAGTAACAGCAGCACTGACCCCTACGCACAGTAACAGCAGCACTGACCCCTACGCACAGTAACAGCAGCACTGACCCCCGCACACAGTAACAGCAGCACTGACCCCCGCACACAGTAACAGCAGCACTGACCCCTACGCACAGTAACAGCAGCACTGACCCCTACGCACAGTAACAGCAGCACTGACCCCTACGCACAGTAACAGCAGCACTGACCCCCGCGCACAGTAACAGCAGCACTGACCCCCGCACACAGTAACAGCGGCACTGACCCCTACGCACAGTAACAGCAGCACTGACCCCTGCGCACAGTAACAGCGGCACTGACCCCTACGCACAGTAACGGCAGCACTGACCCCTACGCACAGTAACAGCAGCACTGACCCCCGCACACAGTAACAGCGGCACTGACCCCTACGCACAGTAACAGCAGCACTGACCCCCGCACACAGTAACAGCGGCACTGACCCCTATGCACAGTAACAGCAGCACTGACCCCTGCGCACAGTAACAGCGGCACTGACCCCTACGCACAGTAACCGCAGCACTGACCCCTACGCACAGTAACAGCAGCACTGACCCCTGCGCACAGTAACAGCGGCACTGACCCCTACGCACAGTAACAGCAGCACTGACCCTTACGCACAGTAACAGCAGCCCTGACCCCCGCGCACAGTAACAGCAGCACTGACCCCTACGCACAGTAACAGCAGCACTGACCCCTACGCACAGTAACAGCAGCACTGACCCCCGCGCACAGTAACAGCAGCCCTGACCCCCGCGCACAGTAACAGCAGCACTGACCCCTACGCACAGTAACAGCAGCACTGACCCCTACGCACAGTAACAGCAGCACTGACCCCCGCGCACAGTAACAGCAGCACTGACCCCCGCGCACAGTAACAGCGGCACTGACCCCTACGCACAGTAACAGCAGCACTGACCCCTGCGCACAGTAACAGCGGCACTGACCCCTACGCACAGTAACGGCAGCACTGACCCCTACGCACAGTAACAGCAGCACTGACCCCCGCACACAGTAACAGCGGCACTGACCCCTACGCACAGTAACAGCAGCACTGACCCCCGCACACAGTAACAGCGGCACTGACCCCTATGCACAGTAACAGCAGCACTGACCCCTGCGCACAGTAACAGCGGCACTGACCCCTACGCACAGTAACCGCAGCACTGACCCCTACGCACAGTAACAGCAGCACTGACCCCTGCGCACAGTAACAGCGGCACTGACCCCTACGCACAGTAACAGCAGCACTGACCCTTACGCACAGTAACAGCAGCCCTGACCCCCGCGCACAGTAACAGCAGCACTGACCCCTACGCACAGTAACAGCAGCACTGACCCCTACGCACAGTAACAGCAGCACTGACCCCTACGCACAGTAACAGCAGCACTGACCCCTGCGCACAGTAACAGCGGCACTGACCCCTACGCACAGTAACAGCAGCACTGACCCCTGCGCACAGTAACAGCAGCACTGACCCCTACGCACAGTAACAGCAGCACTGACCCCTGCGCACAGTAACAGCGGCACTGACCCCTACGCACAGTAACAGCAGCACTGATCCCTACGCACAGTAACAGCAGCACTGACCCCTACGCACAGTAACAGCAGCACTGACCCCTACGCACAGTAACAGCAGCACTGATCCCTACGCACAGTAACAGCAGCACTGACCCCTACGCACAGTAACAGCAGCACTGACCCCTACGCACAGTAACAGCAGCACTGATCCCTACGCACAGTAACAGCAGCACTGATCCCTACGCACAGTAACAGCAGCACTGACCCCCGCACACAGTAACAGCAGCACTGACCCCTACGCACAGTAACAGCAGCACTGACCCCCCGCGCACAGTAACCGCAGCACTGACCCCCGCACACAGTAACAGCAGCACTGACCCCCGCGCACAGTAACCGCAGCACTGACCCCTACGCACAGTAACAGCAGCACTGACCCCTACGCACAGTAACAGCGGCACTGACCCCTACGCACAGTAACAGCAGCACTGACCCCTACGCACAGTAACAGCAGCACTGACCCATACGCACAGTAACAGCGGCACTGACCCCTACGCACAGTAACAGCAGCACTGACCCCTACGCACAGTAACAGCAGCACTGACCCCTACGCACAGTAACAGCGGCACTGACCCCTACGCACAGTAACAGCAGCACTGACCCCTACGCACAGTAACAGCAGCACTGACCCATACGCACAGTAACAGCAGCACTGACCCCTACGCACAGTAACAGCAGCACTGACCCATACGCACAGTAACAGCAGCACTGACCCCCGCACACAGTAACAGCAGTACTAACCCCCGCGCACAGTAACAGCAGCACTGACCCCCCGCACACAGTAACAGCAGCACTGACCCCCGCGCACAGTAACAGCAGCACTGACCCCCGCACACAGTAACAGCAGCACTGACCCCCGCACACAGTAACAGCAGCACTGACCCCCGCGCACAGTAACAGCGGCACTGACCCCCGCGCACAGTAACAGCGGCACTGACCCCTGCGCACAGTAACAGCAGCACTGACCCCTGCGCACAGTAACAGCGGCACTGACCCCCACGCGCAGTAACAGCAGCACTGACCCCCGCGCACAGTAACAGCGGTACTGACCCCTGCGCACAGTAACAGCAGCACTGACCCCCGCGCACAGTAACAGCAGCACTGACCCCCGCGCACAGTAACAGCGGCACTGACCCCTGCGCACAGTAACAGCAGCACTGACCCCTGCGCACAGTAACAGCGGCCCTGACCCCCCGCGCACAGTAACAGCGGCCCTGACCCCCGCGCACAGTAACAGCGGCCCTGACCCCCGCGCACAGTAACAGCGGCCCTGACCCCCCGCGCACAGTAACAGCGGCCCTGACCCCCGCGCACAGTAACAGCAGCACTGACCCCCGCGCACAGTAACAGCAGCACTGACCCCCGCGCACAGTAACAGCAGCACTGACCCCCGCACACAGTAACAGCAGCACTGACCCCCGCGCACAGTAACAGCGGCCCTGACCCCCGCGCACAGTAACAGCGGCCCTGACCCCCGCGCACAGTAACAGCGGCCCTGACCCCCGCGCACAGTAACAGCAGCACTGACCCCCGCGCACAGTAACAGCAGCACTGACCCCCGCACACAGTAACAGCGGCACTGACCCCCGCGCACAGTAACAGCGGCACTGACCCCCGCACACAGTAACAGCGGCACTGACCCCCGCGCACAGTAACAGCAGCACTGACCCCTGCGCACAGTAACAGCAGCACTGACCCCTGCACACAGTAACAGCGGCACTGACCCCCCGCGCACAGTAACAGCAGCACTGACCCCCGCACACAGTAACAGCGGCACTGACCCCCGCGCACAGTAACAGCGGCACTGACCCCCGCGCACAGTAACAGCGGCACTGACCCCCGCGCGCAGTAACAGCAGCACTGACCCCTACGCACACAGTAACAGCGGCACTGACCCCCGCGCACAGTAACAGCGGCACTGACCCCCGCGCACAGTAACAGCGGCACTGACCCCTACGCACAGTAACAGCAGCACTGACCCCTACGCACAGTAACAGCAGCACTGACCCCTACGCACAGTAACAGCAGCACTGACCCCCGCACACAGTAACAGCAGCACTGACCCCCCGCACACAGTAACAGCAGCACTGACCCCTACGCACAGTAACAGCAGCACTGACCCCCGCGCACAGTAACAGCAGCACTGACCCCTACGCACAGTAACAGCAGCACTGACCCCTGCGCACAGTAACAGCGGCACTGACCCCTACGCACAGTAACAGCAGCAGTGACCCCCGCGCGCAGTAACAGCAGCACTGACCCCTACGCACAGTAACAGCGGCACTGACCCCCGCGCACAGTAACAGCGGCACTGACCCCCGCGCACAGTAACAGCGGCACTGACCCCCGCACACAGTAACAGCGGCACTGACCCCCGCACACAGTAACAGCAGCACTGACCCCTACGCACAGTAACAGCAGCACTGACCCCTACGCACAGTAACAGCAGCACTGACCCCTACGCACAGTAACAGCAGCACTGACCCCCGCACACAGTAACAGCAGCACTGACCCCTACGCACAGTAACAGCAGCACTGACCCCTACGCACAGTAACAGCAGCACTGACCCCCGCACACAGTAACAGCAGCACTGACCCCTACGCACAGTAACAGCAGCACTGACCCCTACGCACAGTAACAGCAGCACTGACCCCTACGCACAGTAACAGCAGCACTGACCCCCGCGCACAGTAACAGCAGCACTGACCCCCGCACACAGTAACAGCGGCACTGACCCCTACGCACAGTAACAGCAGCACTGACCCCTGCGCACAGTAACAGCGGCACTGACCCCTACGCACAGTAACGGCAGCACTGACCCCTACGCACAGTAACAGCAGCACTGACCCCCGCACACAGTAACAGCGGCACTGACCCCTACGCACAGTAACAGCAGCACTGACCCCCGCACACAGTAACAGCGGCACTGACCCCTATGCACAGTAACAGCGGCACTGACCCCTACGCACAGTAACCGCAGCACTGACCCCTACGCACAGTAACAGCGGCACTGACCCCTACGCACAGTAACAGCAGCACTGACCCCTGCGCACAGTAACAGCGGCACTGACCCCTACGCACAGTAACAGCAGCACTGACCCCTACGCACAGTAACAGCAGCACTGACCCCTACGCACAGTAACAGCAGCACTGACCCCTGCGCACAGTAACAGCGGCACTGACCCCTACGCACAGTAACAGCAGCACTGACCCCCGCACACAGTAACAGCGGCACTGACCCCTACGCACAGTAACAGCAGCACTGACCCCTGCGCACAGTAACAGCGGCACTGACCCCTACGCACAGTAACCGCAGCACTGACCCCTACGCACAGTATCAGCAGCACTGACCCCCGCGCGCAGTAACAGCAGCACTGACCCCTACGCACAGTAACAGCGGCACTGACCCCTACGCACAGTAACAGCGGCACTGACCCCCGCGCGCAGTAACAGCGGCCCTGACCCCCGCGCACAGTAACAGCGGCACTGACCCCCGCGCACAGTAACAGCGGCACTGACCCCTACGCACAGTAACAGCGGCACTGACCCCCGCGCACAGTAACAGCAGCACTGACCCCTACGCACAGTAACAGCAGCACTGACCCCTACGCACAGTAACAGCAGCACTGACCCCCGCGCACAGTAACAGCAGCACTGACCCCTGCGCACAGTAACAGCGGCACTGACCCCTACGCACAGTAACAGCAGCACTGACCCCCGCGCACAGTAACAGCGGCCCTGACCCCCGCGCACAGTAACAGCAGCACTGACCCCTACGCACAGTAACAGCAGCAGTGACCCCCGCACACAGTAACAGCAGCACTGACCCCCGCGCACAGTAACAGCGGCCCTGACCCCCGCGCACAGTAACAGCAGCACTGACCCCCGCGCACAGTAACAGCAGCACTGACCCCCGCGCACAGTAACAGCAGCACTGACCCCTGCGCACAGTAACAGCAGCACTGACCCCTGCACACAGTAACAGCGGCACTGACCCCCGCGCACAGTAACAGCAGCACTGACCCCCGCACACAGTAACAGCGGCACTGACCCCCGCGCACAGTAACAGCGGCACTGACCCCTACGCACAGTAACAGCAGCACTGACCCCCGCACACAGTAACAGCGGCACTGACCCCCGCGCACAGTAACAGCAGCACTGACCCCTGCACACAGTAACAGCGGCACTGACCCCTACGCACAGTAACAGCAGCACTGACCCCTACGCACAGTAACAGCAGCACTGACCCCTACGCACAGTAACAGCAGCACTGACCCCTACGCACAGTAACAGCAGCACTGACCCCTACGCACAGTAACAGCAGCACTGACCCCTACGCACAGTAACAGCAGCACTGACCCCTACGCACAGTAACCGCAGCACTGACCCCCGCACACAGTAACAGCAGCACTGACCCCTACGCACAGTAACAGCAGCACTGACCCCTACGCACAGTAACAGCAGCACTGACCCCTACGCACAGTAACAGCAGCACTGACCCCTACGCACAGTAACAGCAGCACTGACCCCTACGCACAGTAACCGCAGCACTGACCCCCGCACACAGTAACAGCAGCACTGACCCCTACGCACAGTAACAGCGGCACTGACCCCCGCGCACAGTAACAGCGGCACTGACCCCCGCGCACAGTAACAGCGGCACTGACCCCCGCACACAGTAACAGCGGCACTGACCCCCGCACACAGTAACAGCAGCACTGACCCCCTACGCACAGTAACAGCAGCACTGACCCCTACGCACAGTAACAGCAGCACTGACCCCTACGCACAGTAACAGCAGCACTGACCCCTACGCACAGTAACAGCAGCACTGACCCCTACGCACAGTAACAGCAGCACTGACCCCTACGCACAGTAACAGCAGCACTGACCCCTACGCACAGTAACAGCAGCACTGACCCCCGCACACAGTAACAGCAGCACTGACCCCTACGCACAGTAACAGCAGCACTGACCCCTACGCACAGTAACAGCAGCACTGACCCCCGCACACAGTAACAGCAGCACTGACCCCCGCACACAGTAACAGCAGCACTGACCCCTACGCACAGTAACAGCAGCACTGACCCCTACGCACAGTAACAGCAGCACTGACCCCTACGCACAGTAACAGCAGCACTGACCCCCGCGCACAGTAACAGCAGCACTGACCCCCGCACACAGTAACAGCGGCACTGACCCCTACGCACAGTAACAGCAGCACTGACCCCTGCGCACAGTAACAGCGGCACTGACCCCTACGCACAGTAACGGCAGCACTGACCCCTACGCACAGTAACAGCAGCACTGACCCCCGCACACAGTAACAGCGGCACTGACCCCTACGCACAGTAACAGCAGCACTGACCCCCGCACACAGTAACAGCGGCACTGACCCCTATGCACAGTAACAGCAGCACTGACCCCTGCGCACAGTAACAGCGGCACTGACCCCTACGCACAGTAACCGCAGCACTGACCCCCACGCACAGTAACAGCAGCACTGACCCCTGCGCACAGTAACAGCGGCACTGACCCCTACGCACAGTAACAGCAGCACTGACCCTTACGCACAGTAACAGCAGCCCTGACCCCCGCGCACAGTAACAGCAGCACTGACCCCTACGCACAGTAACAGCAGCACTGACCCCTACGCACAGTAACAGCAGCACTGACCCCTACGCACAGTAACAGCAGCACTGACCCCCGCGCACAGTAACAGCAGCCCTGACCCCCGCGCACAGTAACAGCAGCACTGACCCCTACGCACAGTAACAGCAGCACTGACCCCTACGCACAGTAACAGCAGCACTGACCCCCGCGCACAGTAACAGCAGCACTGACCCCCGCACACAGTAACAGCGGCACTGACCCCTACGCACAGTAACAGCAGCACTGACCCCTGCGCACAGTAACAGCGGCACTGACCCCTACGCACAGTAACGGCAGCACTGACCCCTACGCACAGTAACAGCAGCACTGACCCCCGCACACAGTAACAGCGGCACTGACCCCTACGCACAGTAACAGCAGCACTGACCCCCGCACACAGTAACAGCGGCACTGACCCCTATGCACAGTAACAGCAGCACTGACCCCTGCGCACAGTAACAGCGGCACTGACCCCTACGCACAGTAACCGCAGCACTGACCCCTACGCACAGTAACAGCAGCACTGACCCCTGCGCACAGTAACAGCGGCACTGACCCCTACGCACAGTAACAGCAGCACTGACCCTTACGCACAGTAACAGCAGCCCTGACCCCCGCGCACAGTAACAGCAGCACTGACCCCTACGCACAGTAACAGCAGCACTGACCCCTACGCACAGTAACAGCAGCACTGACCCCTACGCACAGTAACAGCAGCACTGACCCCTGCGCACAGTAACAGCGGCACTGACCCCTACGCACAGTAACAGCAGCACTGACCCCCGCACACAGTAACAGCGGCACTGACCCCTACGCACAGTAACAGCAGCACTGACCCCTGCGCACAGTAACAGCGGCACTGACCCCTACGCACAGTAACCGCAGCACTGACCCCTACGCACAGTAACCGCAGCACTGACCCCTACGCACAGTATCAGCAGCACTGACCCCCGCGCGCAGTAACAGCGGCACTGACCCCTACGCACAGTAACAGCGGCACTGACCCCCGCGCGCAGTAACAGCGGCCCTGACCCCCGCGCACAGTAACAGCGGCACTGACCCCCGCGCACAGTAACAGCGGCACTGACCCCTACGCACAGTAACAGCGGCACTGACCCCTACGCACAGTAACAGCAGCAGTGACCCCCGCGCACAGTAACAGCGGCACTGACCCCTACGCACAGTAACAGCAGCACTGACCCCCGCGCACAGTAACAGCGGCACTGACCCCCGCGCACAGTAACAGCGGCACTGACCCCTACGCACAGTAACAGCGGCACTGACCCCTACGCACAGTAACAGCAGCAGTGACCCCCGCGCACAGTAACAGCGGCACTGACCCCTACGCACAGTAACAGCGGCACTGACCCCCGCGCACAGTAACAGCAGCACTGACCCCTACGCACAGTAACAGCAGCACTGACCCCTACGCACAGTAACAGCAGCACTGACCCCCGCGCACAGTAACAGCAGCACTGACCCCTGCGCACAGTAACAGCGGCACTGACCCCTACGCACAGTAACAGCAGCACTGACCCCCGCGCACAGTAACAGCGGCCCTGACCCCCGCGCACAGTAACAGCAGCACTGACCCCTACGCACAGTAACAGCAGCAGTGACCCCCGCACACAGTAACAGCAGCACTGACCCCCGCGCACAGTAACAGCGGCCCTGACCCCGCGCACAGTAACAGCAGCACTGACCCCCGCGCACAGTAACAGCAGCACTGACCCCCGCGCACAGTAACAGCAGCACTGACCCCTGCGCACAGTAACAGCAGCACTGACCCTACGCACAGTAACAGCAGCACTGACCCCTACGCACAGTAACAGCAGCACTGACCCCTACGCACAGTAACCGCAGCACTGACCCCCGCACACAGTAACAGCAGCACTGACCCCTACGCACAGTAACAGCAGCACTGACCCCGCACACAGTAACAGCAGCACTGACCCCCGCACACAGTAACAGCAGCACTGACCCCCGCACACAGTAACAGCAGCACTGACCCCCGCACACAGTAACAGCAGCACTGACCCTACGCACAGTAACAGCAGCAGTGACCCCCGCACACAGTAACAGCAGCACTGACCCCCGCACACAGTAACAGCGGCACTGACCCCCGCGCACAGTAACAGCGGCACTGACCCCCGCACACAGTAACAGCAGCACTGACCCCTACGCACACAGTAACAGCGGCACTGACCCCTACGCACAGTAACAGCAGCACTGACCCCTACGCACACAGTAACAGCGGCACTGACCCCTGCACACAGTAACAGCAGCACTGACCCCTACGCACAGTAACAGCAGCACTGACCCCCGCACACAGTAACAGCGGCACTGACCCCCGCGCACAGTAACAGCAGCACTGACCCCTACGCACAGTAACAGCAGCAGTGACCCCGCACACAGTAACAGCAGCACTGACCCCCGCGCACAGTAACAGCGGCACTGACCCCCGCGCACAGTAACAGCGGCACTGACCCCTACGCACACAGTAACAGCGGCACTGACCCCTACGCACACAGTAACAGCAGCACTGACCCCGCACACAGTAACAGCAGCACTGACCCCTACGCACAGTAACAGCAGCACTGACCCCTACGCACAGTAACAGCGGCACTGACCCCTACGCACAGTAACAGCAGCACTGACCCCTACGCACAGTAACAGCAGCACTGACCCCTACGCACAGTAACCGCAGCACTGACCCCCGCACACAGTAACAGCAGCACTGACCCCTACGCACAGTAACAGCAGCACTGACCCCCGCACACAGTAACAGCAGCACTGACCCCCGCACACAGTAACAGCAGCACTGACCCCCGCACACAGTAACAGCAGCACTGACCCCCGCACACAGTAACAGCAGCACTGACCCCTACGCACAGTAACAGCAGCACTGACCCCCGCACACAGTAACAGCAGCACTGACCCCCGCACACAGTAACAGCAGCACTGACCCTACGCACAGTAACAGCGGCACTGACCCCCGCACACAGTAACAGCAGCACTGACCCCTACGCACAGTAACAGCAGCACTGACCCCTACGCACAGTAACAGCAGCACTGACCCCCGCACACAGTACAGCAGCACTGACCCCTACGCACAGTAACAGCAGCACTGACCCCGCACACAGTAACAGCAGCACTGACCCCCGCACACAGTAACAGCAGCACTGACCCCTACGCACAGTAACAGCGGCACTGACCCCCGCACACAGTAACAGCAGCACTGACCCCTACGCACAGTAACAGCAGCACTGACCCCCGCACACAGTAACAGCGGCACTGACCCCTACGCACAGTAACAGCAGCACTGACCCTACGCACAGTAACAGCAGCACTGACGCCTACGCACAGTAACAGCAGCACTGACCCCTACGCACAGTAACAGCAGCACTGACCCCCGCACACAGTAACAGCGGCACTGACCCCCGCACACAGTAACAGCAGCACTGACCCCTACGCACAGTAACAGCAGCACTGACCCCTACGCACAGTAACAGCGGCACTGACCCCTACGCACAGTAACAGCAGCACTGACCCCTACGCACAGTAACAGCGGCCCTGACCCCTACGCACAGTAACAGCAGCACTGACCCCTGCGCACAGTAACAGCAGCACTGACCCCTGCACACAGTAACAGCGGCACTGACCCCCGCGCACAGTAACAGCAGCACTGACCCCCGCACACAGTAACAGCGGCACTGACCCCCGCGCACAGTAACAGCGGCACTGACCCCCGCGCACAGTAACAGCGGCACTGACCCCGCGCGCAGTAACAGCAGCACTGACCCCTACGCACACAGTAACAGCGGCACTGACCCCCGCGCACAGTAACAGCGGCACTGACCCCCGCGCACAGTAACAGCGGCACTGACCCCTACGCACAGTAACAGCAGCACTGACCCCTACGCACAGTAACAGCAGCACTGACCCCTACGCACAGTAACAGCAGCACTGACCCCCGCACACAGTAACAGCAGCACTGACCCCCGCACACAGTAACAGCAGCACTGACCCTACGCACAGTAATCAGCAGCACTGACCCCCGCGCACAGTAACAGCAGCACTGACCCCTACGCACAGTAACAGCAGCACTGACCCCTGCGCACAGTAACAGCGGCACTGACCCCTACGCACAGTAACAGCAGCAGTGACCCCCGCGCGCAGTAACAGCAGCACTGACCCCTACGCACAGTAACAGCGGCACTGACCCCCGCGCACAGTAACAGCGGCACTGACCCCCGCGCACAGTAACAGCGGCACTGACCCCCGCACACAGTAACAGCGGCACTGACCCCCGCACACAGTAACAGCAGCACTGACCCCTACGCACAGTAACAGCAGCACTGACCCCTACGCACAGTAACAGCAGCACTGACCCCTACGCACAGTAACAGCAGCACTGACCCCTACGCACAGTAACAGCAGCACTGACCCCTACGCACAGTAACAGCAGCACTGACCCCTACGCACAGTAACAGCAGCACTGACCCCTACGCACAGTAACAGCAGCACTGACCCCCGCACACAGTAACAGCAGCACTGACCCCTACGCACAGTAACAGCAGCACTGACCCCTACGCACAGTAACAGCAGCACTGACCCCCGGCACGACAGTAACAGCAGCACTGACCCCCGCACACAGTAACAGCAGCACTGACCCCTACGCACAGTAACAGCAGCACTGACCCCTACGCACAGTAACAGCAGCACTGACCCCTACGCACAGTAACAGCAGCACTGACCCCCGCGCACAGTACAGCAGCACTGACCCCCGCACACAGTAACAGCGGCACTGACCCCTACGCACAGTAACAGCAGCACTGACCCCTGCGCACAGTAACAGCGGCACTGACCCCTACGCACAGTAACGGCAGCACTGACCCCTACGCACAGTAACAGCACTGACCCCCGCACACAGTAACAGCGGCACTGACCCCTACGCACAGTAACAGCAGCACTGACCCCCGCACACAGTAACAGCGGCACTGACCCCTATGCACAGTAACAGCAGCACTGACCCCTGCGCACAGTAACAGCGGCACTGACCCCTACGCACAGTAACCGCAGCACTGACCCCTACGCACAGTAACAGCAGCACTGACCCCTGCGCACAGTAACAGCGGCACTGACCCCTTACGCACAGTAACGTAACAGCAGCACTGACCCTTACGCACAGTAACAGCAGCCCTGACCCCCGCGCACAGTAACAGCAGCACTGACCCCTACGCACAGTAACAGCAGCACTGACCCCTACGCACAGTAACAGCAGCACTGACCCCCGCGCACAGTAACAGCAGCCCTGACCCCCGCGCACAGTAACAGCAGCACTGACCCCTACGCACAGTAACAGCAGCACTGACCCCTACGCACAGTAACAGCAGCACTGACCCCCGCGCACAGTAACAGCAGCACTGACCCCCGCGCACAGTAACAGCGGCACTGACCCCTACGCACAGTAACAGCAGCACTGACCCCTGCGCACAGTAACAGCGGCACTGACCCCTACGCACAGTAACGGCAGCACTGACCCCTACGCACAGTAACAGCAGCACTGACCCCCGCACACAGTAACAGCGGCACTGACCCCTACGCACAGTAACAGCAGCACTGACCCCCGCACACAGTAACAGCGGCACTGACCCCTATGCACAGTAACAGCAGCACTGACCCCTGCGCACAGTAACAGCGGCACTGACCCCTACGCACAGTAACCGCAGCACTGACCCCTACGCACAGTAACAGCAGCACTGACCCCTGCGCACAGTAACAGCGGCACTGACCCCTACGCACAGTAACAGCAGCACTGACCCTTACGCACAGTAACAGCAGCCCTGACCCCCGCGCACAGTAACAGCAGCACTGACCCCTACGCACAGTAACAGCAGCACTGACCCCTACGCACAGTAACAGCAGCACTGACCCCTACGCACAGTAACAGCAGCACTGACCCCTGCGCACAGTAACAGCGGCACTGACCCCTACGCACAGTAACAGCAGCACTGACCCCTGCGCACAGTAACAGCGGCACTGACCCCTACGCACAGTAACAGCAGCACTGACCCCTACGCACAGTAACAGCAGCACTGACCCCTACGCACAGTAACAGCAGCACTGACCCCTGCGCACAGTAACAGCGGCACTGACCCCCGCACACAGTAACAGCAGCACTGACCCCCGCACACAGTAACAGCGGCACTGACCCCTACGCACAGTAACAGCAGCACTGACCCCTGCGCACAGTAACAGCGGCACTGACCCCTACGCACAGTAACCGCAGCACTGACCCCTACGCACAGTAACAGCAGCACTGACCCCCGCGCGCAGTAACAGCAGCACTGACCCCTACGCACAGTAACAGCGGCACTGACCCCTACGCACAGTAACAGCGGCACTGACCCCCGCGCGCAGTAACAGCGGCCCTGACCCCCGCGCACAGTAACAGCGGCACTGACCCCCGCGCACAGTAACAGCGGCACTGACCCCTACGCACAGTAACAGCGGCACTGACCCCTACGCACAGTAACAGCAGCAGTGACCCCCGCGCACAGTAACAGCGGCACTGACCCCTACGCACAGTAACAGCAGCACTGACCCCCGCGCACAGTAACAGCGGCACTGACCCCCGCGCACAGTAACAGCGGCACTGACCCCTACGCACAGTAACAGCGGCACTGACCCCTACGCACAGTAACAGCAGCAGTGACCCCCGCGCACAGTAACAGCGGCACTGACCCCTACGCACAGTAACAGCAGCACTGACCCCCGCACACAGTAACAGCGGCACTGACCCCCGCGCACAGTAACAGCGGCACTGACCCCTACGCACAGTAACAGCAGCACTGACCCCCGCGCACAGTAACAGCGGCACTGACCCCCGCGCACAGTAACAGCGGCACTGACCCCTACGCACAGTAACAGCGGCACTGACCCCCGCGCACAGTAACAGCAGCACTGACCCCTACGCACAGTAACAGCAGCACTGACCCCTACGCACAGTAACAGCAGCACTGACCCCCGCGCACAGTAACAGCAGCACTGACCCCTGCGCACAGTAACAGCGGCACTGACCCCTACGCACAGTAACAGCAGCACTGACCCCCGCGCACAGTAACAGCGGCCCTGACCCCCGCGCACAGTAACAGCAGCACTGACCCCTACGCACAGTAACAGCAGCAGTGACCCCCGCACACAGTAACAGCAGCACTGACCCCCGCGCACAGTAACAGCGGCCCTGACCCCCGCGCACAGTAACAGCAGCACTGACCCCCGCGCACAGTAACAGCAGCACTGACCCCCGCGCACAGTAACAGCAGCACTGACCCCTGCGCACAGTAACAGCAGCACTGACCCCTGCACACAGTAACAGCGGCACTGACCCCCGCGCACAGTAACAGCAGCACTGACCCCCGCACACAGTAACAGCGGCACTGACCCCCGCGCACAGTAACAGCGGCACTGACCCCTACGCACAGTAACAGCAGCACTGACCCCCGCACACAGTAACAGCGGCACTGACCCCCGCGCACAGTAACAGCAGCACTGACCCCTGCACACAGTAACAGCGGCACTGACCCCCGCGCACAGTAACAGCAGCACTGACCCCTACGCACAGTAACAGCAGCACTGACCCCCGCGCGCAGTAACAGCAGCACTGACCCCTACGCACAGTAACAGCGGCACTGACCCCCGCGCACAGTAACAGCGGCACTGACCCCCGCGCACAGTAACAGCGGCACTGACCCCCGCACACAGTAACAGCAGCACTGACCCCCGCACACAGTAACAGCAGCACTGACCCCTACGCACAGTAACAGCAGCACTGACCCCTACGCACAGTAACAGCAGCACTGACCCCCGCACACAGTAACAGCAGCACTGACCCCTACGCACAGTAACCGCAGCACTGACCCCCGCACACAGTAACAGCAGCACTGACCCCTACGCACAGTAACCGCAGCACTGACCCCCGCACACAGTAACAGCAGCACTGACCCCTACGCACAGTAACAGCAGCACTGACCCCTACGCACAGTAACAGCGGCACTGACCCCCGCACACAGTAACAGCAGCACTGACCCCTACGCACAGTAACAGCAGCACTGACCCCTGCGCACAGTAACAGCGGCACTGACCCCTACGCACAGTAACCGCAGCACTGACCCCTACGCACAGTATCAGCAGCACTGACCCCCGCGCGCAGTAACAGCAGCACTGACCCCTACGCACAGTAACAGCGGCACTGACCCCTACGCACAGTAACAGCGGCACTGACCCCCGCGCGCAGTAACAGCGGCCCTGACCCCCGCGCACAGTAACAGCGGCACTGACCCCCGCGCACAGTAACAGCGGCACTGACCCCTACGCACAGTAACAGCGGCACTGACCCCCGCGCACAGTAACAGCAGCACTGACCCCTACGCACAGTAACAGCAGCACTGACCCCTACGCACAGTAACAGCAGCACTGACCCCCGCGCACAGTAACAGCAGCACTGACCCCTGCGCACAGTAACAGCGGCACTGACCCCTACGCACAGTAACAGCAGCACTGACCCCCGCGCACAGTAACAGCGGCCCTGACCCCCGCGCACAGTAACAGCAGCACTGACCCCTACGCACAGTAACAGCAGCAGTGACCCCCGCACACAGTAACAGCAGCACTGACCCCCGCGCACAGTAACAGCGGCCCTGACCCCCGCGCACAGTAACAGCAGCACTGACCCCCGCGCACAGTAACAGCAGCACTGACCCCCGCGCACAGTAACAGCAGCACTGACCCCTGCGCACAGTAACAGCAGCACTGACCCCTGCACACAGTAACAGCGGCACTGACCCCCGCGCACAGTAACAGCAGCACTGACCCCCGCACACAGTAACAGCGGCACTGACCCCCGCGCACAGTAACAGCGGCACTGACCCCTACGCACAGTAACAGCAGCACTGACCCCCGCACACAGTAACAGCGGCACTGACCCCCGCGCACAGTAACAGCAGCACTGACCCCTGCACACAGTAACAGCGGCACTGACCCCCGCGCACAGTAACAGCAGCACTGACCCCTACGCACAGTAACAGCAGCAGTGACCCCCGCGCGCAGTAACAGCAGCACTGACCCCTACGCACACAGTAACAGCGGCACTGACCCCCGCGCACAGTAACAGCGGCACTGACCCCCGCGCACAGTAACAGCGGCACTGACCCCCGCACACAGTAACAGCAGCACTGACCCCTACGCACAGTAACAGCAGCACTGACCCCCGCACACAGTAACAGCAGCACTGACCCCTACGCACAGTAACAGCAGCACTGACCCCTACGCACAGTAACAGCAGCACTGACCCCCGCACACAGTAACAGCAGCACTGACCCCCGCACACAGTAACAGCAGCACTGACCCCTACGCACAGTAACCGCAGCACTGACCCCCGCACACAGTAACAGCAGCACTGACCCCTACGCACAGTAACAGCAGCACTGACCCCTACGCACAGTAACAGCAGCACTGACCCCCGCACACAGTAACAGCAGCACTGACCCCCGCACACAGTAACAGCAGCACTGACCCCTACGCACAGTAACAGCAGCACTGACCCCCGCACACAGTAACAGCAGCACTGACCCCTACGCACAGTAACAGCAGCACTGACCCCCGCACACAGTAACAGCAGCACTGACCCCCGCACACAGTAACAGCAGCACTGACCCCTACGCACAGTAACAGCGGCACTGACCCCCGCACACAGTAACAGCAGCACTGACCCCTACGCACAGTAACAGCAGCACTGACCCCCGCACACAGTAACAGCAGCACTGACCCCTACGCACAGTAACAGCAGCACTGACCCCTACGCACAGTAACAGCAGCACTGACCCCCGCACACAGTAACAGCAGCACTGACCCCCGCACACAGTAACAGCAGCACTGACCCCTACGCACAGTAACAGCAGCACTGACCCCCGCACACAGTAACAGCAGCACTGACCCCTACGCACAGTAACAGCAGCACTGACCCCCGCACACAGTAACAGCGGCACTGACCCCTACGCACAGTAACAGCAGCACTGACCCCCGCACACAGTAACAGCAGCACTGACCCCCGCGCACAGTAACAGCAGCACTGACCCCCGCACACAGTAACAGCAGCACTGACCCCCGCGCACAGTAACAGCAGCACTGACCCCTACGCACAGTAACAGCAGCACTGACCCCTACGCACAGTAACAGCAGCACTGACCCCCGCACACAGTAACAGCAGCACTGACCCCCGCGCACAGTAACAGCAGCACTGACCCCTGCACACAGTAACAGCGGCACTGACCCCTACGCACAGTAACAGCAGCAGTGACCCCCGCGCGCAGTAACAGCAGCACTGACCCCTACGCACAGTAACAGCAGCAGTGACCCCCGCGCACAGTAACAGCAGCACTGACCCCTGCGCACAGTAACAGCAGCAGTGACCCCCGCGCGCAGTAACAGCAGCACTGACCCCTACGCACACAGTAACAGCGGCACTGACCCCCGCGCACAGTAACAGCGGCACTGACCCCCGCGCACAGTAACAGCGGCACTGACCCCCGCACACAGTAACAGCAGCACTGACCCCTACGCACAGTAACAGCAGCACTGACCCCCGCACACAGTAACAGCAGCACTGACCCCTACGCACAGTAACAGCAGCACTGACCCCTACGCACAGTAACAGCAGCACTGACCCCTACGCACAGTAACAGCAGCACTGACCCCTACGCACAGTAACAGCAGCACTGACCCCTACGCACAGTAACAGCAGCACTGACCCCTACGCACAGTAACCGCAGCACTGACCCCCGCACACAGTAACAGCAGCACTGACCCCTACGCACAGTAACAGCAGCACTGACCCCTACGCACAGTAACAGCAGCACTGACCCCTACGCACAGTAACAGCAGCACTGACCCCTACGCACAGTAACAGCAGCACTGACCCCTACGCACAGTAACCGCAGCACTGACCCCCGCACACAGTAACAGCAGCACTGACCCCTACGCACAGTAACAGCAGCACTGACCCCTACGCACAGTAACAGCAGCACTGACCCCTACGCACAGTAACAGCAGCACTGACCCCCGCACACAGTAACAGCAGCACTGACCCCCGCGCACAGTAACAGCAGCACTGACCCCCGCACACAGTAACAGCAGCACTGACCCCCGCGCACAGTAACAGCAGCACTGACCCCCGCGCACAGTAACAGCAGCACTGACCCCTACGCACAGTAACAGCAGCACTGACCCCTACGCACAGTAACAGCAGCACTGACCCCTACGCACAGTAACAGCAGCAGTGACCCCCGCACACAGTAACAGCAGCACTGACCCCTACGCACAGTAACAGCAGCACTGACCCCTACGCACAGTAACAGCAGCACTGACCCCTACGCACAGTAACAGCAGCACTGACCCCTACGCACAGTAACAGCAGCACTGACCCCTACGCACAGTAACCGCAGCACTGACCCCCGCACACAGTAACAGCAGCACTGACCCCTACGCACAGTAACAGCAGCACTGACCCCTACGCACAGTAACAGCAGCACTGACCCCTACGCACAGTAACAGCAGCACTGACCCCCGCACACAGTAACAGCAGCACTGACCCCCGCGCACAGTAACAGCAGCACTGACCCCCGCACACAGTAACAGCAGCACTGACCCCCGCGCACAGTAACAGCAGCACTGACCCCCGCGCACAGTAACAGCAGCACTGACCCCTACGCACAGTAACAGCAGCACTGACCCCTACGCACAGTAACAGCAGCACTGACCCCTACGCACAGTAACAGCAGCAGTGACCCCCGCACACAGTAACAGCAGCACTGACCCCTACGCACACAGTAACAGCGGCACTGACCCCCGCGCACAGTAACAGCGGCACTGACCCCCGCACACAGTAACAGCAGCACTGACCCCTACGCACACAGTAACAGCGGCACTGACCCCTACGCACAGTAACAGCAGCACTGACCCCTACGCACACAGTAACAGCGGCACTGACCCCTGCACACAGTAACAGCAGCACTGACCCCTACGCACAGTAACAGCAGCACTGACCCCCGCACACAGTAACAGCGGCACTGACCCCCGCGCACAGTAACAGCAGCACTGACCCCTACGCACAGTAACAGCAGCAGTGACCCCCGCACACAGTAACAGCAGCACTGACCCCCGCGCACAGTAACAGCGGCACTGACCCCCGCGCACAGTAACAGCGGCACTGACCCCTACGCACACAGTAACAGCGGCACTGACCCCTACGCACACAGTAACAGCAGCACTGACCCCCGCACACAGTAACAGCAGCACTGACCCCTACGCACAGTAACAGCAGCACTGACCCCTACGCACAGTAACAGCGGCACTGACCCCTACGCACAGTAACAGCAGCACTGACCCCTACGCACAGTAACCGCAGCACTGACCCCCGCACACAGTAACAGCAGCACTGACCCCTACGCACAGTAACAGCAGCACTGACCCCCGCACACAGTAACAGCAGCACTGACCCCCGCACACAGTAACAGCAGCACTGACCCCCGCACACAGTAACAGCAGCACTGACCCCCGCACACAGTAACAGCAGCACTGACCCCTACGCACAGTAACAGCAGCAGTGACCCCCGCACACAGTAACAGCAGCACTGACCCCCGCGCACAGTAACAGCGGCACTGACCCCCGCGCACAGTAACAGCGGCACTGACCCCCGCGCGCAGTAACAGCAGCACTGACCCCTACGCACACAGTAACAGCGGCACTGACCCCCGCGCACAGTAACAGCGGCACTGACCCCCGCGCACAGTAACAGCGGCACTGACCCCTGCACACAGTAACAGCAGCACTGACCCCTACGCACAGTAACAGCAGCACTGACCCCCGCACACAGTAACAGCGGCACTGACCCCCGCGCACAGTAACAGCAGCACTGACCCCTACGCACAGTAACAGCAGCACTGACCCCTGCGCACAGTAACAGCAGCACTGACCCCCGCACACAGTAACAGCGGCACTGACCCCCGCGCACAGTAACAGCAGCACTGACCCCCGCACACAGTAACAGCGGCACTGACCCCCGCGCACAGTAACAGCGGCACTGACCCCCGCGCACAGTAACAGCGGCACTGACCCCCGCGCGCAGTAACAGCAGCACTGACCCCTACGCACACAGTAACAGCGGCACTGACCCCCGCGCACAGTAACAGCGGCACTGACCCCCGCGCACAGTAACAGCGGCACTGACCCCTACGCACAGTAACAGCAGCACTGACCCCTACGCACAGTAACAGCAGCACTGACCCCTACGCACAGTAACAGCAGCACTGACCCCCGCACACAGTAACAGCAGCACTGACCCCCGCACACAGTAACAGCAGCACTGACCCCTACGCACAGTAACAGCAGCACTGACCCCCGCGCACAGTAACAGCAGCACTGACCCCTACGCACAGTAACAGCAGCACTGACCCCTGCGCACAGTAACAGCGGCACTGACCCCTACGCACAGTAACAGCAGCAGTGACCCCCGCGCGCAGTAACAGCAGCACTGACCCCTACGCACAGTAACAGCAGCACTGACCCCCGCACACAGTAACAGCAGCACTGACCCCCGCACACAGTAACAGCAGCACTGACCCCCGCACACAGTAACAGCGGCACTGACCCCCGCGCACAGTAACAGCAGCACTGACCCCTACGCACAGTAACAGCAGCAGTGACCCCCGCGCGCAGTAACAGCAGCACTGACCCCTACGCACAGTAACAGCGGCACTGACCCCCGCGCACAGTAACAGCGGCACTGACCCCCGCGCACAGTAACAGCGGCACTGACCCCCGCACACAGTAACAGCAGCACTGACCCCCGCACACAGTAACAGCAGCACTGACCCCTACGCACAGTAACAGCAGCACTGACCCCTACGCACAGTAACAGCAGCACTGACCCCCGCACACAGTAACAGCAGCACTGACCCCTACGCACAGTAACCGCAGCACTGACCCCCGCACACAGTAACAGCAGCACTGACCCCTACGCACAGTAACCGCAGCACTGACCCCCGCACACAGTAACAGCAGCACTGACCCCTACGCACAGTAACAGCAGCACTGACCCCTACGCACAGTAACAGCGGCACTGACCCCCGCACACAGTAACAGCAGCACTGACCCCTACGCACAGTAACAGCAGCACTGACCCCTGCGCACAGTAACAGCGGCACTGACCCCTACGCACAGTAACCGCAGCACTGACCCCTACGCACAGTATCAGCAGCACTGACCCCCGCGCGCAGTAACAGCAGCACTGACCCCTACGCACAGTAACAGCAGCACTGACCCCTACGCACAGTAACAGCGGCACTGACCCCTACGCACAGTAACAGCGGCACTGACCCCCGCGCGCAGTAACAGCGGCCCTGACCCCCGCGCACAGTAACAGCGGCACTGACCCCCGCGCACAGTAACAGCGGCACTGACCCCTACGCACAGTAACAGCGGCACTGACCCCCGCGCACAGTAACAGCAGCACTGACCCCTACGCACAGTAACAGCAGCACTGACCCCTACGCACAGTAACAGCAGCACTGACCCCCGCGCACAGTAACAGCAGCACTGACCCCTGCGCACAGTAACAGCGGCACTGACCCCTACGCACAGTAACAGCAGCACTGACCCCCGCGCACAGTAACAGCGGCCCTGACCCCCGCGCACAGTAACAGCAGCACTGACCCCTACGCACAGTAACAGCAGCAGTGACCCCCGCACACAGTAACAGCAGCACTGACCCCCGCGCACAGTAACAGCGGCCCTGACCCCCGCGCACAGTAACAGCAGCACTGACCCCCGCGCACAGTAACAGCAGCACTGACCCCCGCGCACAGTAACAGCAGCACTGACCCCTGCGCACAGTAACAGCAGCACTGACCCCTGCACACAGTAACAGCGGCACTGACCCCCGCGCACAGTAACAGCAGCACTGACCCCCGCACACAGTAACAGCGGCACTGACCCCCGCGCACAGTAACAGCGGCACTGACCCCTACGCACAGTAACAGCAGCACTGACCCCCGCACACAGTAACAGCGGCACTGACCCCCGCGCACAGTAACAGCAGCACTGACCCCTGCACACAGTAACAGCGGCACTGACCCCCGCGCACAGTAACAGCAGCACTGACCCCTACGCACAGTAACAGCAGCAGTGACCCCCGCGCGCAGTAACAGCAGCACTGACCCCTACGCACACAGTAACAGCGGCACTGACCCCCGCGCACAGTAACAGCGGCACTGACCCCCGCGCACAGTAACAGCGGCACTGACCCCCGCACACAGTAACAGCAGCACTGACCCCTACGCACAGTAACAGCAGCACTGACCCCCGCACACAGTAACAGCAGCACTGACCCCTACGCACAGTAACAGCAGCACTGACCCCTACGCACAGTAACAGCAGCACTGACCCCCGCACACAGTAACAGCAGCACTGACCCCCGCACACAGTAACAGCAGCACTGACCCCTACGCACAGTAACCGCAGCACTGACCCCCGCACACAGTAACAGCAGCACTGACCCCTACGCACAGTAACAGCAGCACTGACCCCTACGCACAGTAACAGCAGCACTGACCCCCGCACACAGTAACAGCAGCACTGACCCCCGCACACAGTAACAGCAGCACTGACCCCTACGCACAGTAACAGCAGCACTGACCCCCGCACACAGTAACAGCAGCACTGACCCCTACGCACAGTAACAGCAGCACTGACCCCCGCACACAGTAACAGCAGCACTGACCCCCGCACACAGTAACAGCAGCACTGACCCCTACGCACAGTAACAGCGGCACTGACCCCCGCACACAGTAACAGCAGCACTGACCCCTACGCACAGTAACAGCAGCACTGACCCCCGCACACAGTAACAGCAGCACTGACCCCTACGCACAGTAACAGCAGCACTGACCCCTACGCACAGTAACAGCAGCACTGACCCCCGCACACAGTAACAGCAGCACTGACCCCTACGCACAGTAACAGCAGCACTGACCCCCGCACACAGTAACAGCGGCACTGACCCCTACGCACAGTAACAGCAGCACTGACCCCCGCACACAGTAACAGCAGCACTGACCCCCGCGCACAGTAACAGCAGCACTGACCCCCGCACACAGTAACAGCAGCACTGACCCCCGCGCACAGTAACAGCAGCACTGACCCCTACGCACAGTAACAGCAGCACTGACCCCTACGCACAGTAACAGCAGCACTGACCCCCGCACACAGTAACAGCAGCACTGACCCCCGCGCACAGTAACAGCAGCACTGACCCCTGCACACAGTAACAGCGGCACTGACCCCTACGCACAGTAACAGCAGCAGTGACCCCCGCGCGCAGTAACAGCAGCACTGACCCCTACGCACAGTAACAGCAGCAGTGACCCCCGCGCGCAGTAACAGCAGCACTGACCCCTACGCACACAGTAACAGCGGCACTGACCCCCGCGCACAGTAACAGCGGCACTGACCCCCGCGCACAGTAACAGCGGCACTGACCCCCGCACACAGTAACAGCAGCACTGACCCCTACGCACAGTAACAGCAGCACTGACCCCCGCACACAGTAACAGCAGCACTGACCCCTACGCACAGTAACAGCAGCACTGACCCCTACGCACAGTAACAGCAGCACTGACCCCTACGCACAGTAACAGCAGCACTGACCCCTACGCACAGTAACAGCAGCACTGACCCCTACGCACAGTAACAGCAGCACTGACCCCTACGCACAGTAACAGCAGCACTGACCCCTACGCACAGTAACAGCAGCACTGACCCCTACGCACAGTAACCGCAGCACTGACCCCCGCACACAGTAACAGCAGCACTGACCCCTACGCACAGTAACAGCAGCACTGACCCCTACGCACAGTAACAGCAGCACTGACCCCTACGCACAGTAACAGCAGCACTGACCCCTACGCACAGTAACAGCAGCACTGACCCCTACGCACAGTAACCGCAGCACTGACCCCCGCACACAGTAACAGCAGCACTGACCCCTACGCACAGTAACAGCAGCACTGACCCCTACGCACAGTAACAGCAGCACTGACCCCCGCACACAGTAACAGCAGCACTGACCCCCGCGCACAGTAACAGCAGCACTGACCCCCGCACACAGTAACAGCAGCACTGACCCCCGCGCACAGTAACAGCAGCACTGACCCCCGCGCACAGTAACAGCAGCACTGACCCCTACGCACAGTAACAGCAGCACTGACCCCTACGCACAGTAACAGCAGCACTGACCCCTACGCACAGTAACAGCAGCAGTGACCCCCGCACACAGTAACAGCAGCACTGACCCCTACGCACAGTAACAGCAGCACTGACCCCTACGCACAGTAACAGCAGCACTGACCCCTACGCACAGTAACAGCAGCACTGACCCCTACGCACAGTAACAGCAGCACTGACCCCTACGCACAGTAACCGCAGCACTGACCCCCGCACACAGTAACAGCAGCACTGACCCCTACGCACAGTAACAGCAGCACTGACCCCTACGCACAGTAACAGCAGCACTGACCCCTACGCACAGTAACAGCAGCACTGACCCCCGCACACAGTAACAGCAGCACTGACCCCCGCGCACAGTAACAGCAGCACTGACCCCCGCACACAGTAACAGCAGCACTGACCCCCGCGCACAGTAACAGCAGCACTGACCCCCGCGCACAGTAACAGCAGCACTGACCCCTACGCACAGTAACAGCAGCACTGACCCCTACGCACAGTAACAGCAGCACTGACCCCTACGCACAGTAACAGCAGCAGTGACCCCCGCACACAGTAACAGCAGCACTGACCCCTACGCACACAGTAACAGCGGCACTGACCCCCGCGCACAGTAACAGCGGCACTGACCCCCGCACACAGTAACAGCAGCACTGACCCCTACGCACACAGTAACAGCGGCACTGACCCCTACGCACAGTAACAGCAGCACTGACCCCTACGCACAGTAACAGCGGCACTGACCCCTACGCACAGTAACAGCAGCACTGACCCCTACGCACAGTAACAGCAGCAGTGACCCCCGCACACAGTAACAGCAGCACTGACCCCCGCGCACAGTAACAGCGGCACTGACCCCCGCGCACAGTAACAGCGGCACTGACCCCTACGCACACAGTAACAGCGGCACTGACCCCTACGCACACAGTAACAGCAGCACTGACCCCCGCACACAGTAACAGCAGCACTGACCCCTACGCACAGTAACAGCAGCACTGACCCCTACGCACAGTAACAGCGGCACTGACCCCTACGCACAGTAACAGCAGCACTGACCCCTACGCACAGTAACCGCAGCACTGACCCCCGCACACAGTAACAGCAGCACTGACCCCTACGCACAGTAACAGCAGCACTGACCCCCGCACACAGTAACAGCAGCACTGACCCCCGCACACAGTAACAGCAGCACTGACCCCCGCACACAGTAACAGCAGCACTGACCCCTACGCACAGTAACAGCAGCACTGACCCCTACGCACAGTAACAGCAGCACTGACCCCTACGCACAGTAACAGCAGCACTGACCCCTACGCACAGTAACAGCAGCACTGACCCCTACGCACAGTAACAGCAGCACTGACCCCCGCACACAGTAACAGCAGCACTGACCCCTACGCACAGTAACAGCAGCACTGACCCCTACGCACAGTAACAGCAGCACTGACCCCTACGCACAGTAACAGCAGCACTGACCCCCGCACACAGTAACAGCAGCACTGACCCCCGCGCACAGTAACAGCAGCACTGACCCCCGCGCACAGTAACAGCAGCACTGACCCCTACGCACACAGTAACAGCGGCACTGACCCCTACGCACAGTAACAGCAGCACTGACCCCTACGCACAGTAACAGCGGCACTGACCCCTACGCACAGTAACAGCAGCACTGACCCCTACGCACAGTAACAGCAGCAGTGACCCCCGCACACAGTAACAGCAGCACTGACCCCCGCGCACAGTAACAGCGGCACTGACCCCCGCGCACAGTAACAGCGGCACTGACCCCTACGCACACAGTAACAGCGGCACTGACCCCTACGCACACAGTAACAGCAGCACTGACCCCCGCACACAGTAACAGCAGCACTGACCCCTACGCACAGTAACAGCAGCACTGACCCCTACGCACAGTAACAGCGGCACTGACCCCTACGCACAGTAACAGCAGCACTGACCCCTACGCACAGTAACCGCAGCACTGACCCCCGCACACAGTAACAGCAGCACTGACCCCTACGCACAGTAACAGCAGCACTGACCCCCGCACACAGTAACAGCAGCACTGACCCCCGCACACAGTAACAGCAGCACTGACCCCCGCACACAGTAACAGCAGCACTGACCCCCGCACACAGTAACAGCAGCACTGACCCCTACGCACAGTAACAGCAGCAGTGACCCCCGCACACAGTAACAGCAGCACTGACCCCCGCGCACAGTAACAGCGGCACTGACCCCCGCGCACAGTAACAGCGGCACTGACCCCCGCGCGCAGTAACAGCAGCACTGACCCCTACGCACACAGTAACAGCGGCACTGACCCCCGCGCACAGTAACAGCGGCACTGACCCCCGCGCACAGTAACAGCGGCACTGACCCCTGCACACAGTAACAGCAGCACTGACCCCTACGCACAGTAACAGCAGCACTGACCCCCGCACACAGTAACAGCGGCACTGACCCCCGCGCACAGTAACAGCAGCACTGACCCCTACGCACAGTAACAGCAGCACTGACCCCTGCGCACAGTAACAGCAGCACTGACCCCCGCACACAGTAACAGCGGCACTGACCCCCGCGCACAGTAACAGCAGCACTGACCCCCGCACACAGTAACAGCGGCACTGACCCCCGCGCACAGTAACAGCGGCACTGACCCCCGCGCACAGTAACAGCGGCACTGACCCCCGCGCGCAGTAACAGCAGCACTGACCCCTACGCACACAGTAACAGCGGCACTGACCCCCGCGCACAGTAACAGCGGCACTGACCCCCGCGCACAGTAACAGCGGCACTGACCCCTACGCACAGTAACAGCAGCACTGACCCCTACGCACAGTAACAGCAGCACTGACCCCTACGCACAGTAACAGCAGCACTGACCCCCGCACACAGTAACAGCAGCACTGACCCCCGCACACAGTAACAGCAGCACTGACCCCTACGCACAGTAACAGCAGCACTGACCCCCGCGCACAGTAACAGCAGCACTGACCCCTACGCACAGTAACAGCAGCACTGACCCCTGCGCACAGTAACAGCGGCACTGACCCCTACGCACAGTAACAGCAGCAGTGACCCCCGCGCGCAGTAACAGCAGCACTGACCCCTACGCACAGTAACAGCAGCACTGACCCCCGCACACAGTAACAGCAGCACTGACCCCCGCACACAGTAACAGCAGCACTGACCCCCGCACACAGTAACAGCAGCACTGACCCCCGCACACAGTAACAGCAGCACTGACCCCTACGCACAGTAACAGCAGCAGTGACCCCCGCACACAGTAACAGCAGCACTGACCCCCGCGCACAGTAACAGCGGCACTGACCCCCGCGCACAGTAACAGCGGCACTGACCCCCGCGCGCAGTAACAGCAGCACTGACCCCTACACACACAGTAACAGCGGCACTGACCCCCGCGCACAGTAACAGCGGCACTGACCCCCGCGCACAGTAACAGCGGCACTGACCCCTGCACACAGTAACAGCAGCACTGACCCCTACGCACAGTAACAGCAGCACTGACCCCCGCACACAGTAACAGCGGCACTGACCCCCGCGCACAGTAACAGCAGCACTGACCCCTACGCACAGTAACAGCAGCACTGACCCCTGCGCACAGTAACAGCAGCACTGACCCCCGCACACAGTAACAGCGGCACTGACCCCCGCGCACAGTAACAGCAGCACTGACCCCCGCACACAGTAACAGCGGCACTGACCCCCGCGCACAGTAACAGCGGCACTGACCCCCGCGCACAGTAACAGCGGCACTGACCCCCGCGCGCAGTAACAGCAGCACTGACCCCTACGCACACAGTAACAGCGGCACTGACCCCCGCGCACAGTAACAGCGGCACTGACCCCCGCGCACAGTAACAGCGGCACTGACCCCTACGCACAGTAACAGCAGCACTGACCCCTACGCACAGTAACAGCAGCACTGACCCCTACGCACAGTAACAGCAGCACTGACCCCCGCACACAGTAACAGCAGCACTGACCCCCGCACACAGTAACAGCAGCACTGACCCCTACGCACAGTAACAGCAGCACTGACCCCCGCGCACAGTAACAGCAGCACTGACCCCTACGCACAGTAACAGCAGCACTGACCCCTGCGCACAGTAACAGCGGCACTGACCCCTACGCACAGTAACAGCAGCAGTGACCCCCGCGCGCAGTAACAGCAGCACTGACCCCTACGCACAGTAACAGCGGCACTGACCCCCGCGCACAGTAACAGCGGCACTGACCCCCGCGCACAGTAACAGCGGCACTGACCCCCGCACACAGTAACAGCGGCACTGACCCCCGCACACAGTAACAGCAGCACTGACCCCTACGCACAGTAACAGCAGCACTGACCCCTACGCACAGTAACAGCAGCACTGACCCCTACGCACAGTAACAGCAGCACTGACCCCTACGCACAGTAACAGCAGCACTGACCCCTACGCACAGTAACAGCAGCACTGACCCCTACGCACAGTAACAGCAGCACTGACCCCTACGCACAGTAACAGCAGCACTGACCCCCGCACACAGTAACAGCAGCACTGACCCCTACGCACAGTAACAGCAGCACTGACCCCTACGCACAGTAACAGCAGCACTGACCCCCGCACACAGTAACAGCAGCACTGACCCCCGCACACAGTAACAGCAGCACTGACCCCTACGCACAGTAACAGCAGCACTGACCCCTACGCACAGTAACAGCAGCACTGACCCCTACGCACAGTAACAGCAGCACTGACCCCCGCACACAGTAACAGCGGCACTGACCCCTACGCACAGTAACAGCAGCACTGACCCCTGCGCACAGTAACAGCGGCACTGACCCCTACGCACAGTAACGGCAGCACTGACCCCTACGCACAGTAACAGCAGCACTGACCCCCGCACACAGTAACAGCGGCACTGACCCCTACGCACAGTAACAGCAGCACTGACCCCCGCACACAGTAACAGCGGCACTGACCCCTATGCACAGTAACAGCAGCACTGACCCCTGCGCACAGTAACAGCAGCACTGACCCCTGCGCACAGTAACAGCAGCAGTGACCCCCGCGCGCAGTAACAGCAGCACTGACCCCTACGCACACAGTAACAGCGGCACTGACCCCCGCGCACAGTAACAGCGGCACTGACCCCCGCGCACAGTAACAGCGGCACTGACCCCCGCACACAGTAACAGCAGCACTGACCCCTACGCACAGTAACAGCAGCACTGACCCCCGCACACAGTAACAGCAGCACTGACCCCTACGCACAGTAACAGCAGCACTGACCCCTACGCACAGTAACAGCAGCACTGACCCCTACGCACAGTAACAGCAGCACTGACCCCTACGCACAGTAACAGCAGCACTGACCCCTACGCACAGTAACAGCAGCACTGACCCCTACGCACAGTAACAGCAGCACTGACCCCTACGCACAGTAACAGCAGCACTGACCCCTACGCACAGTAACCGCAGCACTGACCCCCGCACACAGTAACAGCAGCACTGACCCCTACGCACAGTAACAGCAGCACTGACCCCCACGCACAGTAACAGCAGCACTGACCCCTACGCACAGTAACAGCAGCACTGACCCCTACGCACAGTAACAGCAGCACTGACCCCTACGCACAGTAACCGCAGCACTGACCCCCGCACACAGTAACAGCAGCACTGACCCCTACGCACAGTAACAGCAGCACTGACCCCTACGCACAGTAACAGCAGCACTGACCCCCGCACACAGTAACAGCAGCACTGACCCCCGCGCACAGTAACAGCAGCACTGACCCCCGCGCACAGTAACAGCAGCACTGACCCCTACGCACAGTAACAGCAGCACTGACCCCTACGCACAGTAACAGCAGCACTGACCCCTACGCACAGTAACAGCAGCAGTGACCCCCGCACACAGTAACAGCAGCACTGACCCCTACGCACAGTAACAGCAGCACTGACCCCTACGCACAGTAACAGCAGCACTGACCCCTACGCACAGTAACAGCAGCACTGACCCCTACGCACAGTAACAGCAGCACTGACCCCTACGCACAGTAACCGCAGCACTGACCCCCGCACACAGTAACAGCAGCACTGACCCCTACGCACAGTAACAGCAGCACTGACCCCTACGCACAGTAACAGCAGCACTGACCCCTACGCACAGTAACAGCAGCACTGACCCCCGCACACAGTAACAGCAGCACTGACCCCCGCGCACAGTAACAGCAGCACTGACCCCCGCACACAGTAACAGCAGCACTGACCCCCGCGCACAGTAACAGCAGCACTGACCCCCGCGCACAGTAACAGCAGCACTGACCCCTACGCACAGTAACAGCAGCACTGACCCCTACGCACAGTAACAGCAGCACTGACCCCTACGCACAGTAACAGCAGCAGTGACCCCCGCACACAGTAACAGCAGCACTGACCCCTACGCACACAGTAACAGCGGCACTGACCCCCGCGCACAGTAACAGCGGCACTGACCCCCGCACACAGTAACAGCAGCACTGACCCCTACGCACAGTAACAGCAGCACTGACCCCTACGCACAGTAACAGCGGCACTGACCCCTACGCACAGTAACAGCAGCACTGACCCCTACGCACAGTAACAGCAGCAGTGACCCCCGCACACAGTAACAGCAGCACTGACCCCCGCGCACAGTAACAGCGGCACTGACCCCCGCGCACAGTAACAGCGGCACTGACCCCTACGCACACAGTAACAGCGGCACTGACCCCTACGCACACAGTAACAGCAGCACTGACCCCCGCACACAGTAACAGCAGCACTGACCCCTACGCACAGTAACAGCAGCACTGACCCCTACGCACAGTAACAGCGGCACTGACCCCTACGCACAGTAACAGCAGCACTGACCCCTACGCACAGTAACCGCAGCACTGACCCCCGCACACAGTAACAGCAGCACTGACCCCTACGCACAGTAACAGCAGCACTGACCCCCGCACACAGTAACAGCAGCACTGACCCCCGCACACAGTAACAGCAGCACTGACCCCCGCACACAGTAACAGCAGCACTGACCCCCGCACACAGTAACAGCAGCACTGACCCCTACGCACAGTAACAGCAGCAGTGACCCCCGCACACAGTAACAGCAGCACTGACCCCCGCGCACAGTAACAGCGGCACTGACCCCCGCGCACAGTAACAGCGGCACTGACCCCCGCGCGCAGTAACAGCAGCACTGACCCCTACGCACACAGTAACAGCGGCACTGACCCCCGCGCACAGTAACAGCGGCACTGACCCCCGCGCACAGTAACAGCGGCACTGACCCCTGCACACAGTAACAGCAGCACTGACCCCTACGCACAGTAACAGCAGCACTGACCCCCGCACACAGTAACAGCGGCACTGACCCCCGCGCACAGTAACAGCAGCACTGACCCCTACGCACAGTAACAGCAGCACTGACCCCTGCGCACAGTAACAGCAGCACTGACCCCCGCACACAGTAACAGCGGCACTGACCCCCGCGCACAGTAACAGCAGCACTGACCCCCGCACACAGTAACAGCGGCACTGACCCCCGCGCACAGTAACAGCGGCACTGACCCCCGCGCACAGTAACAGCGGCACTGACCCCCGCGCGCAGTAACAGCAGCACTGACCCCTACGCACAGTAACAGCAGCACTGACCCCTACGCACAGTAACAGCAGCACTGACCCCTACGCACAGTAACAGCAGCACTGACCCCTACGCACAGTAACCGCAGCACTGACCCCCGCACACAGTAACAGCAGCACTGACCCCTACGCACAGTAACAGCAGCACTGACCCCTACGCACAGTAACAGCAGCACTGACCCCTACGCACAGTAACAGCAGCACTGACCCCCGCACACAGTAACAGCAGCACTGACCCCCGCGCACAGTAACAGCAGCACTGACCCCCGCACACAGTAACAGCAGCACTGACCCCCGCGCACAGTAACAGCAGCACTGACCCCCGCGCACAGTAACAGCAGCACTGACCCCTACGCACAGTAACAGCAGCACTGACCCCTACGCACAGTAACAGCAGCACTGACCCCTACGCACAGTAACAGCAGCAGTGACCCCCGCACACAGTAACAGCAGCACTGACCCCTACGCACACAGTAACAGCGGCACTGACCCCCGCGCACAGTAACAGCGGCACTGACCCCCGCACACAGTAACAGCAGCACTGACCCCTACGCACACAGTAACAGCGGCACTGACCCCTACGCACAGTAACAGCAGCACTGACCCCTACGCACAGTAACAGCGGCACTGACCCCTACGCACAGTAACAGCAGCACTGACCCCTACGCACAGTAACAGCAGCAGTGACCCCCGCACACAGTAACAGCAGCACTGACCCCCGCGCACAGTAACAGCGGCACTGACCCCCGCGCACAGTAACAGCGGCACTGACCCCTACGCACACAGTAACAGCGGCACTGACCCCTACGCACACAGTAACAGCAGCACTGACCCCCGCACACAGTAACAGCAGCACTGACCCCTACGCACAGTAACAGCAGCACTGACCCCTACGCACAGTAACAGCGGCACTGACCCCTACGCACAGTAACAGCAGCACTGACCCCTACGCACAGTAACCGCAGCACTGACCCCCGCACACAGTAACAGCAGCACTGACCCCTACGCACAGTAACAGCAGCACTGACCCCCGCACACAGTAACAGCAGCACTGACCCCCGCACACAGTAACAGCAGCACTGACCCCCGCACACAGTAACAGCAGCACTGACCCCCGCACACAGTAACAGCAGCACTGACCCCTACGCACAGTAACAGCAGCAGTGACCCCCGCACACAGTAACAGCAGCACTGACCCCCGCGCACAGTAACAGCGGCACTGACCCCCGCGCACAGTAACAGCGGCACTGACCCCCGCGCGCAGTAACAGCAGCACTGACCCCTACGCACACAGTAACAGCGGCACTGACCCCCGCGCACAGTAACAGCGGCACTGACCCCCGCGCACAGTAACAGCGGCACTGACCCCTGCACACAGTAACAGCAGCACTGACCCCTACGCACAGTAACAGCAGCACTGACCCCCGCACACAGTAACAGCGGCACTGACCCCCGCGCACAGTAACAGCAGCACTGACCCCTACGCACAGTAACAGCAGCACTGACCCCTGCGCACAGTAACAGCAGCACTGACCCCCGCACACAGTAACAGCGGCACTGACCCCCGCGCACAGTAACAGCAGCACTGACCCCCGCACACAGTAACAGCGGCACTGACCCCCGCGCACAGTAACAGCGGCACTGACCCCCGCGCACAGTAACAGCGGCACTGACCCCCGCGCGCAGTAACAGCAGCACTGACCCCTACGCACACAGTAACAGCGGCACTGACCCCCGCGCACAGTAACAGCGGCACTGACCCCCGCGCACAGTAACAGCGGCACTGACCCCTACGCACAGTAACAGCAGCACTGACCCCTACGCACAGTAACAGCAGCACTGACCCCTACGCACAGTAACAGCAGCACTGACCCCCGCACACAGTAACAGCAGCACTGACCCCCGCACACAGTAACAGCAGCACTGACCCCTACGCACAGTAACAGCAGCACTGACCCCCGCGCACAGTAACAGCAGCACTGACCCCTACGCACAGTAACAGCAGCACTGACCCCTGCGCACAGTAACAGCGGCACTGACCCCTACGCACAGTAACAGCAGCAGTGACCCCCGCGCGCAGTAACAGCAGCACTGACCCCTACGCACAGTAACAGCAGCACTGACCCCCGCACACAGTAACAGCAGCACTGACCCCCGCACACAGTAACAGCAGCACTGACCCCCGCACACAGTAACAGCAGCACTGACCCCCGCACACAGTAACAGCAGCACTGACCCCTACGCACAGTAACAGCAGCAGTGACCCCCGCACACAGTAACAGCAGCACTGACCCCCGCGCACAGTAACAGCGGCACTGACCCCCGCGCACAGTAACAGCGGCACTGACCCCCGCGCGCAGTAACAGCAGCACTGACCCCTACGCACACAGTAACAGCGGCACTGACCCCCGCGCACAGTAACAGCGGCACTGACCCCCGCGCACAGTAACAGCGGCACTGACCCCTGCACACAGTAACAGCAGCACTGACCCCTACGCACAGTAACAGCAGCACTGACCCCCGCACACAGTAACAGCGGCACTGACCCCCGCGCACAGTAACAGCAGCACTGACCCCTACGCACAGTAACAGCAGCACTGACCCCTGCGCACAGTAACAGCAGCACTGACCCCCGCACACAGTAACAGCGGCACTGACCCCCGCGCACAGTAACAGCAGCACTGACCCCCGCACACAGTAACAGCGGCACTGACCCCCGCGCACAGTAACAGCGGCACTGACCCCCGCGCACAGTAACAGCGGCACTGACCCCCGCGCGCAGTAACAGCAGCACTGACCCCTACGCACACAGTAACAGCGGCACTGACCCCCGCGCACAGTAACAGCGGCACTGACCCCCGCGCACAGTAACAGCGGCACTGACCCCTACGCACAGTAACAGCAGCACTGACCCCTACGCACAGTAACAGCAGCACTGACCCCTACGCACAGTAACAGCAGCACTGACCCCCGCACACAGTAACAGCAGCACTGACCCCCGCACACAGTAACAGCAGCACTGACCCCTACGCACAGTAACAGCAGCACTGACCCCCGCGCACAGTAACAGCAGCACTGACCCCTACGCACAGTAACAGCAGCACTGACCCCTGCGCACAGTAACAGCGGCACTGACCCCTACGCACAGTAACAGCAGCAGTGACCCCCGCGCGCAGTAACAGCAGCACTGACCCCTACGCACAGTAACAGCGGCACTGACCCCCGCGCACAGTAACAGCGGCACTGACCCCCGCGCACAGTAACAGCGGCACTGACCCCCGCACACAGTAACAGCGGCACTGACCCCCGCACACAGTAACAGCAGCACTGACCCCTACGCACAGTAACAGCAGCACTGACCCCTACGCACAGTAACAGCAGCACTGACCCCTACGCACAGTAACAGCAGCACTGACCCCTACGCACAGTAACAGCAGCACTGACCCCTACGCACAGTAACAGCAGCACTGACCCCTACGCACAGTAACAGCAGCACTGACCCCTACGCACAGTAACAGCAGCACTGACCCCCGCACACAGTAACAGCAGCACTGACCCCTACGCACAGTAACAGCAGCACTGACCCCTACGCACAGTAACAGCAGCACTGACCCCCGCACACAGTAACAGCAGCACTGACCCCCGCACACAGTAACAGCAGCACTGACCCCTACGCACAGTAACAGCAGCACTGACCCCTACGCACAGTAACAGCAGCACTGACCCCTACGCACAGTAACAGCAGCACTGACCCCCGCACACAGTAACAGCGGCACTGACCCCTACGCACAGTAACAGCAGCACTGACCCCTGCGCACAGTAACAGCGGCACTGACCCCTACGCACAGTAACGGCAGCACTGACCCCTACGCACAGTAACAGCAGCACTGACCCCCGCACACAGTAACAGCGGCACTGACCCCTACGCACAGTAACAGCAGCACTGACCCCCGCACACAGTAACAGCGGCACTGACCCCTATGCACAGTAACAGCAGCACTGACCCCTGCGCACAGTAACAGCGGCACTGACCCCTACGCACAGTAACCGCAGCACTGACCCCTACGCACAGTAACAGCAGCACTGACCCCTGCGCACAGTAACAGCGGCACTGACCCCTACGCACAGTAACAGCAGCACTGACCCTTACGCACAGTAACAGCAGCCCTGACCCCCGCGCACAGTAACAGCAGCACTGACCCCTACGCACAGTAACAGCAGCACTGACCCCTACGCACAGTAACAGCAGCACTGACCCCTACGCACAGTAACAGCAGCACTGACCCCTGCGCACAGTAACAGCGGCACTGACCCCTACGCACAGTAACAGCAGCACTGACCCCCGCACACAGTAACAGCGGCACTGACCCCTACGCACAGTAACAGCAGCACTGACCCCTGCGCACAGTAACAGCAGCACTGACCCCTACGCACAGTAACCGCAGCACTGACCCCTACGCACAGTATCAGCAGCACTGACCCCTACGCACAGTAACAGCGGCACTGACCCCTACGCACAGTAACAGCAGCACTGACCCCTACGCACAGTAACAGCGGCACTGACCCCTACGCACAGTAACCGCAGCACTGACCCCTACGCACAGTATCAGCAGCACTGACCCCCGCGCGCAGTAACAGCAGCACTGACCCCTACGCACAGTAACAGCGGCACTGACCCCTACGCACAGTAACAGCGGCACTGACCCCCGCGCGCAGTAACAGCGGCCCTGACCCCCGCGCACAGTAACAGCGGCACTGACCCCCGCGCACAGTAACAGCGGCACTGACCCCTACGCACAGTAACAGCGGCACTGACCCCCGCGCACAGTAACAGCAGCACTGACCCCTACGCACAGTAACAGCAGCACTGACCCCTACGCACAGTAACAGCAGCACTGACCCCCGCGCACAGTAACAGCAGCACTGACCCCTGCGCACAGTAACAGCGGCACTGACCCCTACGCACAGTAACAGCAGCACTGACCCCCGCGCACAGTAACAGCGGCCCTGACCCCCGCGCACAGTAACAGCAGCACTGACCCCTACGCACAGTAACAGCAGCAGTGACCCCCGCACACAGTAACAGCAGCACTGACCCCCGCGCACAGTAACAGCGGCCCTGACCCCCGCGCACAGTAACAGCAGCACTGACCCCCGCGCACAGTAACAGCAGCACTGACCCCCGCGCACAGTAACAGCAGCACTGACCCCTGCGCACAGTAACAGCAGCACTGACCCCTGCACACAGTAACAGCGGCACTGACCCCCGCGCACAGTAACAGCAGCACTGACCCCCGCACACAGTAACAGCGGCACTGACCCCCGCGCACAGTAACAGCGGCACTGACCCCTACGCACAGTAACAGCAGCACTGACCCCCGCACACAGTAACAGCGGCACTGACCCCCGCGCACAGTAACAGCAGCACTGACCCCTGCACACAGTAACAGCGGCACTGACCCCCGCGCACAGTAACAGCAGCACTGACCCCTACGCACAGTAACAGCAGCAGTGACCCCCGCGCGCAGTAACAGCAGCACTGACCCCTACGCACACAGTAACAGCGGCACTGACCCCCGCGCACAGTAACAGCGGCACTGACCCCCGCGCACAGTAACAGCGGCACTGACCCCCGCACACAGTAACAGCAGCACTGACCCCCGCACACAGTAACAGCAGCACTGACCCCTACGCACAGTAACAGCAGCACTGACCCCTACGCACAGTAACAGCAGCACTGACCCCCGCACACAGTAACAGCAGCACTGACCCCTACGCACAGTAACCGCAGCACTGACCCCCGCACACAGTAACAGCAGCACTGACCCCTACGCACAGTAACCGCAGCACTGACCCCCGCACACAGTAACAGCAGCACTGACCCCTACGCACAGTAACAGCAGCACTGACCCCTACGCACAGTAACAGCAGCACTGACCCCCGCACACAGTAACAGCAGCACTGACCCCCGCACACAGTAACAGCAGCACTGACCCCTACGCACAGTAACAGCAGCACTGACCCCCGCACACAGTAACAGCAGCACTGACCCCTACGCACAGTAACAGCAGCACTGACCCCCGCACACAGTAACAGCAGCACTGACCCCCGCACACAGTAACAGCAGCACTGACCCCTACGCACAGTAACAGCGGCACTGACCCCCGCACACAGTAACAGCAGCACTGACCCCTACGCACAGTAACAGCAGCACTGACCCCCGCACACAGTAACAGCAGCACTGACCCCTACGCACAGTAACAGCAGCACTGACCCCTACGCACAGTAACAGCAGCACTGACCCCCGCACACAGTAACAGCAGCACTGACCCCCGCACACAGTAACAGCAGCACTGACCCCTACGCACAGTAACAGCAGCACTGACCCCCGCACACAGTAACAGCAGCACTGACCCCTACGCACAGTAACAGCAGCACTGACCCCCGCACACAGTAACAGCGGCACTGACCCCTACGCACAGTAACAGCAGCACTGACCCCCGCACACAGTAACAGCAGCACTGACCCCCGCGCACAGTAACAGCAGCACTGACCCCCGCACACAGTAACAGCAGCACTGACCCCCGCGCACAGTAACAGCAGCACTGACCCCTACGCACAGTAACAGCAGCACTGACCCCTACGCACAGTAACAGCAGCACTGACCCCCGCACACAGTAACAGCAGCACTGACCCCCGCGCACAGTAACAGCAGCACTGACCCCTGCACACAGTAACAGCGGCACTGACCCCCGCGCACAGTAACAGCAGCACTGACCCCTACGCACAGTAACAGCAGCAGTGACCCCCGCGCGCAGTAACAGCAGCACTGACCCCTACGCACACAGTAACAGCGGCACTGACCCCCGCGCACAGTAACAGCGGCACTGACCCCCGCGCACAGTAACAGCGGCACTGACCCCCGCACACAGTAACAGCAGCACTGACCCCTACGCACAGTAACAGCAGCACTGACCCCTACGCACAGTAACAGCAGCACTGACCCCTACGCACAGTAACAGCAGCACTGACCCCTACGCACAGTAACAGCAGCACTGACCCCTACGCACAGTAACAGCAGCACTGACCCCTACGCACAGTAACAGCAGCACTGACCCCTACGCACAGTAACCGCAGCACTGACCCCCGCACACAGTAACAGCAGCACTGACCCCTACGCACAGTAACAGCAGCACTGACCCCTACGCACAGTAACAGCAGCACTGACCCCTACGCACAGTAACAGCAGCACTGACCCCTACGCACAGTAACAGCGGCACTGACCCCTACGCACAGTAACAGCAGCACTGACCCCTACGCACAGTAACAGCAGCACTGACCCCTACGCACAGTAACAGCAGCACTGACCCCTACGCACAGTAACAGCAGCACTGACCCCTACGCACAGTAACAGCAGCACTGACCCCCGCACACAGTAACAGCAGCACTGACCCCCGCGCACAGTAACAGCAGCACTGACCCCCGCACACAGTAACAGCAGCACTGACCCCCGCGCACAGTAACAGCAGCACTGACCCCCGCGCACAGTAACAGCAGCACTGACCCCTACGCACAGTAACAGCAGCACTGACCCCTACGCACAGTAACAGCAGCACTGACCCCCGCACACAGTAACAGCAGCACTGACCCCCGCGCACAGTAACAGCAGCACTGACCCCTACGCACAGTAACAGCAGCACTGACCCCCGCACACAGTAACAGCAGCACTGACCCCCGCGCACAGTAACAGCAGCACTGACCCCCGCACACAGTAACAGCAGCACTGACCCCCGCGCACAGTAACAGCAGCACTGACCCCCGCGCACAGTAACAGCAGCACTGACCCCTACGCACAGTAACAGCAGCACTGACCCCTACGCACAGTAACAGCAGCACTGACCCCCGCACACAGTAACAGCAGCACTGACCCCCGCACACAGTAACAGCAGCACTGACCCCTACGCACAGTAACAGCAGCAGTGACCCCCGCACACAGTAACAGCAGCACTGACCCCCGCGCACAGTAACAGCGGCACTGACCCCCGCGCACAGTAACAGCGGCACTGACCCCCGCGCGCAGTAACAGCAGCACTGACCCCTACGCACACAGTAACAGCGGCACTGACCCCCGCGCACAGTAACAGCGGCACTGACCCCCGCGCACAGTAACAGCGGCACTGACCCCTGCACACAGTAACAGCAGCACTGACCCCTACGCACAGTAACAGCAGCACTGACCCCCGCACACAGTAACAGCGGCACTGACCCCCGCGCACAGTAACAGCAGCACTGACCCCTACGCACAGTAACAGCAGCACTGACCCCTGCGCACAGTAACAGCAGCACTGACCCCCGCACACAGTAACAGCGGCACTGACCCCCGCGCACAGTAACAGCAGCACTGACCCCCGCACACAGTAACAGCGGCACTGACCCCCGCGCACAGTAACAGCGGCACTGACCCCCGCGCACAGTAACAGCGGCACTGACCCCCGCGCGCAGTAACAGCAGCACTGACCCCTACGCACACAGTAACAGCGGCACTGACCCCCGCGCACAGTAACAGCGGCACTGACCCCCGCGCACAGTAACAGCGGCACTGACCCCTACGCACAGTAACAGCAGCACTGACCCCTACGCACAGTAACAGCAGCACTGACCCCTACGCACAGTAACAGCAGCACTGACCCCCGCACACAGTAACAGCAGCACTGACCCCCGCACACAGTAACAGCAGCACTGACCCCTACGCACAGTAACAGCAGCACTGACCCCCGCGCACAGTAACAGCAGCACTGACCCCTACGCACAGTAACAGCAGCACTGACCCCTGCGCACAGTAACAGCGGCACTGACCCCTACGCACAGTAACAGCAGCAGTGACCCCCGCGCGCAGTAACAGCAGCACTGACCCCTACGCACAGTAACAGCAGCACTGACCCCCGCACACAGTAACAGCAGCACTGACCCCCGCACACAGTAACAGCAGCACTGACCCCCGCACACAGTAACAGCAGCACTGACCCCCGCACACAGTAACAGCAGCACTGACCCCTACGCACAGTAACAGCAGCAGTGACCCCCGCACACAGTAACAGCAGCACTGACCCCCGCGCACAGTAACAGCGGCACTGACCCCCGCGCACAGTAACAGCGGCACTGACCCCCGCGCGCAGTAACAGCAGCACTGACCCCTACGCACACAGTAACAGCGGCACTGACCCCCGCGCACAGTAACAGCGGCACTGACCCCCGCGCACAGTAACAGCGGCACTGACCCCTGCACACAGTAACAGCAGCACTGACCCCTACGCACAGTAACAGCAGCACTGACCCCCGCACACAGTAACAGCGGCACTGACCCCCGCGCACAGTAACAGCAGCACTGACCCCTACGCACAGTAACAGCAGCACTGACCCCTGCGCACAGTAACAGCAGCACTGACCCCCGCACACAGTAACAGCGGCACTGACCCCCGCGCACAGTAACAGCAGCACTGACCCCCGCACACAGTAACAGCGGCACTGACCCCCGCGCACAGTAACAGCGGCACTGACCCCCGCGCACAGTAACAGCGGCACTGACCCCCGCGCGCAGTAACAGCAGCACTGACCCCTACGCACACAGTAACAGCGGCACTGACCCCCGCGCACAGTAACAGCGGCACTGACCCCCGCGCACAGTAACAGCGGCACTGACCCCTACGCACAGTAACAGCAGCACTGACCCCTACGCACAGTAACAGCAGCACTGACCCCTACGCACAGTAACAGCAGCACTGACCCCCGCACACAGTAACAGCAGCACTGACCCCCGCACACAGTAACAGCAGCACTGACCCCTACGCACAGTAACAGCAGCACTGACCCCCGCGCACAGTAACAGCAGCACTGACCCCTACGCACAGTAACAGCAGCACTGACCCCTGCGCACAGTAACAGCGGCACTGACCCCTACGCACAGTAACAGCAGCAGTGACCCCCGCGCGCAGTAACAGCAGCACTGACCCCTACGCACAGTAACAGCGGCACTGACCCCCGCGCACAGTAACAGCGGCACTGACCCCCGCGCACAGTAACAGCGGCACTGACCCCCGCACACAGTAACAGCGGCACTGACCCCCGCACACAGTAACAGCAGCACTGACCCCTACGCACAGTAACAGCAGCACTGACCCCTACGCACAGTAACAGCAGCACTGACCCCTACGCACAGTAACAGCAGCACTGACCCCTACGCACAGTAACAGCAGCACTGACCCCTACGCACAGTAACAGCAGCACTGACCCCTACGCACAGTAACAGCAGCACTGACCCCTACGCACAGTAACAGCAGCACTGACCCCCGCACACAGTAACAGCAGCACTGACCCCTACGCACAGTAACAGCAGCACTGACCCCTACGCACAGTAACAGCAGCACTGACCCCCGCACACAGTAACAGCAGCACTGACCCCCGCACACAGTAACAGCAGCACTGACCCCTACGCACAGTAACAGCAGCACTGACCCCTACGCACAGTAACAGCAGCACTGACCCCTACGCACAGTAACAGCAGCACTGACCCCCGCACACAGTAACAGCGGCACTGACCCCTACGCACAGTAACAGCAGCACTGACCCCTGCGCACAGTAACAGCGGCACTGACCCCTACGCACAGTAACGGCAGCACTGACCCCTACGCACAGTAACAGCAGCACTGACCCCCGCACACAGTAACAGCGGCACTGACCCCTACGCACAGTAACAGCAGCACTGACCCCCGCACACAGTAACAGCGGCACTGACCCCTATGCACAGTAACAGCAGCACTGACCCCTGCGCACAGTAACAGCGGCACTGACCCCTACGCACAGTAACCGCAGCACTGACCCCTACGCACAGTAACAGCAGCACTGACCCCTGCGCACAGTAACAGCGGCACTGACCCCTACGCACAGTAACAGCAGCACTGACCCTTACGCACAGTAACAGCAGCCCTGACCCCCGCGCACAGTAACAGCAGCACTGACCCCTACGCACAGTAACAGCAGCACTGACCCCTACGCACAGTAACAGCAGCACTGACCCCTACGCACAGTAACAGCAGCACTGACCCCTGCGCACAGTAACAGCGGCACTGACCCCTACGCACAGTAACAGCAGCACTGACCCCCGCACACAGTAACAGCGGCACTGACCCCTACGCACAGTAACAGCAGCACTGACCCCTGCGCACAGTAACAGCAGCACTGACCCCTACGCACAGTAACCGCAGCACTGACCCCTACGCACAGTATCAGCAGCACTGACCCCTACGCACAGTAACAGCGGCACTGACCCCTACGCACAGTAACAGCAGCACTGACCCCTACGCACAGTAACAGCGGCACTGACCCCTACGCACAGTAACCGCAGCACTGACCCCTACGCACAGTATCAGCAGCACTGACCCCCGCGCGCAGTAACAGCAGCACTGACCCCTACGCACAGTAACAGCGGCACTGACCCCTACGCACAGTAACAGCGGCACTGACCCCCGCGCGCAGTAACAGCGGCCCTGACCCCCGCGCACAGTAACAGCGGCACTGACCCCCGCGCACAGTAACAGCGGCACTGACCCCTACGCACAGTAACAGCGGCACTGACCCCCGCGCACAGTAACAGCAGCACTGACCCCTACGCACAGTAACAGCAGCACTGACCCCTACGCACAGTAACAGCAGCACTGACCCCCGCGCACAGTAACAGCAGCACTGACCCCTGCGCACAGTAACAGCGGCACTGACCCCTACGCACAGTAACAGCAGCACTGACCCCCGCGCACAGTAACAGCGGCCCTGACCCCCGCGCACAGTAACAGCAGCACTGACCCCTACGCACAGTAACAGCAGCAGTGACCCCCGCACACAGTAACAGCAGCACTGACCCCCGCGCACAGTAACAGCGGCCCTGACCCCCGCGCACAGTAACAGCAGCACTGACCCCCGCGCACAGTAACAGCAGCACTGACCCCCGCGCACAGTAACAGCAGCACTGACCCCTGCGCACAGTAACAGCAGCACTGACCCCTGCACACAGTAACAGCGGCACTGACCCCCGCGCACAGTAACAGCAGCACTGACCCCCGCACACAGTAACAGCGGCACTGACCCCCGCGCACAGTAACAGCGGCACTGACCCCTACGCACAGTAACAGCAGCACTGACCCCCGCACACAGTAACAGCGGCACTGACCCCCGCGCACAGTAACAGCAGCACTGACCCCTGCACACAGTAACAGCGGCACTGACCCCCGCGCACAGTAACAGCAGCACTGACCCCTACGCACAGTAACAGCAGCAGTGACCCCCGCGCGCAGTAACAGCAGCACTGACCCCTACGCACACAGTAACAGCGGCACTGACCCCCGCGCACAGTAACAGCGGCACTGACCCCCGCGCACAGTAACAGCGGCACTGACCCCCGCACACAGTAACAGCAGCACTGACCCCCGCACACAGTAACAGCAGCACTGACCCCTACGCACAGTAACAGCAGCACTGACCCCTACGCACAGTAACAGCAGCACTGACCCCCGCACACAGTAACAGCAGCACTGACCCCTACGCACAGTAACCGCAGCACTGACCCCCGCACACAGTAACAGCAGCACTGACCCCTACGCACAGTAACCGCAGCACTGACCCCCGCACACAGTAACAGCAGCACTGACCCCTACGCACAGTAACAGCAGCACTGACCCCTACGCACAGTAACAGCAGCACTGACCCCCGCACACAGTAACAGCAGCACTGACCCCCGCACACAGTAACAGCAGCACTGACCCCTACGCACAGTAACAGCAGCACTGACCCCCGCACACAGTAACAGCAGCACTGACCCCTACGCACAGTAACAGCAGCACTGACCCCCGCACACAGTAACAGCAGCACTGACCCCCGCACACAGTAACAGCAGCACTGACCCCTACGCACAGTAACAGCGGCACTGACCCCCGCACACAGTAACAGCAGCACTGACCCCTACGCACAGTAACAGCAGCACTGACCCCCGCACACAGTAACAGCAGCACTGACCCCTACGCACAGTAACAGCAGCACTGACCCCTACGCACAGTAACAGCAGCACTGACCCCCGCACACAGTAACAGCAGCACTGACCCCCGCACACAGTAACAGCAGCACTGACCCCTACGCACAGTAACAGCAGCACTGACCCCCGCACACAGTAACAGCAGCACTGACCCCTACGCACAGTAACAGCAGCACTGACCCCCGCACACAGTAACAGCGGCACTGACCCCTACGCACAGTAACAGCAGCACTGACCCCCGCACACAGTAACAGCAGCACTGACCCCCGCGCACAGTAACAGCAGCACTGACCCCCGCACACAGTAACAGCAGCACTGACCCCCGCGCACAGTAACAGCAGCACTGACCCCTACGCACAGTAACAGCAGCACTGACCCCTACGCACAGTAACAGCAGCACTGACCCCCGCACACAGTAACAGCAGCACTGACCCCCGCGCACAGTAACAGCAGCACTGACCCCTGCACACAGTAACAGCGGCACTGACCCCCGCGCACAGTAACAGCAGCACTGACCCCTACGCACAGTAACAGCAGCAGTGACCCCCGCGCGCAGTAACAGCAGCACTGACCCCTACGCACACAGTAACAGCGGCACTGACCCCCGCGCACAGTAACAGCGGCACTGACCCCCGCGCACAGTAACAGCGGCACTGACCCCCGCACACAGTAACAGCAGCACTGACCCCTACGCACAGTAACAGCAGCACTGACCCCTACGCACAGTAACAGCAGCACTGACCCCTACGCACAGTAACAGCAGCACTGACCCCTACGCACAGTAACAGCAGCACTGACCCCTACGCACAGTAACAGCAGCACTGACCCCTACGCACAGTAACAGCAGCACTGACCCCTACGCACAGTAACCGCAGCACTGACCCCCGCACACAGTAACAGCAGCACTGACCCCTACGCACAGTAACAGCAGCACTGACCCCTACGCACAGTAACAGCAGCACTGACCCCTACGCACAGTAACAGCAGCACTGACCCCTACGCACAGTAACAGCGGCACTGACCCCTACGCACAGTAACAGCAGCACTGACCCCTACGCACAGTAACAGCAGCACTGACCCCTACGCACAGTAACAGCAGCACTGACCCCTACGCACAGTAACAGCAGCACTGACCCCTACGCACAGTAACAGCAGCACTGACCCCCGCACACAGTAACAGCAGCACTGACCCCCGCGCACAGTAACAGCAGCACTGACCCCCGCACACAGTAACAGCAGCACTGACCCCCGCGCACAGTAACAGCAGCACTGACCCCCGCGCACAGTAACAGCAGCACTGACCCCTACGCACAGTAACAGCAGCACTGACCCCTACGCACAGTAACAGCAGCACTGACCCCTACGCACAGTAACAGCAGCACTGACCCCCGCACACAGTAACAGCAGCACTGACCCCCGCGCACAGTAACAGCAGCACTGACCCCCGCACACAGTAACAGCAGCACTGACCCCCGCGCACAGTAACAGCAGCACTGACCCCCGCGCACAGTAACAGCAGCACTGACCCCTACGCACAGTAACAGCAGCACTGACCCCTACGCACAGTAACAGCAGCACTGACCCCTACGCACAGTAACAGCAGCAGTGACCCCCGCACACAGTAACAGCAGCACTGACCCCTACGCACACAGTAACAGCGGCACTGACCCCCGCGCACAGTAACAGCGGCACTGACCCCCGCACACAGTAACAGCAGCACTGACCCCTACGCACACAGTAACAGCGGCACTGACCCCTACGCACAGTAACAGCAGCACTGACCCCTACGCACACAGTAACAGCGGCACTGACCCCTGCACACAGTAACAGCAGCACTGACCCCTACGCACAGTAACAGCAGCACTGACCCCCGCACACAGTAACAGCGGCACTGACCCCCGCGCACAGTAACAGCAGCACTGACCCCTACGCACAGTAACAGCAGCACTGACCCCTACGCACAGTAACAGCAGCACTGACCCCCGCACACAGTAACAGCGGCACTGACCCCCGCGCACAGTAACAGCAGCACTGACCCCTACGCACAGTAACAGCAGCACTGACCCCCGCGCACAGTAACAGCGGCACTGACCCCCGCGCACAGTAACAGCGGCACTGACCCCTACGCACACAGTAACAGCGGCACTGACCCCTACGCACACAGTAACAGCAGCACTGACCCCCGCACACAGTAACAGCAGCACTGACCCCTACGCACAGTAACAGCAGCACTGACCCCTACGCACAGTAACAGCAGCACTGACCCCTACGCACAGTAACAGCAGCACTGACCCCTACGCACAGTAACCGCAGCACTGACCCCCGCACACAGTAACAGCAGCACTGACCCCTACGCACAGTAACAGCAGCACTGACCCCCGCACACAGTAACAGCAGCACTGACCCCCGCACACAGTAACAGCAGCACTGACCCCCGCACACAGTAACAGCAGCACTGACCCCTACGCACAGTAACAGCAGCACTGACCCCCGCACACAGTAACAGCAGCACTGACCCCCGCACACAGTAACAGCAGCACTGACCCCTACGCACAGTAACAGCAGCACTGACCCCTACGCACAGTAACAGCAGCACTGACCCCCGCACACAGTAACAGCAGCACTGACCCCCGCGCACAGTAACAGCAGCACTGACCCCTGCACACAGTAACAGCGGCACTGACCCCTACGCACAGTAACAGCAGCACTGACCCCCGCGCACAGTAACAGCAGCACTGACCCCCGCACACAGTAACAGCAGCACTGACCCCCGCACACAGTAACAGCAGCACTGACCCCTACGCACAGTAACAGCGGCACTGACCCCCGCACACAGTAACAGCAGCACTGACCCCTACGCACAGTAACAGCAGCACTGACCCCTACGCACAGTAACAGCAGCACTGACCCCCGCACACAGTAACAGCAGCACTGACCCCTACGCACAGTAACAGCAGCACTGACCCCCGCACACAGTAACAGCAGCACTGACCCCCGCACACAGTAACAGCAGCACTGACCCCTACGCACAGTAACAGCGGCACTGACCCCCGCACACAGTAACAGCAGCACTGACCCCTACGCACAGTAACAGCAGCACTGACCCCCGCACACAGTAACAGCGGCACTGACCCCTACGCACAGTAACAGCAGCACTGACGCCTACGCACAGTAACAGCAGCACTGACCCCTACGCACAGTAACAGCAGCACTGACCCCCGCACACAGTAACAGCGGCACTGACCCCCGCACACAGTAACAGCAGCACTGACCCCTACGCACAGTAACAGCAGCACTGACCCCTACGCACAGTAACAGCGGCACTGACCCCTACGCACAGTAACAGCAGCACTGACCCCTACGCACAGTAACAGCGGCACTGACCCCTACGCACAGTAACAGCAGCACTGACCCCTACGCACAGTAACAGCGGCACTGACCCCCGCGCGCGCAGGATGACCAGCACATTGGTTCAGTTCTTAAATACTTTTGCTGCCACCTTGTTAGATTTGTCTCCCATTCTCTGTATAACACGATACTCTCCACTGTGCCAGGCGGTCCCACCTCCATCCTGTCACCTTGCTGGCAGGGAGACACGATTTGTAAGTGATGTTGTGTTCTGCATCTGGCTATACTTACTGCATCCAGCGGAGCCTATATATGCCTAACACTGGCTGTATAAAGTAATGGTGTATCATCCAAGTGCTGCTAGAACTTCATGGAGCAACGTGTGCTGTGAACAAGTATGGCGCCTGTAATGCAGTGGTGCAGTTCCAGAATCCATCCTCTGCATGTACTGCGCTGGGGAAATGTCAGTAATTCCAGTCTGTCCGCGTCAGTGTTACGGTGAGAGAGCAGGACGGGTGAGAGCTCAGTGATCTGGTTAGAGAGCAGGACGGGTGAGAGCTCAGTGATCTGGTTAGAGAGCAGGACGGGTGAGGGCTCAGTGATCTGGTTAGAGAGCAGGACGGGTGACGGCTCAGTGATCTGGTTAGAGAGCAGGACAGGTGAGGGCTCAGTGATCTGGTTAGAGAGCAGGACGGGTGAGGGCTCAATGATCTGGTTAGAGAGCAGGACGGGTGAGGGATCAGTGATCTGGTTAGAGAGCAGGACAGGTGAGGGATCACTGATCTGGTTAGAGAGCAGGACAGGTGAGGGATCAGTGATCTGGTTAGAGAGCAGGACGGGTGAGGGCTCAGTGATCTGGTTAGAGAGCAGGACAGGTGAGGGATCAGTGATCTGGTTAGAGAGCAGGACAGGTGAGGGATCAGTGATCTGGTTAGAGAGCAGGACGGGTGACGGCTCAATGATCTGGTTAGAGAGCAGGACAGGTGAGGGATCAGTGATCTGGTTAGAGAGCAGGACGGGTGACGGCTCAATGATCTGGTTAGAGAGCAGGACAGGTGAGGGATCAGTGATCTGGTTAGAGAGCAGGACGGGTGACGGCTCAATGATCTGGTTAGAGAGCAGGACAGGTGAGGGATCAGTGATCTGGTGAGAGAGCAGGACAGGTGAGGGATCAGTGATCTGGTTAGAGAGCAGGACAGGTGAGGGATCAGTGATCTGGTTAGAGAGCAGGACGGGTGAGGGCTCAGTGATCTGGTTAGAGAGCAGGACAGGTGAGGGATCAGTGATCTGGTTAGAGAGCAGGACAGGTGAGGGATCAGTGATCTGGTTAGAGAGCAGGACGGGTGAGGGCTCAGTGATCTGGTTAGAGAGCAGGACAGGTGAGGGATCAGTGATCTGGTTAGAGAGCAGGACAGGTGAGGGATCAGTGATCTGGTTAGAGAGCAGGACAGGTGAGGGATCAGTGATCTGGTTAGAGAGCAGGACAGGTGAGGGATCAGTGATCTGGTTAGAGAGCAGGACGGGTGAGGGCTCAGTGATCTGGTTAGAGAGCAGGACGGGTGACGGCTCAATGATCTGGTTAGAGAGCAGGACAGGTGAGGGATCAGTGATCTGGTGAGAGAGCAGGACAGGTGAGGGATCAGTGATCTGGTTAGAGAGCAGGACAGGTGAGGGATCAGTGATCTGGTTAGAGAGCAGGACGGGTGAGGGCTCAGTGATCTGGTTAGAGAGCAGGACAGGTGAGGGATCAGTGATCTGGTTAGAGAGCAGGACAGGTGAGGGATCAGTGATCTGGTTAGAGAGCAGGACGGGTGAGGGCTCAGTGATCTGGTTAGAGAGCAGGACAGGTGAGGGATCAGTGATCTGGTTAGAGAGCAGGACGGGTGAGGGATCAGTGATCTGGTTAGAGAGCAGGACGGGTGAGGGCTCAGTGATCTGGTTAGAGAGCAGGACAGGTGAGGGATCAGTGATCTGGTTAGAGAGCAGGACAGGTGACGGCTCAGTGATCTGGTTAGAGAGCAGGACAGGTGAGGGATCAGTGATCTGGTTAGAGAACAGGACGGGTGAGGGCTCAGTGATCTGGTTAGAGAGCAGGACAGGTGAGGGATCAGTGATCTGGTTAGAGAGCAGGACAGGTGAGGGATCAGTGATCTGGTTAGAGAGCAGGACGGGTGAGGGATCAGTGATCTGGTTAGAGAGCAGGACAGGTGAGGGATCAGTGATCTGGTTAGAGAGCAGGACGGGTGAGGGATCAGTGATCTGGTTAGAGAGCAGGACGGGTGAGGGCTCAGTGATCTGGTTAGAGAGCAGGACAGGTGAGGGATCAGTGATCTGGTTAGAGAGCAGGACAGGTGACGGCTCAGTGATCTGGTTAGAGAGCAGGACAGGTGAGGGATCAGTGATCTGGTTAGAGAGCAGGACGGGTGAGGGCTCAGTGATCTGGTTAGAGAGCAGGACAGGTGACGGCTCAGTGATCTGGTTAGAGAGCAGGACAGGTGAGGGATCAGTGATCTGGTTAGAGAGCAGGACGGGTGAGGGATCAGTGATCTGGTTAGAGAGCAGGACAGGTGAGGGATCAGTGATCTGGTTAGAGAGCAGGACGGGTGAGGGCTCAGTGATCTGGTTAGAGAGCAGGACAGGTGAGGGATCAGTGATCTGGTTAGAGAGCAGGACAGGTGAGGGATCAGTGATCTGGTTAGAGAGCAGGACGGGTGAGGGCTCAGTGATCTGGTTAGAGAGCAGGACAGGTGAGGGATCAGTGATCTGGTTAGAGAGCAGGACAGGTGAGGGATCAGTGATCTGGTTAGAGAGCAGGACGGGTGAGGGATCAGTGATCTGGTTAGAGAGCAGGACAGGTGAGGGATCAGTGATCTGGTTAGAGAGCAGGACAGGTGAGGGATCAGTGATCTGGTTAGAGAGCAGGACGGGTGAGGGCTCAGTGATCTGGTTAGAGAGCAGGACAGGTGAGGGATCAGTGATCTGGTTAGAGAGCAGGACAGGTGACGGCTCAGTGATCTGGTTAGAGAGCAGGACAGGTGAGGGATCAGTGATCTGGTTAGAGAGCAGGACGGGTGAGGGCTCAGTGATCTGGTTAGAGAGCAGGACAGGTGACGGCTCAGTGATCTGGTTAGAGAGCAGGACAGGTGAGGGATCAGTGATCTGGTTAGAGAGCAGGACAGGTGAGGGATCAGTGATCTGGTTAGAGAGCAGGACAGGTGAGGGCTCAGTGATCTGGTTAGAGAGCAGGACGGGTGAGGGCTCAGTGATCTGGTTAGAGAGCAGGACGAGTGAGGGCTCAATGATCTGGTTAGAGAGCAGGACGGGTGAGGGCTCAGTGATCTGGTTAGAGAGCAGGACGGGTGAGGGCTCAATGATCTGGTTAGAGAGCAGGACGGGTGAGGGCTCAGTGATCTGGTTAGAGAGCAGGACGGGTGAGGGCTCAGTGATCTGGTTAGAGAGCAGGACGGGTGAGGGCTCAGTGATCTGGTTAGAGAGCAGGACGGGTGAGGGCTCAGTGATCTGGTTAGAGAGCAGGACAGGTGAGGGATCAGTGATCTGGTTAGAGAGCAGGACAGGTGACGGCTCAGTGATCTGGTTAGAGAGCAGGACAGGTGAGGGATCAGTGATCTGGTTAGAGAGCAGGACAGGTGACGGCTCAGTGATCTGGTTAGAGAGCAGGACAGGTGAGGGCTCAGTGTTACGGTTAGAGAGCAGGACGGGTGACGGCTCAGTGTTACGGTTAGAATGCAGGACGGGTGACGGCTCAGTGTTACGGTTAGAGAGCAGGACAGGTGAGGGCTCAGTGTTACGGTTAGAATGCAGGACGGGTGAGGGCTCAGTGTTACGGTTAGAATGCAGGACGGGTGACGGCTCAGTGATCTGGTTAGAGAGCAGGACTGGTGACGGCTCAGTGTTATGGCTAGAGAGCAGGACGGGTGACCGCTCAGTGATCTGGTTAGAGAGCAGGACAGGTGACGGATCAGTGATCTGTTTAGAGAGCAGGACAGGTGACGGATCAGTGATCTGTTTAGAGAGCAGGACAGGTGACGGATCAGTGATCTGTTTAGAGAGCAGGACAGATAACTGCTCAGTGATCTGGTTAGAGAGCAGGACAGGTGAGGGCTCAGTGATCTGGTTAGAGAGCAGGACAGGTGAGGGCTCAGTGATCTGGTTAGAGAGCAGGACAGGTGACGGCTCAGTGATCTGGTTAGAGAGCAGGACAGGTGACGGCTCAATGATCTGGTTAGAGAGCAGGACAGGTGAGGGCTCAGTGATCTGGTTAGAGAGCAGGACAGGTGACGGCTCAGTGATCTGGTTAGAGAGCAGGACGGGTGACGGCTCAGTGATCTGGTTAGAGAGCAGGACAGGTGAGGGATCAGTGATCTGGTTAGAGAGCAGGACAGGTGAGGGCTCAGTGATCTGGTTAGAGAGCAGGACAGGTGACGGCTCAGTGATCTGGTTAGAGAGCAGGAAAGGTGACGGCTCATTGTTCTGTTTAGAGAGCAGGACGGGTGACGGCTCAGTGTCACGGGTAAAGAGAAGGACGGGTGATGGGTCAGTGATCTGTTTAGAGAGCAGGACAGGTGAGGGCTCAGTGATCTGGTTAGAGAGCAGGACAGGTGAGGGCTCAGTGATCTGGTTAGAGAGCAGGACGGGTGACGGCTCAGTGTTATGGCTAGAGAGCAGGACGGGTGACGGCTCAGTGATCTGGTTAGAGAGCAGGACGGGTGACGGCTCAGTGTTACGGGTAGAGAGCAGGACGGGTGACGGCTCAGTGTTACGGTTAGAGAGCAGGACGGGTGACGGCTCAGTGTTACGGTTAGAGAGCAGGACGGGTGACGGCTCAGTGTTACGGTTAGAGAGCAGGACGGGTGACGGCTCAGTGTTACGGTTAGAGAGCAGGACAGGTGACGGCTCAGTGTTGCGGTTAGAGAGCAGGACAGGTGACGGCTCAGTGTTGCGGTTAGAGAGCAGGACGGGTGACGGCTCAGTGTTACGGTTACAATGCAGGACAGGTGACGGCTCAATGTTACGGGTAAAGAGCAGGACGGGTGACGGCTCAGTGATCTGGTTAGAGAGCAGGACGGGTGACGGCTCAGTGTTACGGTTAGAATGCAGGACGGGTGACGGCTCAGTGTTACGGTTAGAATGCAGGACGGGTGACGGCTCAGTGTTACGGTTAGAATGCAGGACAGGTGAACCTGTAAAGTTGAACATTGGTAGTGAGCATTTAGCGGGGAATTCCGTAGTTTTCTGCTGCGCTAATTAATAGGCTTATGATGGAGCAATTCAATTGTTCTGGACGCCCATCAATTATTGTGCTGGTCGCGCCCATGTAGACCTGGTTTAGCTGCGTAAAGCAGTCTCTAGTCCTGGGTAAGACTACAGTTTTTGCACATTCCTGTTCTCCAGCGCAGGAGACGGCGAGCAATTATGTGAGTACTCGCGTGATGTATGTGCCCAAATGGAGCAACACTTCGGTTGGCACCCACTAGTAAAGCCCAGAGTAACACAATTGAATTGCCCCCTCAGCGAGTGCTAATTCCCGCGCTGCACGGTGCTGGCAGTTGATACTTGGTCCGGTTCCTATTTGGGTTATTAAGGAAGATGGTTACATTCATGTTACATGTATGTAATCTTGCATGCTTTTTACACATAATACGAGACTGCATACCATGTTTGCTGAGATGCCTGTTATACATGCTGTACGTACGTGTAGCACCGGCCATGCTTGCTTGCTCGTATGTGGCTCGCTAGACGAGCTGACGGTAATAGAACTGGAGCAATAGCTGTATAAGGTTCTCTTGTAGCCGGGGACGGGGATCTGGCTGGTGCACAGGAGCTGATTAGTTGGTACTTTACCTCCGTCCAAGGCTCAGTAAATAGACTCCTTATTTACCAACGTTTGCAGCATGACACTGAGCCTGGCAACTAGGAAATCACAGGCGGGTGTGGGGTGTGTTATCAGGAAGGCTCAGGGTAATCTGTCACTTTGGTGCTAGCATTCTGCAAGTGCATAGCCGGGTGGACGGGTGACGCTTACCTTGTGTAACCACTTGCTGGGTGACGATGAGAAGGCAGAAGTTTGTGCTGTACAATAATAACACCAAGGACACCATAGATAATGTACCGCCGAGGCTGATTGGAGTCTGGGTGCAAACCTAATTAGACATAATGTGGTAATATACTCGGGTCATGTGGCTTACGCCCTGGAGTCTTAGTCCAATTACTGCCAAGCCATTAACGACTCTGTATTGTACCAGCGGATACCTGTGTTCCTATAGGGAACGCTGTCTCTGCCTGGTAACCCCATATACGTGACAAGTGTAGCATCAATGCCTTATGTTCTTCTGTACATACAGTAGTGACGCCCCTCTCCGCTGTACGTACAGTAGTGACGCCCCTCTCCGCTGTACGTACAGTAGTGACGCCCCTCTCCGCTGTACGTACAGTAGTGGCGCCCCTCTCCGCTGTACGTACAGTAGTGACGCCCTCTCCGCTATACGTGCAGTAGTGACGCCCCTCTCCGCTGTACGTACAGTAGTGACGCCCCTCTCCGCTGTACGTACAGTAGTGGCGCCCCTCTCCGCTGTACGTGCAGTAGTGACGCCCCTCTCCGCTGTACGTACAGTAGTGACGCCCCTCTCCGCTGTACGTACAGTAGTGACTCCCCTCTCCGCTGTACGTACAGTAGTGACGCCCCTCTCCGCTGTACGTACAGTAGTGAAGCCCCTCTCCGCTGTACGTGCAGTAGTGACGCCCCTCTCCGCTGTACGTACAGTAGTGAAGCCCCTCTCCGCTGTACGTGCAGTAGTGACGCCCCTCTCCGCTGTACGTACAGTAGTGAAGCCCCTCTCCGCTGTACGTGCAGTAGTGACGCCCCTCTCCGCTGTACGTACAGTAGTGGCGCCCCTCTCCGCTGTACGTACAGTAGTGACGCCCTCTCCGCTATACGTGCAGTAGTGACGCCCCTCTCCGCTGTACGTACAGTAGTGACGCCCCTCTCCGCTGTACGTACAGTAGTGACGCCCCTCTCCGCTGTACGTACAGTAGTGACGCCCTCTCCGCTATACGTGCAGTAGTGACGCCCCTCTCCGCTGTACGTACAGTAGTGACGCCCCTCTCCGCTGTACGTACAGTAGTGACGCCCCCCTCCGCTGTACGTACAGTAGTGACGCCCCTCTCCGCTGTACGTACAGTAGTGACGCCCCTCTCCGCTGTACGTACAGTAGTGATGCCCCTCTCCGCTGTACGTACAGTAGTGACGCCCCTCTCCGCTGTACGTACAGTAGTGGCGCCCCCCTCCGCTGTACGTACAGTAGTGGCGCCCCCCTCCGCTGTACGTACAGTAGTGGCGCCCCTCTCCGCTGTACGTACAGTAGTGGCGCCCCCCTCCGCTGTACGTACAGTAGTGGCGCCCCCCTCCGCTGTACGTACAGTAGTGGCGCCCCCCTCCGCTGTACGTACAGGAGTGGCGCCCCCCCTCCGCTGTACGTACAGGAGTGGCGCCCCCCTCCGCTGTACGTACAGGAGTGACGCCCCCCCTCCGCTGTACGTGCAGTAGTGGCGCCCCTCTCCGCTGTACGTACAGTAGTGGCGCCCCTCTCCGCTGTACGTACAGTAGTGACGCCCCTCTCCGCTGTACGTACAGTAGTAACGCCCCTCTCCGCTGTACGTGCAGTAGTGACGCCCCTCTCCGCTGTACGTACAGTAGTGACGCCCCTCTCCGCTGTACGTACAGTAGTGACGCCCCTCTCCGCTGTACGTACAGTAGTGACTCCCCTCTCCGCTGTACGTACAGTAGTAACGCCCCTCTCCGTTGTACGTACAGTAGTGACGCCCCTCTCCGCTGTACGTGCAGTAGTGACGCCCCTCTCCGTTGTACGTACAGTAGTAACGCCCCTCTCCGTTGTACGTACAGTAGTGACGCCCCTCTCCGCTGTACGTGCAGTAGTGACGCCCCTCTCCGCTGTACGTACAGTAGTAACGCCCCTCTCCGTTGTACGTACAGTAGTGATGCCCCTCTCCGCTGTACGTACAGTAGTGGCGCCCCTCTCCGCTGTACGTACAGTAGTAACGCCCCCTCCGCTGTACGTACAGTAGTGACTCCCCTCTCCGCTGTACGTACAGTAGTGACGCCCCTCTCCGCTGTACGTACAGTAGTGACGCCCCTCTCCGCTGTACGTGCAGTAGTGGCGCCCCTCTCCGCTGTACGTACAGTAGTGACGCCCCTCTCCGCTGTACGTGCAGTAGTGGCGCCCCTCTCCGCTGTACGTACAGGAGTGACGCCCCCCTCCGCTGTACGTACAGGAGTGACGCCCCTCTCCGCTGTACGTGCAGTAGTGGCGCCCCTCTCCGTTGTACGTACAGTAGTGACGCCCCTCTCCGCTGTACGTGCAGTAGTGGCGCCCCTCTCCGCTGTACGTACAGTAGTGACGCCCCTCTCCGTTGTACGTACAGTAGTGACGCCCCCCTCCGCTGTACGTACAGTAGTGGCGCCCCCCTCCGCTGTACGTACAGTAGTGACGCCCCTCTCCGCTGTGTAGTATCTGTACTGTAGTTACCACGCGATACACTGTAACACTTCTCTTTTCTGATTTCAGGCCTCTATAAACTTTTTGAGCCACGGTGACAGCCGACCGGTAAGTGGATCCAGCTACGGTAGTGAGTCTGCATTCCCCTTACAGTCACCCAGCTGCCGCCAGCACAGAGGGTGACGCTTGGCACTCCAGCAACTAGTGCCCCCTTCCCCACCGCTAGCCTGCACGCCTGCTGTCTCGTCACTGGAAGCTGCGTCACATGGGGATTACACGCAGTGTTACTCGCTGGGGTTTTATTGTACGCTGAGAGCAGCTTTCTGCCCAGAAATACAGGAGGGGTCATTTAGATAAAGATGGAGTATAGGAGCTACGTGCCAGAGCTTGTGCGTAACATTGCGGGCTGGTGGAGTCAGGGGAGTGCGTTCCAGAGGAGAGGAGCAGTACCGGGGATTATATGATACCGGCTTTTCTAGATCGTTACATTACAGGGTATGTTAGTGCGGTTTGTGATGACGCTGTGGGTGTGGTTACGAGATGTGACTGCCTTGTATATGGGGTGTTAGTGTATGTGTTGCGGTGAGACATACATTATAATCTAGTTTATGTGAACTCTTCCCCCTGCACTTGATGTCTAGTAATACTCTGCCACGGAACGTGCTGGCGCTCTATTTTATTGGCTGATCTTTTGACCAGGAATCTCCTCTCCGTTTTTTCCGCTCTCCAGCGATGGCGTCTTATAATGCTGTGTAATGACATTTGTTCTCTTTTCCTTTCCTCCTCAGCCCTCCTCTTCTTCCCCTAACGATGGGCTCCTTGCAAACACCAGACAAGCCTATAAAACGCTTTCCGCTGTCCCCTCTGCACACCCTGCCGCTGAGCGCCAGGTACTGGTCTATTGGGATATGATGCGCGTGTGTGACTTCATAAGATGCACAAAGTGCCTGTGTGTTGTTACGCTGCTACACCAGCACCCAGTGTGAGTAACAATGGAATCTTCCTTTATATCGTACAGGAACCTGCATCGCCCAGAACCCCCGACCGACCTTGCACCACCCCGGAGGTGAGTGACGTCTGTCTCAGACACTGGTGGCATCTAGGTGCGCTACTTTGGAAGTCCATGGCGGCAACCTGCCCGTTGTGGTGTTGTATTGGGTTTTTAGAACGTGTCGTCTTTATTGCTGTACATATTATATAAAAGGTGTCGCCCTTAACGTTCCATTAAAACAGAAATGAAAAACAAGTAAATCCTGCCGTTCTCTGTGACTATCAGTCGCTGGGCCTCATTCAGAGACGCTTGCAAGTCTCTCGTAGTGTGGATCTCCGCCTGCGGTCAGAGTTGGCCGCCTCGATGTGGCCGTACCGACCCTATCCGCCAAATGCAGAACGCGATGACGGATCTGGACGTCAGTGACCGTTCTTTCTGTCCTTAGGGCCTGGACAGTCCTGAGCAGCGATCGTTCCGCGAGAGGCAAAAATACTTTGAGATGGACATGAAGCAGCAGCAAGCGGAGCGTCCGCCGAAACGCGTCTCCCTGGTGGGGGAGGACGATCTCAGGAAGATGAAGGAGGAGGAGTGTGAGTGTGACCGTGAGACACCTATTCCACCGCTTGTCCTCTGTCTCTTCTTTGTTGTATTGAATGATTTCTTCCCCCATCTCCCTCAGACCGAAAGATTCAGATGAAGCGGGAACAGCTCTTGCGGGAAGAGGATGAGGTGATTCCAGAAGACTACAGTCCGAGGACGGCGGGCCCCAGCACCCCTAGCAACGTATTCACGGAAGGTGTGGATGGTGGGAGCCTGTCCTCGCTCCCCGGGTGAGAAGCTTCTCTGTGATCGCAGATGTAAGGGGGTTTGCACCCTCCTATTCTCCGCGCACTCCTGTTCCGTTAGACACGCCGTCACTGCAGTGGATGTATCGTGTCTGTTCCCCGGGGTGCACACAGGCATTGGTGTGGGGTTGGAAGTGTTGGGTCGGAGGTGCTAGGCCGTATTGGGAAGCTCTTTAGGTGTCAGGGCAGCACTGTGTAAGGTGGGTGCAATCACTGGATTGGTAGGTGGTGTTGGGCAGCACCAGAGGTCTGGAACTGTCGGGGTGCGCGGAGTAAGCATGTGCCAGGCAGCGATGCGGCTCTGGATCTGTCAGAAGTATGGAGGTGTCAGGCAGTGTTGTGTTGTGGAAGTCTCTGGAAGTTTTGGTGGTCTGGAGGTATCGGGCGGTGTTGAGGCTATGGAGGTATGGGGCGGTGTTGAGGCTATGGAGGTATGGGGCGGTGTTGAGGCTATGGAGGTATCAGGCGGTTTTGGGGGTCGGGAGGTGGTGGGCAGCGTCAGGGGGTAGAGGTCCCAGGTTACGTTGATTATCAGTCATTAGGATTCACGGTCTCTTTTGCAGGTTATCACCATCAGAGTCTCAGAGAAATTCACTGGAAGAAGCTTTCAGGGTGGAGCAGAGACCTAACTCCATGACTGGGTGAGAGACAGCAGCTCTTTGATGGTCTATTTCTTTCTGACTGTTGGTCACTGCCTCTTCCTTCTCCTGTCACACAGCCATCACGGCCCCCTCCTCCTGTCACTGCCCCCTCCTCCTGTCACTGCCCCCTCCTCCCGTCGCACGGCCCTCACTGCCCCCGTCGCACGGCCCTCACTGCCCCCGTCGCACGGCCCTCACTGCCCCCGTCGCACGGCCCTCACTGCCCCCGTCGCACGGCCCTCACTGCCCCCGTCGCACGGCCCTCACTGCCCCCGTCGCACGGCCCTCACTGCCCCCGTCGCACGGCCCTCACTGCCCCCGTCGCACGGCCCTCACTGCCCCCGTCGCACGGCCCTCACTGCCCCCTCCTCCCGTCGCACGGCCCACACTGCCCCCTCCTCCCGTCGCACGGCCCTCACTGCCCCCTCCTCCCGTCGCACGGCCCTCACTGCCCCCTCCTCCCGTCGCACGCCCGTCACTGACCACTCCTCCCGTCGCACGCTAGTCACTGACCCCTCCTCCCGTCGCACGGCCCTCACTGCCCCCTCCTCCCGTCGCACGGCCCTCACTGCCCCCTCCTCCCGTCGCACGGCCCTCACTGCCCCCTCCTCCCGTCGCACGGCCCACACTGCCCCCTCCTCCCGTCGCACGGCCCACACTGCCCCCTCCTCCCGTCGCACGCCCGTCACTGACCCCTCCTCCCGTCGCACGCCCGTCACTGCCCCCTCCTCCCGTCGCACGGCCCTCACTGCCCCCTCCTCCCGTCGCACGGCCCTCACTGCCCCCTCCTCCCGTCGCACGGCCCACACTGCCCCCTCCTCCCGTCGCACGGCCCACACTGCCCCCTCCTCCCGTCGCACGGCCCACACTGCCCCCTCCTCCCGTCGCACGGCCCTCACTGCCCCCGTCGCACGGCCCTCACTGCCCCCTCCTCCCGTCGCACGGCCCACACTGCCCCCTCCTCCCGTCGCACGGCCCTCACTGCCCCCTCCTCCCGTCGCACGGCCCTCACTGCCCCCTCCTCCCGTCGCACGCCCGTCACTGACCCCTCCTCCCGTCGCACGCCAGTCACTGACCCCTCCTCCCGTCGCACGGCCCTCACTGCCCCCTCCTCCCGTCGCACGGCCCTCACTGCCCCCTCCTCCCGTCGCACGGCCCTCACTGCCCCCTCCTCCCGTCGCACGGCCCACACTGCCCCCTCCTCCCGTCGCACGGCCCACACTGCCCCCTCCTCCCGTCGCACGCCCGTCACTGACCCCTCCTCCCGTCGCACGCCCGTCACTGCCCCCTCCTCCCGTCGCACGCCCGTCACTGCCCCCTCCTCCCGTCGCACGGCCCTCACTGCCCCCTCCTCCCGTCGCACGGCCCTCACTGCCCCCTCCTCCCGTCGCACGGCCCACACTGCCCCCTCCTCCCGTCGCACGGCCCACACTGCCCCCTCCTCCCGTCGCACGGCCCTCACTGCCCCCTCCTCCCGTCGCACGGCCCTCACGACCCCTCCTCCCGTCGCACGGCCCTCACTGCCCCCTCCTCCCGTCGCACGGCCGTCACGACCCCTCCTCCCGTCGCACGGCCCTCACTGCCCCCTCCTCCCTCCTTCTGCACACAGCGGTCATCACGACCCATTCCTCCTCCCTCCTCACTGTCACCTCCTCCTGTCACACAGCCCTGGCTGCCACCTCTTCCTCATCCTGTCACACAGCCCTGGATGCCACCTCCTCCTCCCGTCACACAGCCCTGGATGCCACCTCCTCCTCCCGTCACACAGCCCTGGATGCCACCTCCTCCTCCCGTCACACAGCCCTGGCTGCCACCTCCTCCCGTCACACAGCCCTGGCTGCCACCTCCTCCCGTCACACAGCCCTAGATGCCACCTCCTCCTCCCGTCACACAGCCCTGGCTGCCACCTCCTCCTCCCGTCACACAGCCCTGGCTGCCACCTCCTCCTCCCGTCACACAGCCCTGGCTGCCACCTCCTCCTCCCGTCACACAGCCCTGGCTGCCACCTCCTCATCCTGTCACACAGCCCTGGCTGCCACCTCCTCCTCCCGTCACACAGCCCTGGCTGCCACCTCCTCCTCCCGTCACACAGCCCTGGCTGCCACCTCCTCATCCCGTCACACAGCCCTGGCTGCCACCTCCTCCTCCCGTCACACAGCCCTGGCTGCCACCTCCTCCTCCCGTCACACAGCCCTGGCTGCCACCTCCTCCTCACGTCACACAGCCCTGGCTGCCACCTCCTCCTCACGTCACACAGCCCTGGCTGCCACCTCCTCCCGTCACACAGCCCTGGCTGCTGCCTTCTCTCATCACACAGCCCTCGCTGCCACCTCCTCCTCCTCCCGTCACACAGCCCTGGCTGCCACCTCCTCCTCCCGTCACACAGCCCTGGCTGCCACCTCCTCCTCACGTCACACAGCCCTGGCTGCCACCTCCTCCTCACGTCACACAGCCCTGGCTGCCACCTCCTCCTCACGTCACACAGCCCTGGCTGCCACCTCCTCCCGTCACACAGCCCTGGCTGCTGCCTTCTCTCATCACACAGCCCTCGCTGCCACCTCCTCCTCCTCCCGTCACACAGCCCTGGCTGCTGCCTTCTCTCATCACACAGCCCTCGCTGCCACCTCCACCTCCTCCCGTCACACAGCCCTGGCTGCCACCTCCTCCCGTCTCACAGCCCTGGCTGCCACCTCCTCCCGTCACACAGCCCTGGCTGCTGCCTTCTCTCATCACACAGCCCTCGCTGCCACCTCCTCCTCCTCCCGTCACACAGCCCTGGCTGCCTCCTCCTCCCGTCACACAGCCCTGGCTGCCTCCTCCTCCCGTCACACAGCCCTGGCTGCCTCCTCCTCCCGTCACACAGCCCTGGCTGCCACCTCCTCCCGTCACACAGCCCTGGCTGCCACCTCCTCCCGTTACACAGCCCTGGCTGCCGCCTACTCTCATCACACAGCCCTGGCTGCCACCTCCTCCTCCTCCCGTCACACAGCCCTCTCTGCCGCCTTCTCTCATCACACAGCCCTGGCTGCCACCTCCTTCCGTCACACAGCCCTGGCTGCCACCTCCTCCTCCCGTCACACAGCCCTGGCTGCCACCTCCTCCTCCCGTCACACAGCCCTGGCTGCCACCTCCTCCTCCCGTCACACAGCCCTGGCTGCCGCCTCCTCCTCCCGTCACACAGCCCTGGCTGCCGCCTCCTCCTCCCGTCACACAGCCCTGGCTGCCACCTCCTCCTCCCGTCACACAGCCCTGTCTGCCACCTCCTCCTCCCGTCACACAGCCCTGGCTGCCACCTCCTCCTCCCGTCACACAGCCCTGGCTGCCACCTCCTCCTCCCGTCACACAGCCCTGGCTGCCACCTCCTCCTCCCGTCACACAGCCCTGGCTGCCACCTCCTCCTCCCGTCACACAGCCCTCGCTGCCTCATAATCAGTCGTTATTCTCTTGTCACACAGACTGAGTCCTGTTTACCCTGGTGGCACAGATGGGGTGGCCCCGGTGCGTACTGCCAAAGCAGAGCGTCGTCTTCAGGAGCGACTAAGGGTGCAGAGCCCTGAGCTTACGGAGCAAGAGATGCAGCTGTCCCCTGCAGAGCGCAGAGCATTACAAGCTGAAAAGAGAGCCATGTGGAGAGCTGCAAGGTAAAAATCACCCACGGCTGACTGCGCAAGCTGGGAGTTGTAGTTCTGCTGGATGCTTGGGAAAGGGTGGGATGTTATGGTGATGACCCCCTTGCTTCTGTCCTCTTGTCCCTGCTTTATATTCCTCCTGCGTCTGACATCTGTCACTGTCCGGCTCTCCGTCAGAAATAACGTCTTTATTTTCAGCGTCCTCCATTCCCAGAGCTGCCGAGACATTCAGCGTATGGAGCGACGGTTATGCAGTATTCTAATTGTGTTCACTTTCTGCCTCTCCTCCTCTTTCCCAGTGTTTCCCACCTGACCAGCCCCTTTCCCCCTGTACTCGCCCCTTCCCTTACTGTACACCCTGCGGCTCCGCTCCCCGGCTCTTACAGTGCCTGTCCCATGCGGAGCCGCCTCACTATTACCTGCTTTTCTGCTGTCTCTCTGACATGAGATGTTCCTGCTGTCTCTATCCTCACGCTGTTGTTTCCTTTCTCTCTCCTCTTCCTGCTGTCTCGCTTCCTGTCCCCCGCGGGCAGCACTCTGGAGGACAGTATTAAGCAGTATGAGCAGTCTCTGGCAAAGAAGCTATACCAGGCTCGGCAGCAAAGACCCCGAACGCCGGAGGACGGCAGCAGGTGTGAGCTCACTGTGCCCGGCTAGAAGCATGTACAGCGGGCAGCGGTGATTCCCGGGCTACAATGTCTGCACACGCACTGCATGTCCCTGTGCAGCACGCGGCTTTCCGTCTGTCAGCTGATCGTTGTGTGTCTGAGTTACACTGAGGAACACTGGATGGGTTGGAATACCCTGGTTTTATAGCAAGGGGCGTAGGGCCGGGCTGGCCCACAGGGTACAGGGGAAATCACCGGTGGGCCCCATCCTCTAGTTGGCAGTAACTTGGTAGAGCCGGATGATGGATGAACTTTGGTGTTTGCTGTGTTTCTATGGAAACGACACCAAAATTATCCTTCCTGCCAATAGAAGTAGGTGGTCCTGTCCCCTCCTGTATAAAGGGGCCCAGTTCTTCGCATGTTTTTGCTAATAGTTGGCCATGTCCCTTTGTGGTGACCGGCCACACCCCCTCTGGCCACACCCACCTCCGACCACTATCTTCTAAACCAGGATTGATGCATTAATGCTCTGTGCGCCATAGATGTAGCGTGTACGCGTTATCTTCCGGCGGGTCACAGATGAGCGTTAGGACCCTGTGGCTCTCGTAGCGCCTCATTAGTCGGGGCCAGTGACATGGCTGGTGATTGGGAGGAACCCGGCTCTCATACAGAAAATGACGGGGTGTTTTGTTCCAGTGGAGCCAGTAAGGAGACTGTCCCACAGCGCCCCCTAGTGTGTAATGTGCAACTCACACCTGAGGTCATTCTATAGCATCGTGTCCCAGATCTCATCATAATGATAACGATCACCTCAGCCTCCGGAATGAGCCATCAACACAAACGTTCTAAGCAGCTTTTATTTTGTATATTGAGCAGTGGAATAAAGACGCTTTACCTGGCGCTCCTTGTACCTGTGACTGGAGCAATATCTTCCATACTCCAGCGCTGGCTCAGTCTGATCCCCTGCAGTGCGATGTAGAGCTGTACGGTATAGAGGAGGCTGGCTCTGTCTGATCCTCTGCAGTGCGATGTAGAGCTGTACAGTATAGAGGAGGCTGGCTCAGTCTGATCCCCTGCAGTGCGATGTAGAGCTGTACGGTATAGAGGAGGCTGGCTCTGTCTGATCCTCTGCAGTGCGATGTAGAGCTGTACAGTATAGAGGAGGCTGGCTCAGTCTGATCCCCTGCAGTGCGATGTAGAGCTGTACGGTATAGAGGAGGCTGGCTCTGTCTGATCCTCTGCAGTGCGATGTAGAGCTGTACAGTATAGAGGAGGCTGGCTCAGTCTGATCCCCTGCAGTGCGATGTAGAGCTGTACGGTATAGAGGAGGCTGGCTCAGTCTGATCCCTTGCAGTGCGATGTAGAGCTGTACGGTATAGAGGAGGCTGGCTCAGTCTGATCCCCTGCAGTGCAATGTAGAGCTGTACAGTATAGAGGAGGCTGGCTCAGTCTGATCCCCTGCAGTGCGATGTAGAGCTGTACAGTATAGAGGAGGCTGGCTCAGTCTGATCCCCTGCAGTGCGATGTAGTGCTGTACAGTATAGAGGAGGCTGGCTCAGTCTGATCCCCTGCAGTGCGATGTAGAGCTGTACAGTATAGAGGAGGCTGGCTCAGTCTGATCCCCTGCAGTGCGATGTAGAGCTGTACGGTATAGTGGAGGCTGGCCCAGTGTGTTCCCCTGCAGTGCGATGTAGAGCTGTACGGTATAGAGGAGGCTGGCCCAGTCTGATCCTCTGCAGTGCGATGTAGAGCTGTACGGTATAGTGGAGGCTAGCCCAGTGTGTTCCCCTGCAGTGCGATGTAGAGCTGTACGGTATAGTGGAGGCTGGCCCAGTGTGTTCCCCTGCAGTGCGATGTAGAGCTGTACGGTATAGAGGAGGCTTGCCCAGTGTGTTCCCCTGCAGTGCGATGTAGAGCTGTACGGTATAGTGGAGGCTGGCCCAGTGTGTTCCCCTGCAGTGCGATGTAGAGCTGTACGGTATAGAGGAGGCTGGCTCAGTCTGATCCTCTGCAGTGCGATGTAGAGCTGTACGGTATAGAGGAGGCTGGCTCAGTCTGATCCTCTGCAGTGCGATGTAGAGCTGTACGGTATAGAGGAGGCTAGCCCAGTGTGTTCCCCTGCAGTGCGATATAGAGCTGTACAGTATAGAGGAGGCTGGCTCAGTGTGATACCCTGCAGTGCGATGTAGAGCTGTTACGATATAGAGGAGGCTGGCCCAGTGTGATACCCTGCAGTGCGATGTAGAGCTGTATGGTATAGAGGAGGCTGGCCCAGTGTGTTCCCCTGCAGTGCGATGTAGAGCTGTACAGTATAGAGGAGGCTGGGCCAGTGTTATACCTTGCAGTGCGATGTAGAGCTGTACGGTATAGAGGAGGCTGGCCCAGTGTGTTCCCCTGCAGTACGATGTAGCGCTGTACAGTATAGAGGAGTCTGGCCCAGTGTGTTCCCCTGCAGTGCGATGTAGAGCTGTACTGTATAGAGGAAGCTGGCCCAGTGTGTTCCCCTGCAGTGCGATGTAGAGCTGTACGTTATAGAGGAGGCTAGGCCAGTATTATACCCTGCAATGCGATGTAGAGCTGTACGGTATAGAGGAGGCTGGCCCAGTGTTATACCCTGCAGTACGATGTAGAGCTGTACAGTATAGAGGAGTCTGGCCCAGTGTGTTCCCCTGCAGTGCGATGTAGAGCTGTACGGTATAGAGGAGTCTGGCCCAGTGTGTTCCCCTGCAGTGCGATGTAGAGCTGTACGGTATAGAGGAGACTAGGCCCAGTGTGTTCCCCTGCAGTGCGATGTAGAGCTGTTACGGTATAGAGGAGGCTGGCTCAGTGTGATACCCTACAGTGCGATGTAGAGCTGTACTGTATAGAGGAGACTGGTCCAGTGTGATACCCTGCAGTGTGATGTAGAGCTGTACAGTATAGAGGAGACTTGGCCCAGTGTGATACCCTGCAGTGCGATGTAGAGCTGTACTGTATAGAGTAGACTGGTCCAGTGTGTTCCCCTGCAGTGCGATGTAGAGCTGTTACGGTATAGAGGAGGCTGGCTCAGTGTGATACCCTGCAGTGCGATGTAGAGCTGTACAGTATAGAGGAGACTGGCCCAGTGTGATACTCTGCAGTGAGATGTAGAGCTGTACAGTATAGAGGAGACTTGTCCCAGTGGCTGTCTGAGCTCCGGTTCTGCGCTATGTTAGTAGATGAGGAGGGAAGCATGTATTCACGCCGTGCATGGGGATTACCTGCAGATGAACCCACTCCCTTGTTACATTCTGCCTGTTCCTGTGCGTCCCTCACCTACATCCAGCGCTGCAGCATTTCTGGTCCTAGCCGCCTACTGATGCGTTTCGGTGCAGCTACAAGACACGTAGGTCACTGGTGCACTTTGTGCTGTTTTATATATATATGGTTGTCTGTGCTGAGACACATTTCACCCCTCACTACCCTACCCTCTGTAATCCCTCTCCCTCCTCTGTCTCCCATGCCCTCTCCCTACTTACCCTTCTCCACTTGCCGTTGCCCCAGGATGAAGTCCCTGGAGCAGGACGCATTGAAAGCCCAGGTAGTAATCGCTCGCTCCAAGGAAGGACGGAAGCGGACCACGTTGGAGCAGCTGGCAGAATCGCCCTCCCCAGCTCCTACCCCGTCACCCACTCCGTTGGAAGGTACCCAGCGTACGGCCATTGCCCCTTATGTGGTGTTGAAGGATGTGTTAGTTGTACACGTATATGACTGTATATTTATTATGTGTCCTCAGATTACAGCCCTCGCCTCCTAACATCTCCCGGAAGATTGGTGAGTAAGAGCGCCTCGTATAGTCATATTGCTCCGTCAGTGCAGGCGGATGTAGCAGTCAGCTGATCCCTTCTTACGGTTCAGGGAATTGTTGCCGGAGTGGTAGAGGGTGTATACAGGAAGGCGTGTATGGGTGTATGCCGTCTCACTGTAATGTGTGATAGGGTGTATGGCTCTCACAGGACCTGGCCAATAGGGGATTCCCTCTTACCGTCAGTAACCGCCTGTTACTGACTCCACCCACTGCGCGGTGGGCGGATATTTCTGCTCAGGCCCCTGAATACTGCTTTCTGCTGCGTATGCTTTGACACGATGCTGCCACACCTGGTTGGCGTCGTCTGACCACCACTGGTCACTGACCAGGCCCCTGCATAGGTAGCTGGCAGGAGGCGGAGCTTGGAGACGCTGGGCTCATCCCAGGTCAGGTGGAGAACGGGGCTGCGTTTGTCGCATTCCTATTGGTCATAAGATAAAGGCAATCGTTGTCTTAAAGGCAAAGATTTTGTGAGCATTGCTCAGGGGACAGCATACAGTGTAACAGCCGTTCCACATCTCCAGATGCCACAGAAGACATATATACTGTATATGCACACTGCCGAGAGGTAGCTCCTGATCCCAGCGTTTGGTACTCCCTGTCTTGCAGCACCGGGAGCCGGCTTACACAGTTACCCCCCCCCCCCAATGTGTGTCGCAGTCCGGTCTGCAGCGGCTACCTTCTCCGCCGGTGCACTGCTGCGTTCCCTGACCCCCAGCGCACCGGGGGTTAACCAACAGGATTACCGTGGCGCAACACACAATAACATTAAAAACACATTATTAAACATACCCGGCCCTAGCGCCGGAAACGCAGTGTAAATGGCGCCTAGCAGCTATTGTACATTCAAAAATGGCGCTGCCTATAACCACGTGGGATGGGGGCCAGGTTGGCCCCTGCGGACACAGTCTCCTCAGCTCATATTATTGCGAGGGCACAGTGTAGCATACTAAGATTTCCATGCACAAGAAAGCAAAAAACATGCGTAGAGTATAAAACAGACGATGTGTCAGTAAGACCCTGGGAGTTAGAGGATAACCCGCATACAGATATATGTGCAGAAGATGGTGTCCAGCATATCGGGAAAACAGTGTCCAGTATATACAGAGGGAAACCTACCCGACGCGTTTCATCTGTTACGCAGTATATGGTACTTTGGGCCTAATTCAGGTCTGATCGCAGCAGCAAATTTATTAGCTAATGGGCAAAACCATGTGCACTGCAGGTGGGGCAGATGTAATATGTGCAGAGAGAGAGAGTTAGATTTGGGTGTGGTGTGGTAGGTGGGGCAGATGTAACATGTGCAGAGAGAGTTCGATTTGGGTGCGGTGTGTTCAAACTGAAATCTAAATTGCAGTGTAAAAATAAAGCAAGCAGTATTTACCCTGCACAGAAACAATATAACCCACCCAAATCTAACTCTCTCTGCACATGTTACATCTGCCTCCCCTGCAGTGCACATGGTTTTACCCATTAGCTAACAAATTTGCTGCTGCGATCAGGTCTGAATTACCCCTTTGTCCAATAAGTGAGCACTGCTGCTTTATCGCACAATACACTATGATATACAACGTCCTGTAACACACATCACACCGGAAACAATTCCCTGCCTCCGTGCACAGATATTCCTTCTGGTACGCAGAGCTTATTAGCGCCGTCGCTATGGGAGACGACGCCCAGCAGGCGCTCCTCTGACGCTCATTGCCGTCCTATATAGGGAGTGTGTATTCTACTATACTTTATACTGCAATTGTAATCACAGAAAGTTTAATGTATTATATATAGCAATAATAATTTACTTTTATATTCCATTTCTCCCAGTAGGACTCAGTGATTACATTTGCATTAATAAAATAAAATCCAAGGCACAAAATAATAGACTAGGGACTATCTATGCTTCAGTCCCATCTGCAGAGCGGGGGCTCTTGTTCTACCGCTTTCCATCTGTACAATGTGGCTGCCGTATGCCTGAGTACCTGATAGTGAGGCCCCGCAGTAATGACAGTAATCAGTATTACCACATATGAGCTGACATTCCGTTATTACAGAGAACCTCGGTTCCTGACTTTCTCCCGAGTTCTACCATTTATACTTTACATGGCCATTACCCACAGAGATGACATTCAGTCCGCTGTGTGCCCAGGAGGTGATGGTGGATGGTTACAGCTAGTGATATTAGTGATTAATCAGAGGTTTATACTCAGGTGCTCACTTATATTATCATGTGTCACCCACAGACTGCACCGGCAGCCCCCTCTCTGCCACTACATCCCCCACAGATCGCACCGACCGTCCCTCCTGACTCACCCCTGGCACTACATCCTCCATACACCGCACCGGCCGTCCCTCCTGACTCTCCCATGGCACTACATCCCCCATACACCGCACCAGCCGGCCCTCCTGACTCTCCCATGGCACTACATCCCTCAGAGATTTCATCGACCGCCTCTACTGACTCACCCCTGGCACTACATCCCCCATAGACCGCATCGGCCGGCCCTCCTGACTCACCCCTGACACTACATCCCCCATAGACCGCATCGGCCGGCCCTCCTGACTCTCCCATGGCACTACATCCCTCAGAGATCGCACCGGCCGCCCCTCCTGACTCCCCTGGCACTACATCCCCCATAGCCCGCACCGGCCGCCCATCCTGACTCACCCTTGGCACTACATCCCTCAGAGATCGCACCGGCCGCCCCTTCTGACTCTCCCCTGGCACTGCATCCCCCATAGACCGCACCGGCCGCCCCTCCTGACTCTCCCCTGGCACTACATCCCCCATAGACCGCACCGGCCGCCCCTCCTGACTCTCCCCTGGCACTACATCCCCCATAGACCGCACCGGCCGCCCCTCCTGACTCTCCCCTGGCACTACATCCTCCATAGACTGCACCGGCCGCCCCTCCTGACTCTCCCCTGGCACTACATCCCCCATAGACCGCACCGGCCGGCCCTCCTGACTCACCCCTGACACTACATCCCCCATAGACCGCACCGGCCGGCCCTCCTGACTCACCCCTGACACTACATCCCCCATAGACCGCATTGGCCGGCCCTCCTGACTCTCCCCTGGCACTACATCCCTCAGAGATCGCACCGGCCGGCCCTCGTGACTCACCCCTGGCACTACATCCCCCATAGACTGCACCGGCCGCCCCTCCTGACTCTCCCCTGGCACCACATCCCCCATAGAATGCACCAGCCGTCCCTCCTGACTCTTCCCTGTCACTACATTCCCCCATAGACCGCACCGGCCCTCCTGACTCACCCCTGGCACTACATCCCTCAGAGATCGCACCGGCCGCCCCTCCTGAGTCACCCCTGTCACTACATCCCCCTTAGACCGCACCAGCTGCCCCTCCTGACTCTCCCCTGGCACCACATCCCCCATAGAATGCACCAGCCGTCCCTCCTGACTCTTCCCTGTCACTACATCCCCCATAGACCGCACCGGCCTTCCTTCCTGACTCTCCCCTGGCATTACATCCCCCATAGACTGCACCAGCCGGCCCTCCTGACTCTCCCCTGGCACTACATCCCCCATAGATCACACCGGCCTTCCTTCCTGATTCTCCCCTGGCACTACATCCCCCATAGAATGCAGCAGCCGTCCCTCCTGACTCTTGCCTGTCACTACATCCCCCATAGAATGCACCAGCTGCCCCTCCTGACTCTCCTATGGCACTACATTACGTATATAGACTGCGACGGCCGCCCCTCTTGACTCTCCCCTTGCACTACATCCCCCATAGATCGCACCGGCCGCACCTCCTGACTCTCCACTGGCACTACATCCCCCATAGACTGCACCGGCCGCACCTTCTGACTCTCCCCTGGCACTACATCCCACATACACCGCACCAGCCGCACCTCCTGACCTCCCCTGGCACTACATCCCCCATACACCGCACCAGCCGCACCTCCTGACCTCCCCTGGCACTACATCCCCCATACACCGCACCAGCCGCACCTCCTGACCTCCCCTGGCACTACATCCCCCATACGCCGCACCTCATGACCTCCCCTGGCACTACATCCCCCATACACCGTACCAGCCGCACCTCCTGACTCTCCCCTGGCACTACATCCCCCATAGATCACTCCGGCAACCCCCTCTCTACCCACCACTGGCACTACATTACTTATAGACCACACCGGCTGCCCCTCCTGACTTCCCCTGGCACTACATCCCCCATAGACCGCACCGGCCGTCCCTCCTGACTCTCCCCTGGCACTACACACCGTACCGGTCGCCCCTCCTGACTATCCACTGGCACTACACACCGCACCGGTTGCCCCTCCTGACTATCCCCTGGCACTACATCCCCCATAGACTGCACCAGCCTCCCCTCTTGGCACTAAATCAGCCATAGACTACACCGGCCACCCCTACTGACTCTCCCATGGCACTACATCCTCCATAGACTGCACTGAACGCACTTCCTGACTCTCCCCTGTGGTTTATGGTATCTGCACTCTGGTCTCTCTTATTGCTTTATCTTGCTGACATTGTCACTGTGCGTCTCCTTCCTTCCCTGCACTCTCTGCATTCCTGTCTGTTATTCCAAACTTTCTGATATCTGTGTTCATCCTGCTGATATTACCATGTTTTACCCCTTACCCCTCGGCCTCCTCTCCTTATCCCTCACTCTGCATCCTCTCCTTACCCCTTGCTCGGCCTCCTCTCCTTATCCCTCACTCTGCATCCTTTCCCTTGCTCGGCCTCCTCTCCTTACCCCTTGCTCGGCCTCCTCTCCTTACCCCTTGCTCGGCCTCCTCTCCTTACCCCTTGCTCGGCCTCCTCTCCTTACCCCTTGCTCTGCATCCTCTCCTTACCCCTCGCTCTGCATCCTCTCCTTACCCCTTGCTCTACCTTCGGCCACCTGTCCTTATTCCTCGCTCTGCCTCCTCTCCTTACCCCTCGCTCTTCCGCCCCTCTCGCTCTTCCTCCCCTCCTTACCCCTCGTTCTTCCTTACCCCTTGCCTTGCTTTACCTCCTCTCCTTACCTCTCACTCTTCCTCCTCTTCTTACCCCTTACTCTGCCTCCTCTTCTTACCCCTTACTCTGCCTCTTTTCCTTACCTCTCGTTCTACCTCCTATCACCTCTCCCTACGCCTTGCTATGCCTCCCTTGCCCTGCCTCCTCTCCTTACCCCTTGCTATGCCTTCCTTGCCCTGCCTGCTTTCCTTACCCCTCACTTCACCTCCTGTCACCTCTCCTTACCCCTTGCTATGCCTTCCCTGCCCTGTCACCTCTCTTTACCCCCCGCTCTACCTCCTGTCCCCTTGCTATGCCTCGCTCGCTCTTGCCACCTCTCCTTACCCCTTGCTCTGCCTTCCAGTCTCTCTCAGACAAGAAGTTTGACTACAGAGAGTTTGCTGCTATCCCGTCTTCCAAACCCGTGTATGAGATCCAGGTACTGTCTGCATGCTCTCACATGATTGGGCTGTTACCAATCTGTGTCTGAATGCAAAACCCAACTTATCTTGGTGTCTTGTGGTCTGAGAAGGTACAGGTGTTTCGTGGTGGGTGTGGTTGTGGGTTCTAGGTTGGGTTTGGTCATGCTTGGGTTGCTGGAAGGGCCTCTCCCATGTGACCCTTGTGGTTTTATTAACACCTGTCAGTTGAATATGTGTGTGTGTGTGTATATGTGTGTGTATGTATATATGTGTGTATATATATATATATATATATATATATACATATACACACACACACTATAGGGAGCACAGTTGTAGCAATGCTCACAGACCGTTTCCACAACCATCTCAGCTGACTATAGTTTGCTGCATGGGACACACGGCCGAATCACTGCGATCAGACCCTGGGGTCTCTTGGTGTCATTGTTCAGCCACCCGATGTAAACTCTGCAGCTGTCTCAGACTCCTGCAGTCTGTGTAATAGCATTGCACTCTCTTGTTGGTGCAGTCAGCTCTCAGTCACAGATAAAGAGAAACCTCATTACTTTCTGGTCCATCCTGTAGGGGGCACTGGAACACTCGGGCATTGAAAGACCAGGCTGAAGTCTGGGGGCTTCAGATATAGCACTAATAGGCTAAATTCCTCTCCCTCTATCCCCGCACCCCGATGGGACACTTCAGTGCCTGATGGGTTTGGGTGCAGTTACTTAGACTGCCCAGGTCATCAGAATTAGTTAGGGTTCTACTCGGATCTCTACTTAGCCCAAAAGCCAGAGCCTGCAGTTCCTAACTGTGTTATTTTGAGTGGAGAGGTTCAGGATTTTGAGGTCTGTTTGAAACTGCACAGAGCAGAATAAGCTGACGGTGGTAGCAGTGTGAAGGAAAGAGTGTCTCCGTGATTCGGACTGGCCCGGAAGGTTGTGGCACAAGGGCGTAGTGAACATGGCAGAGGACCCATTGTGGCGTCTCTGCGTAAGGTGACCTGTTTCTCGTTATAAGGGTTCTGCACAGCTGGCACTGACCGATGCGTGCTTCAGGCCAGAGTGCCAGTTACCGGCATCTCCTGGTGTGAGAGGAAGGGCTACGTACGTTTCGCTCCGGCCACTGCGGACAGTCTGGATGGACAGTTAGCTCATCTCCGTATTCTTTCTCTATTAGCTCTCCTTTAATGCAGACAGCACTGTCCTTCTGACTACACCCTAATAAAGCGGTCTCCAGGTTCCATCAAACCTTGGGTCACTGTACTCTGGACGTTGTCAGGCCTTTGATGTCCTTATCTCATTAGACCACTGAAGATGACTCTCTGGCCCTCTGAGATGCCTACAAGATAGGATGGTTGCCATCCAAACACAACATTACTACAGTAATTACTTTTGTTGGTCATGGTTATATTGCAGCAAGGCTCATGGTTGTACCAGATCTGAGTGCCCGCAGTGTGAGGGGTCGCATGATGACTGGCGGCCACCCGGATCTCCGCTCACAAAGCATTTTTCTACTATAGATGCCAGATATGGAACGTTGCGCTGCACACTGCCACGTCTGAGCGTAGCCGCCTGTAGCGGCGACACAGAAGTATCCTCAGTGTTTCAATGTAATCCCATGGGAAGAAAGAGACCAGCCTTTTCTCTGAGTCCATTGATGGTCGCCTCAGGAGATCCTTGTTCTCGCTCATTTCATCCTCCTTGTTCCGTACTTTGGGGCTTGGCTAGAAATAACTAGTACCCCAGAAGGCAGCGGGGCATGGAGGGTAAGGGCATGTTCTAATACCCCAATGGACTCAGAGAAAAGGATTTAACACGTATTTAACATTACCATTGTCAGGCTGAACCGTGGCATCACGTGACCTCTGGGGCAGGTACCGCTTGGCATCTGGGCATGTACACTTGTCCTCTCACAAGGTGTGTTCTGGGGATGGTTTTCCATCTTCCTCTTGTTCCGCTTTCTCTATGCTTGAGGTGCGTGTGTCATGTATACATAGAGAATGATATTCACCGTATGATGTCTCTGTTTCCAGTCCCCTGACACGTCGCTGGGCCTGAGATACACAGATGATGGCAGAACATCAGGTAAGGCACGAGGGTCTGGACAATGTCCTCAGATGTATAAGTTGTGTAGATGAAAGTGCCTCAGAGAAACCTCTGATAATGTTGTGGCTCAGACCGGAGGAAATTGGTGCACCGAGGACCCTTCGCCCAGATTAGGGATGGGGGGGATTTGCGTTACACTTAGTGCACCAGTGTCCCAGTGTAGGAATGGCCATAGTCTTTCTGTCCACTCTCTAATCTATTCTGTGCTCCAATACAGACTGAGTCCTTCCCTCTGTCCTTCCTGGCAGCACTGCTTTCTGGGTACGGTTATTATGTGCTGTGTTCTGCTTTGTTTAATGCATGGTGTGAGCGTGTGGCGTCTCCAGGCAAGGGTGGGTGCCGCTGGAGCCGGTGGGCGGTAGGTGTAGGAATCGGAGTGGCTTTGGGAATGGGTGCAAACGGAGGTGTGGGAATGGGTGCAAACGGAGGCGTAGGAATGGGTGCAAACGGAGGTGTGGGAATGGGTGCAGCATGGGAGTAGCTGCCGTGGGAGGCTTGAGAATGGACGCTGCAGGAAGTGTAGGGAAGCGGGTGCAGCATGGGACATGGAGCATTAAAATGATACCAGTGGGGGAGGTGTCAGTGGGCAGGAGGTGTAGCACCTGTGGGTAGGTGAGTGATGAAGGGATAGGTGGGCAGGAGGTGTAGCACCTGTGGGCAGGTGAGGAAGGGATAGGTGGGCAGGAGGTGTAGCACCTGTGGGGCAGGTGAGGAAGGGATAGGTGGGCAGGAGGTGTAGCACCTGTGGGCAGGTGAGGAAGGGATAGGTGGGCAGGAGGTGTAGCACCTGTGGGCAGGTGAGGAAGGGATAGGTGGGCAGGAGGTGTAGCACCTGTGGGCAGGTGAGAAAGGGATAGGTGGGCAAGAGGTGTAGCACCTGTGGGCAGGTGAGGAAGGGATAGGTGGGCAGGAGGTGTAGCACCTGTGGGCAGGTGAGGAAGGGATAGGTGGGCAGGAGGTGTAGCACCTGTGGGGCAGGTGAGGAAGTGATAGGTGGGCAGGAGGTGTAGCACTTGTGGGCAGTTGAGGAAGGATAGGTGGGCAGGAGGTGTAGCACCTGTGGGCAGGTGAGGAAGGGATAGGTGGGCAGGAGGTGTTAGCACCTGTGGGCAGGTGAGGATGGGATAGGTGGGCAGGAGGCGTAGCACCTGTTGGCAGGTGAGGAAGGATAGGTGGGCAGGAGGTGTAGCACCTGTGGGCAGGTGAGTAAGGGATAGGTGGGCAGGAGGTGTAGCACCTGTGGGCAGGTGAGGAAGGGATAGGTGGGCAGGAGGTGTAGCACCTGTGGGGCAGGTGAGGAAGGGATAGGTGGGCAGGAGGTGTAGCACGTGTGGGCAGGTGAGGAAGGATAGGTGGGCAGGAGGTGTAGCACCTGTGGGCAGGTGAGGAAGGGATAGGTGGGCAGGAGGTGTAGCACCTGTGGGCAGGTGAGGAAGGGATAGGTGGGCAGGAGGTGTAGCACGTGTGGGCAGGTGAGGAAGGATAGGTGGGCAGGAGGTGTAGCACCTGTTGGCAGGTGAGGAAGGGATAGGTGGGCAGGAGGTGTAGCACCTGTGGGCAGGTGAGGAAGGGATAGGTGGGCAGGAGGTGTAGCACCTGTGGGGCAGGTGAGGAAGGATAGGTGGGCAGGAGGTGTAGCACCTGTGGGAAGGTGAGCAAAGGGATAGGTGGGCAGGAGGTGTAGCACCTGTGGGGCAGGTGAGGAAGGGATAGGTGGGCAGGAGGTGTAGCACCTGTGGGGCAGGTGAGGAAGGGATAGGTGGGCAGGAGGTGTAGCACCTGTGGGCAGGTGAGGAAGGGATAGGTGGGCAGGAGGTGTAGCGCCTGTGAGTAGGTGAGGAAGGATAGGTGGGCAGGAGGTGTAGCACCTGTGGGCAGGTGAGGAAGGGATAGGTGGGCAGGAGGTGTAGCACCTGTGGGCAGGTGAGGAAGGGATAGGTGGGCAGGAGGTGTAGCACCTGTGGGGCAGGTGAGGAAGGGATAGGTGGGCAGGAGGTGTAGCACCTGTGGGGCAGGTGAGGAAAGGATAGGTGGGCAGGAGGTGTAGCACCTGTGGGCAGGTGAGGAAGAGATAGGTGGGCAGGAGGTGTAGCGCCTGTGAGTAGGTGAGGAAGGGATAGGTGGGCAGGAGGTGTAGCGCCTGTGAGTAGGTGAGGAAGGATAGGTGGGCAGGTGAGGAAGGGATAGGTGGGCAGGAGGTGTAGCACCTGTGGGCAGGTGAGGAAGGGATAGGTGGGCAGGAGGTGTAGCACCTGTGGGGCAGGTGAGGAAGGGATAGGTGGGCAGGAGGTGTAGCACCTGTGGGGCAGGTGAGGAAAGGATAGGTGGGCAGGAGGTGTAGCACCTGTGGGCAGGTGAGGAAGAGATAGGTGGGCAGGAGGTGTAGCACCTGTGGGCAGGTGAGGAAGGGATAGGTGGGCAGGAGGTGTAGCGCCTGTGAGTAGGTGAGGAAGGATAGGTGGGCAGGAGGTGTAGCACCTGTGGGCAGGTGAGGAAGGGATAGGTGGGCAGGAGGCGTAGCACCTGTGGGCAGGTGAGGAAGGGATAGGTGGGCAGGAGGCGTAGCACCTGTGGGCAGGTGAGGAAGGGATAGGTGGGCAGGAGGTGTAGCACCTGTGGGCAGGTGAGGAAGGGATAGGTGGGCAGGAGGTGTAGCACCTGTGGGCAGGTGAGGAAGGGATAGGTGGGCAGGAGGTGTAGCACCTGTGGGCAGGTGAGGAAGGGATAGGTGGGCAGGAGGTGTAGCACCTGTGGGCAGGTGAGGAAGGGATAGGTGTAGGATCTTCTGCATGATACTGATGGTGAACCTCACATTGAGTAAGGGGGTGCTATGTGCTCTGCAGGCTGAGGATGTTATGTAATCTGCCTTCTGATCTGGATATCAGTGTGTGTGTGTGGGGGATATTCTATTAATTCCCCTTATCCCACTGCATTTACCCCTCATATCCGCCTCCCATCTCATACTCTCTCTCCATTTACTAACAGCACCGTGTGGCGTGGAGGAAGCAGAGCAGCCGCAGGAAGCGTTAGAGGATGAGGAGGAGGAACGCGGTGATGCCAGCCCTGCCCCTACATCCAACACATCAGCACTGGAGGAAATGGCCACTTACAGCAGCAAACGGAAACTTCGGCACACTCGGCGCAGCCTGGAGACCGCCGTACCCACCTAAATCTCATTGTGGCACTCAGCCAGCACTGTGAATACTCCCTACACACAGACTGCGCATAGAGGAGGGGGGAGCGGGCTAACGCACTGTCCCCCCTTCCCGACCTGGGCTGAGCCAAGCCAGGCATTGGTCGCCCAATCAGAGACACTGTGAGGCGAGCTGCCGCCTGTGGATTTCCTGCTCGGTGGTGGAGGGACGCGTACTAATTAGGGGTGCCTATTGCTTTTCACTCTGACTACGGGCGGCGGTTTGGCAGGTGCCAGTGGACGGCCAACACTGAGAGCGACCGGTAGTTAGCCAGCTGTTTATTATTGACCGGAGCAATAGGAAACCAGCAGTTTCTAATGAAGTTTAAGTAGTACTGAATGGTGCACGTTGGGCCTTCTTAGTGACTCTTGTCCTTGGGTCATCATTACGTTAGCTGACCCAATCTGGGGTGGGGGTGGGGGACTGGGGTCACACACATGACTATTAAGAAAACCGTTTTTTAGTATGTACTGTATAACCTGCTTATCACAACTACCAGAGGGGGGCAGCACTGGGATTTCTCAGTGGAACAATGCAGGCGCTGCTGGGAGGGAAATGGCGGTGGGCTCTCGTCTTCGTTTTTTATAGGCAGTTATTTCTAGTAGGTTTCTGATGGCTCGTTCCTATATTCCATGTACAATGCCCCATTTTATGTCTAGTACCTGATTTTAGCTGGCGACTGCCTCCTCCCCGCCCATGTAGCTTTTAGGCGAGTCTTCCAGCGACCTCCTTTTTAATCACTATTGAATAGATGCCCCGAGGGCAGAGAGCGTTTTTATAATGGACTTGTGTGCGGAGTGCCCGGTGGTTTGTGAGCGAGCGTTGGTGAGCGTGAGCGAGCGGGTGTAAGAGGGGAGAAAGGTGTGAGGCGGTTGTGTGTATATTTATGGATGACTGAGTATATTTATAGTGTGTGCGTGACGGCGGAGTGCTTGTTTGTGGTGACTCGGGGGAGCGTGTGTTGGGTCCTCTGATGATACTGCCTTCCCAGACTTCCTCGGGGTCTTGTGTTGATCCTGAGGAGGTCAGCTGAGAACGTTCTCCCTTGTATTGCTGCCAGGCTCAGGTCCTCCTGTACCACACAGGGCTGGGAGAACATTGAAGCCAGTGGCTGCCCAGTCTGTGCCGGACGTTTACTGAGGAGGACCTACCTGGAGCTAATTCTGTCCTCGACCTCATGCTGATTAAGGTCATCCTGTTCCCTGTGGGTTCTCAATACCGTTCATGAACTGGCGTTTTACTGTCCTGGCACGTTTCTGGTTGTGATGGTAGGTGATTCTGAGGGCTGGTTGGCTGCCTAATCGTTCATTCTTATCATGGTTCATATTGCTAAGAGGGAAATAATGATGATGATGATGATGGAGACGGCGTTTGGAGGGGTGTAATTCTCCCCTGAAGTTTGGCTTGCTGACTACTGTCACATCAAGCTAGCAAAGTCGCCAAACTGCGGTCTTACAAAGTTAGGATTTAATTGGATACCGGCGTTTGAGAACCCACCAACTCTGTGATAGATTGTGTCCGTTCCCTCCAAAACTCTGGAGAAGGGAGTCTCCCTGACCTTGGCTGCTTCCTGCACCCATTCAGAATAGCCTTAACTTCCACGTAAGACTGAGAAATATTAATTCATATCAAGGAAGAGCCACTAGGGGGTGCTACTGTGTCATAACACGTGTGTCCGTCAATGCCTCTTATTATATCTGATCTCATCTCGCAAACATATCATGTTTTAATCAAATCCTTTGTTTTAAGGGGGAATTTTTATTTTATTATGAGGTCAAAGTAAAAAAAAAAAAAGTTTTATTGTTTGTGTTTTTTTGTTTGTTTTTTAAAAATAATTTTTACATTTTATAACTTGTCGAGTCCTTCAGTCAGGCCCCGGCCTAGAGGAGCTGGGTTCCTAAACCTTCTTGACCATGATTGAGGGGTTACCCCGCCACTATCACAGCGCGTTCCCCGTTCTATGCCGGGAGTGGCCGGACAGAGCAGAGGACGACCCTCAGCCCAGTATATTGGAAATAGTGACTATTTAAAGGGCGAGTCCATTGTTTACCTGTCACAGTGAAGCACGGAGTGCGCGCCGCACTCTCATAGCCGTACTGCGTGCGGGAGGGAGAATCTACGTCTGTCATCGGCTGTTTTCCAGGTCTGGGCCGTGCATTCCCCGTCCCCCACGAATCTGTCTTTCTGAAGGGAGAGCGAGAGATTGCATCGCTGTTATCAACTGCTTTAATATTGTATCAAATCAAATCGTGCAAATTCCGTTTTCATTTTATTTTGTTCCCAATAAGTCGATTATGAAAGGAAATTTGTCAGTATTCATTTTAGGATGCAACAGTATAAGACGTAGGATTGTCACTTGTTTGGAACCAGATCTAAACGGCAGGAGCAGAGACCCTGCAGGCAATGGTGGTACTCCCGCAACGGAGAACACGGTGGCAGGTTATGTAGTGTAGTCTATAGAAGTCATTGCTAATACTGAGATGGGCTGGAGACTCAGAATACACACTGTGGCGTCTGGGAATTACGAGGCAACCCAACTGCGTGCCCAGCATCACTGTTCCGTTGCCCGTCTGCCACTGCTCCTGCGTGTGGTGCCTTATTGTAGCCATGGACCAGGCGTGTGAATGAGGGAGGGGGTTTGATATAACATTGACGTTGCTTCTCCCCACCCTGAGGGCTTTTTCTATGAATTATTTCCTAGCGCTCTCAGGAGAAGGGTTTTGGGGTCCTCTCTCCACTTCCCCTTGAGCACTAAACATTTGGTGGAGTTGTGTAAACCCCCCGAAGGCTGTAACTAGTGATATTTGTACAACCAAAGAACTTTATTTTGTGGCTCACAAACAATAAAGTTTACTTTACATTATACTGACGGTCTGTGTGTCTCTGTGCATGGGTTATGTGAGGTTGTTATACACAGATATTGCTGCATACATGCTATACGGCTGGGTAAATGGACGGGATCGGTATGAAATCCCGCCAATCATAATCCCGACGGTCTATATACCGACACCCATTGACCGATGGTCGAAATCCCGACAAGGTCTAAATACCGACACGGACTAAATACCAACATGTAAAATACCGACAAGGTCTAAATACCGACATGTAAAATGCCGACAGGTCGAAATACCGACATGCATTTTTGATGTTTTTTTGTGTGTATGTCGACATAAATCAACATGGACACCATATAAAGTGTACCGCGTCCCCTCGCATGGCTCGCTGCGCTCGCCATGCTTCGGGCACGGTGCCTCGCTGCGCTCGGCACACTATTATATTCCCCCTCCAGGTCCACTGGGACGGTAAAGTATGAACAAGTCGGTTTTAATGAAAAAAATCATGAAAAACTTGTGTCGGTATTTCGACCTGTCGGCATTTTACATGTCGGTATTTAGACCTTGTCGGTATTTTACATGTCGGTATTTAGTCCGTGTCGGTATTTAGACCTTGTCGGGATTTCGACCATCGGTCAATGGGTGTCGGTATATAGTCCGTCGGGATTATGATTGGAGGTAAAGTGACTGCATCCCAAATGGACTCCCAAGTTATTTTGCGTTCACAGTGACGTCTGCTTTGGATGCTGGAGACTCCTCATTTGTTCCGGCAGAATCTGGACATGGGAGACTCATGCTGCACATTTCTTTTTCATCCACTAGGGGGCACTGGAGTACTCTTGGGATATGGACGGCTTAGCAGAAACAAAGGCACTGAATATTTAAATTTAGAACTCTCCACCCCTCCATATCCCAGAGTACCTCAGTGTACGACCTCAGTGTTTTTTCCGTGCTCAAAGCACTAACAACGGCTTGTGGGAGTTCCCACACTTTGTGGAAGATTTTTATTAATTTTTCATTTTTACTTTTTAATTTTCAATTTTTACTATACATCCCTTCCCAGTTTATTGAAAAACATGGGTCCGGGATAGTGCCGCTGCAGCAGCGCATGGCGTGTCGGTCCTCACAAAGAGCACCCTCACAGCCACAGGCCCACTGGCCTGCAACAGCTGGACGGAACTTACATAAAGAAGCCCCGTCACAGCCATAAAAAAGTGATCAAAGAGCTGGACGGAGCTTACAGAAAGAAGCCCCGTCACAGCCATGAAGAAGGGATCAAGCAGCTGGACGGAGCTTACAGATGGAAGCCCCGTCGCAGCTACGCCCGGAGAGCTCTGAGCTTAGAAGCCGTCGCATAAGGTATGCTGGGGAAAACGGGGCGGTCAGCGCAGGCGGCCGCCCCGCTGTGTGGGGTCCGTTACATGTGCCGTTCACAGCCGCTCCGTACAGCGCTCCATCTAAAGCGACCAGGGCGCCGTCACAGCTGTATGAGATGCAGCCCCCAGACGGGAGACCCGCCGCAGCTTGGCTAGCGACAGCGGCCCAGCAACCGTCCTCCACTACTTTGCATCGCCTCCCTGCAGTGAGCGTCCCGGCTGACCGCTAACAGCAGGGAGTACAGAGAGAAGGAGGGACGGAGACCCGCCGCACAGACAACAGCGGGGCTCTCACATAGAAATAGTACACCCGGGCAGCTTGCCTAGCAACGCCGCGCTCCGGCCAGCCGATTTCTGCTGCTCGGGGTTATGGTCCTTCGCCTCCCTGCAATAACTTCCCAGCTCCCCGCTGAGACACAGCGCTACAGGGAGTACAGGGAAGGGGGAGGGAGTGGGGGACCTGGCAGATTACTGCGTGGCTGCAGCTGCCAGATGCTACAAGTGTAATAGGCTGTTGAGCCTATATATATATATATATATATATATATATATATATATATATATATATATATATATTTATCTATAGAAGTTATTAATATTAACAGAAGCTATAGAAGATATTTAAGGCAGAGCTTATATTAAAGGTCATCTGCCTGTGATGTTATTGTATCCTGCATGTGATTGTTAACTGGCTGTGATTATCAGTGTATACTAGACTGTGATTATCATGGGCAGCAGGTATTGTAATTTCTCTAACGTCCTAGTGGATGCTGGGGACTCCGTCAGGACCATGGGGATTAGCGGCTCCGCAGGAGACAGGGCACAAAAATAAAGCTTTAGGATCAGGTGGTGTGCACTGGCTCCTCCCCCTATGACCCTCCTCCAAGCCTCAGTTAGGTTTTTGTGCCCGTCCGAGCAGGGTGCAATCTAGGTGGCTCTCCTAAAGAGCTGCTTAGAAAAAGTTTTTAGGTTTTTTATTTTCAGTGAGTCCTGCTGGCAACAGGCTCACTGCATCGAGGGACTTAGGGGAGAGAAGTGAACTCACCTGCGTGCAGGATGGATTGGCTTCTTAGGCTACTGGACACCATTAGCTCCAGAGGGATCGAACACAGGCCCAGCCATGGAGTCCGGTCCCGGAGCCGCGCCGCCGACCCCCTTACAGATGCCGAAAAGCGAAGAGGTCCAGAAACCGGCGGTAGAAGACTTTTCAGTCTTCATGAGGTAGCGCACAGCACTGCAGCTGTGCGCCATTGTTGTCACACACTTCACACCAGCGGTCACGGAGGGTGCAGGGCGCTGCAGGGGGCGCCCTGGGCAGCAATGATAATACCTTGTTCTGGCTAAAAAATACATCACATATAGCCCTTGGGGCTATATGGATGTATTTAACCCCTGCCAGGTCTCACAAACTCCGGAGAAGAGCCCGCCGAAATAGGGGGCGGGGCCTATCTCCTCAGCACACAGCGCCATTTTCCTGCTCAGCTCCGCTGCGAGGAAGGCTCCCAGGACTCTCCCCTGCACTGCACTACAGAAACAGGGTAAAAAAGAGAGGGGGGGGGCACTTTTTTTTGGCGTTTTTGATATATATTAAGCTGCTATAAGGGAGACAACACTTCTATAGGGTTGTTCCTATATATTTATAGCGCTTGGGTGTGTGCTGGCAAACTCTCCCTCTGTCTCCCCAAAGGGCTAGTGGGGTCCTGTAAAACGCCCTTTACCTCAGTCGGTCGACACAGACCCAGACACGGACACCGAATCTAGTGTCGACGGTGAAGAAACAAACGTATTTTCCAGTAGGGCCACACGTTATATGATCACGGCAATGAAGGAGGCTTTACATATCTCTGATACTGCATGTACCACAAAAAGGGGTATTATGTGGGGTCTGAAAAAACTACCTGTAGTTTTTCCTGAATCAGACGAATTGAATGAAGTGTGTGATGAAGCGTGGGTTAACCCCGATAGAAAACTGCTAATTTCAAAGAAGTTATTGGCATTATATCCTTTCCCGCCAGAGGTTAGGGCGCGCTGGGAAACACCCCCTAGGGTGGATAAGGCGCTCACACGCTTATCAAAACAAGTGGCGTTACCGTCTCCTGAAACGGCCGCCCTCAAGGATCCAGCAGATAGGAGGCTGGAAACTACCCTGAAAAGTATATACACTCATACTGGTGTTATACTGCGACCAGCGATCGCCTCAGCCTGGATGTGCAGCGCTGGGGTGGTTTGGTCGGATTCCCTGACTGAAAATATTGATACCCTGGATAGGGACAGTATTTTACTGACTATAGAGCATTTAAAGGATGCATTTCTATATATGCGAGATGCACAGAGGGATATTTGCACTCTGGCATCGAGAGTAAGTGCGATGTCCATATCTGCCAGAAGAAGTTTATGGACGCGACAATGGTCAGGTGATGCGGATTCCAAACGGCATATGGAAGTATTGCCGTATAAGGGGGAGGAATTATTTGGGGTCGGTCTATCGGATTTGGTGGCCACGGCAACAGCCGGGAAATCCACCTTTTTACCTCAGGTCCCCTCCCAACAGAGAAAGACACCGTCTTTTCAGCCGCAGTCCTTTCGTTCCTATAGGAACAAGCGGGCGAAAGGACAGTCATATTTGCCCCGAGGCAAAGGAAAGGGTAAGAGAGTGCACCAAGCAGCTTCTTCCCAGGAGCAGAAGCCCCCCCCGGCTTCTGCAAAGCCCTCAGCATGACGTTGGGGCTTTACAAGCGGACTCAGGGGCGGTGGGGGGTCGACTCAAGAATTTCAGCGCACAGTGGGCTCACTCACAGGTGGACACCTGGATCCTGCAGATAATATCTCAGGGTTACAGGTTGGAATTCGAGAAGTCTCCCCCTCGCCGGTTCCTAAAGTCTGCTCTGCCAACGTCTCCCTCAGACAGGGCGACGGTATTGGAAGCCATTCACAAGCTGTATTCTCAGCAGGTGATAGTCAAGGTACCCCTCCTACAACAGGGAAAGGGGTATTATTCCACACTATTTGTGGTACCGAAGCCGGACGGCTCGGTAAGACCTATTCTAAATCTGAAATCTTTGAACCTGTACATACAAAAATTCAAGTTCAAGATGGAGTCACTCAGAGCAGTGATAGCGAATCTGGAAGAAGGGGACTTTATGGTGTCCCTGGACATCAAGGATGCTTACCTGCATGTCCCAATTTGCCCTTCACATCAAGGGTACCTCAGGTTCGTGGTGCAAAACTGTCATTATCAGTTTCAGACGCTGCCGTTTGGATTGTCCACGGCACCTCGGGTCTTTACCAAGGTAATGGCCGAAATGATTCTTCTACGAAGAAAAGGCGTATTAATTATCCCTTACTTGGACGATCTCCTGATAAGGGCAAGGTCCAGGGAACAGCTGGGGGACGTAGTAGCACTAACCCAAATAGTGCTGCAACAGCACGGGTGGATTCTGAATTTTCCAAAATCTCAATTGACCCCGACGACACGTCTGCTGTTCCTGGGAATGATTCTGGACACGGTTCAGAAAAAGGTGTTTCTTCCGGAGGAGAAAGCCAAGGAGTTATCCGAACTTGTCAGGAACCTCCTAAAACCAGGGAAAGTGTCTGTGCATCAATGCACAAGAGTCCTGGGAAAGATGGTGGCTTCTTACGAAGCGATTCCATTCGGCAGATTCCACGCACAAACTTTTCAGTGGGATCTGCTGGACAAATGGTCCGGATCGCATCTGCAGATGCATCAGCGGATAACCTTGTCGCCACGGACAAGGGTGTCTCTTCTGTGGTGGTTGCAGAGTGCTCATCTGTTAGAGGGCCGCAGATTCGGCATACAGGACTGGGTCCTGGTGACCACGGATGCCAGTCTGAGAGGCTGGGGAGCGGTCACACAGGGAAGAAACTTCCAGGGAGTATGGTCAAACCTGGAGATGTCTCTTCACATAAATATACTGGAGCTAAGAGCGATTTACAATGCTCTAAGCCTGGCAAAACCCCTGCTTCAGGGTCAGCCGGTGTTGATCCAGTCGGACAACATCACGGCAGTCGCCCACGTAAACAGACAGGGCGGCACAAGAAGCAGGAGAGCAATGGCAGAAGCTGCAAGGATTCTTCGCTGGGCGGAAGATCATGTGATAGCACTGTCAGCAGTGTTCATTCCGGGAGTGGACAACTGGGAAGCAGACCTCCTCAGCAGACACGATCTACACCCGGGAGAGTGGGGACTTCATCCAGAAGTCTTCCACATGATTGTGAACCGTTGGGAAAAACCAAAGGTGGACATGATGGCGTCTCGCCTCAACAAAAAACTGGACAGGTATTGCGCCAGGTCAAGAGACCCTCAGGCAATAGCTGTGGACGCTCTGGTAACGCCGTGGGTGTTCCAGTCAGTGTATGTGTTTCCTCCTCTGCCTCTCATACCAAAAGTACTGAGAATTATACGGCAAAGGGGAGTAAGAACGATACTCGTGGCTCCGGATTGGCCAAGAAGAACTTGGTACCCGGAACTTCAGGAGATGCTCACGGAAGATCCGTGGCCTCTACCTCTAAGACGGGACCTGCTTCAGCAGGGACCGTGTCTATTCCAAGACTTACCGCGGCTGCGTTTGACGGCATGGCGGTTGAACGCCGAATTCTAAGGGAAAAAGGCATTCCGGAAGAGGTCATTCCTACACTGGTAAAAGCCAGGAAGGAGGTGACTGCACAACATTATCACCGCATTTGGAGAAAATATGTTGCGTGGTGTGAGGCCAGGAAGGCCCCCACGGAGGAATTTCAATTGGGTCGATTCCTACATTTCCTGCAAACAGGATTGTCTATGGGCCTCAAGTTGGGGTCCATTAAGGTTCAAATTTCGGCCCTGTCGATTTTCTTCCAGAAAGAATTGGCTTCAGTTCCTGAAGTCCAGACTTTTGTAAAAGGAGTACTACATATACAGCCCCCGGTTGTGCCCCCAGTGGCTCCGTGGGACCTTAATGTAGTTTTGGATTTTCTCAAATCCCATTGGTTTGAGCCACTCAAATCGGCGGATTTGAAATATCTTACATGGAAAGTAACCATGCTACTGGCCCTGGCTTCAGCCAGGAGAGTGTCAGAATTGGCGGCTTTATCGTATAAAAGCCCATATCTGATTTTCCATTCGGACAGGGCAGAACTGCGGACGCGTCCTCATTTTCTGCCTAAGGTGGTGTCAGCGTTTCACCTGAACCAGCCTATTGTGGTGCCTGCGGCTACTAGCGATTTGGAGGATTCCAAGTTGCTGGACGTTGTCAGGGCATTGAAAATATATATTTCAAGGACGGCTGGAGTCAGAAAATCTGACTCGCTGTTTATACTGTAAATGTTATGATTCCTGTACTCCAGACCGGAGGAGATCTTATGGCAGGGATCCGAGTACAGGAAAATAAGCTGGTTGTGGGAGCTGGATAGCCTAGTAACCCCTGGCGCCCTAACTCCGTTGTCTCGCCCGTGTTATCAGAAATCCCCTGCGAGACTATGGTTGCTTGAGCCCATGGCAGCCGCGTTCGAAGGGCGGATTATGTCTGCCCAACCCCGATGCCCCCGCAGGTCTTAATGGGAGACAAGGGGAAGTCCGAGACAGGGTGATAACAAGGGGCCCTCTGACTAAGCAACCAGGCCAGGGGTTACAAGCTAACTAACTAAATCAAAAGGTATGTGCGGACTAGCCGCCAGGAAAAAGGACAACCAAGGATCCACTGATCCGACACTCCTATCCGGCACCGCCGGACACCAGAGTGGATCTGTGGAAGCGGAATCCTCCGCAAAGCTCCAGAACACAATTAAACAAAATAATAAACAGAAGCGGACAAGCCGCAACACACGGCTGCGCCGCGACTCACGAACACCACCAGATGTTAAAGGTGCTCGGTCAGACTCCAGGAACAGATGGTAACTTCCGAGTACAGGATCTCTGAGGACAGGAACAACCGAAAAGACCGGGACTGGGAACTCTCTGCAGCAGACACAGGCAAACAGGAAGCTATCACCGGCGTCTGTAAGAAGTCCTGAGGGTGCCTTTATTCAGGCACCCTCCAATCAGGATCCAGACAGGACAATCAAATAGAAATGCCGTGCAGCTTGCATGCTGCACGGCCAGCACATAATCAGGGTAATGAGAATAGACCCAGCAACGGGGAACGCGGCTGAACGTGGCGTCCCCGTTGCTAAGGTCAGAGCGGCTCCGTGCGCCCGGCGTCTTAGCGTTGCCAGGGAGCCGGCGGCTGAACGCGCACGGCGTCCCTGGTTGCTAGGCGCCGGGCCGCACGGCCGAGCGGACCCCGGCGCCTAACAGTACCCCCCCCTTGAGGAGGGGTCAAGGAACCCCTAAAGCCAGGTTTCCGAGGAAATTCACGAAAAAATGCCCTTTTGAGCTTTGGGGCATGAAGGTCTTCATCCAGGACCCACGACCTTTCCTCTGGCCCATAACCTCTCCAATGCACCAAAAAATAAAGCCAACCCCGGGACAACTTGGAATCGAGAACCTTCTCAACCAAGAACTCTTGCTGACCCTGTACATTAACTGGTGATCTCCCCTGAGATTTTTTACGAGGAAATCTGCTGGACGAAACATATGGTTTAAGCAATGAGCAATGGAAGGTATTTCCGATCCGTAAAGTTTTTGGTAAACGTAACCGGAAAGCAACTGGATTGACTTTTTTGATAATGAGAAATGGTCCAATATATCTAGGACCCAATCTGGCTGAGGTTTGTCGAAGTTTGATGTTGCGAGTCGACAACCACACCCTGTCTCCTACTTTAAAAGTGCACGGCCGCCGGAGCCTGTCAGAAAATTTTTTTTCCCGGAAAGCTGCTTTTCTGAGAGCCAGGTGCACTTTTTTCCAAATAAGTTTAAGATGAGAGGTCAGGGCCAGAGAGGAGACAGAGGAATGTTGAAAAAATGAATTAGCTCTGGGGTGGAAACCAAAAACTGCAAAAAATGGAGACACATTGGTGGAGGAATGACAGGCATTATTATAAGCAAACTCCGCCAATGGAAGAAACTCAGACCAGTCATTTTGGAGTTTGGCCGAGTACAAACGCAAATATTGTTTTAGAGATTGGTTAACTCGCTCAGTCTGTCCATTGGATTGTGGATGATAGCCGGAGGTTAATGATAATTTCATCTTTAATGAAGCACAAAAAGACTTCCAAAATTGCGCAATGAATTGTGGACCCCTGTCAGAAACAATATCAGTGGGTAACCCATGGAGTCTGAAAACATGACGGAGGAACAAGACTGCCAATCCCTGGGCAGATGGCAATCGGGGAAGAGCAATAAAATGGGCCATCTTGCTAAAACGGTCCACTACCACCCATATGACTCGGCATCCGGCTGACAGAGGGAGATCCACCACAAAATCCATGGAGATATGCGACCATGGCCTAAGAGGAACTTTCAAGGGCATAAGTTGACCAATAGGCAAAGAACGGGGAACTTTATGCTGTGCACAGACCTGACACGAAAAAACAAACTCTTTAATGTCTTTGGAAAGACCAGGCCACCATACTGAGCGGGATACTAATTCCAAAGTCTTAGCGATTCCCGGATGCCCTGCAACTTTGCTCTCATGAAATTCCGCCAAAACAGTTGCTCTCAAAAACTCAGGAACAAAAAGACGACTAGCAGGAGTATTTCCCGGAGCTTGATGTTGAAGCAGCTTTAATTGGGAAAATACATCCTGTGTGAGACCTGCCTGAATGACTGAAGGCGGAAGTATGGGAGTAACAGGACTGTTGTCTTGAACCGGAAGGAAACTGCGTGACAGGGCATCTGCCTTGGTATTCTTGGAACCTGGTCTGAAGGTGATAATGAATTTGAAACGAGTAAAAAATAAAGCCCAACGAGCCTGTCGGGCATTCAGTCGTTTAGCCGATTCAATGTATTGAAGATTTTTGTGATCAGTCAAAACTGAAATGGTGTGGGTAGCTCCTTCAAGCCAATGTCTCCACTCCTCGAAAGCCCATTTAATAGCCAGCAATTCCCGGTTACCAACATCGTAGTTGGATTCTGCAGATGAGAATTTCCTGGACATAAAGGCACAAGGATGTAACTCAAGGGAATCTGGATCCTTCTGAGAAAGGATAGCCCCTACTCCAACCTCCGAGGCATCCACCTCAATAATGAAAGGTAATTCTGGGTTGGGATGTCTAAGGACAGGGGCTGAGACAAAGGCTTGTTTTAAGGCCTGAAAAGATAACTCCGCTTCACATGACCAATTGGTAGGATCTGCTCCCTTCTTAGTAAGTGCCACAATGGGAGCAACTAGGTCAGAGAAAGAGTGAATAAATCTTCTATAGTAGTTTGCAAACCCTAAAAAGCGCTGAATTGCTTTTAAATTGGTGGGTTGCGCCCAACTAAGGATGGCTTGGAGCTTTTTTGGTTCCATTCGGAATCCCCGAGGGGAAATAATGTACCCTAAAAAGGATACTTCCGTGACATGAAATTCACACTTCTCCAGCTTGGCATATAAGTGATTTTCACGTAATCTCTTTAGCACCTGACGCACCTGGGTAACATGTTGTTCCACGGAGTCAGAATATATCAAAATATCGTCTAAATAGACCACGACGAATCTTCCCAGAAACTCACGGAGCACATCATTAATGAGATCCTGGAAAACTGCCGGAGCGTTAGATAGGTCGAATGGCATGACCAGATACTCATAGTGGCCCGACTGAGTACTAAATGCCGTTTTCCACTCATCCCCTGACCTGATTCTGATGAGGTTATATGCTCCTCTAAGATCAATCTTAGAAAAAATAACAGCCGAACGTAGCTGATCAAAGAGGACAGAGATCAGCGGCAGAGGGTAAGTATTCTTTACTGAGATTTTATTCAAAGCTCTAAAGTCAATGCAGGGTCTGAGTGAACCATCCTTCTTCTCTACGAAGAAGAAACCTGCACTTAAAGGGGATTTAGATGGCCTGATAAACCCTTTCCCAAGGCTTTCTTTCACATACTCATTCATGGCCACAGTTTCAGGACCAGACAATGCATATAACCTTCCTTTAGGCAACGTGGCACCAGGAATTAACTCAATGGCACAATCATAAGGCCTATGGGGAGGCAAAATATCCGCATTGCCCTTGGAAAACACATCAACAAAATCCTGGTATTCCCCAGGAATATGTGCGGAACTGGCGGCAGCTACTCGGATAGGAAGCGTAATACATTCTTTATCACAGATGGTACCCCATTGTAGGATCTCCCCAGACTGCCAATCAATGACGGGATTATGAAAGGCCAGCCAAGGATGACCCAGAACCACAGGAACTGCTGGACAATGGGTAAGGAAAAACTCAATTTTTTCAGAATGCAGAGCTCCCACCGAGAGCAAAACAGGAGGTGTACATAGAGAAATAACCCCATTGGATAAAGGACTCCCATCTAAACCATGCATGGTGATACACCTACCTAAGGTTAGCTGAGGAATACCTAAGGCCTTGGCCCATGTTAAATCCATAAAGTTTCCTGCAGCTCCACTGTCCACAAAAGCAGAGACCGAGGAACAGAGGCTGCCATAGGAAACTTTAGCAGGAACCAACAGTGAATTATTTGAGGAGATGAGCTGCAGACCAAAGTGAACCCCCTCACAATTCACTTGGTCAGGAAGTTTCCCAACTTGTTTGGACAACTACGGGCAAAATGTCCCTTACCTCCGCAGTATAAACACAGACCATAATTTTGCCTCCTGGTTCTTTCTTCCGGAGACAATTTGGAGAGACCAATCTGCATAGGCTCCTCTATGTCTACAGGAATGGAAGGAACCCAGGGAGAGGACCCGACAGATGCCCCTTTTTCAGCCCTCCGCTCTCTGAGCCGACGATCTATTTTAATAGATAGCTCCATGAGGTTATCGAGGGTCTCAGGAGCGGGATACTGGAGGAGACTGTCTTTTATAGATTCCGATAAGCCGAGGCGAAACTGACTGCGCAGGGCTGGGTCATTCCAGCCACAGTCGTTCGACCAACGGCGAAACTCCGTACAATAATTCTCTGCGGGATTCCTACCCTGTCTAAGAGCACGCAACTGACTTTCTGCGGACGCCTCTCTATCAGGGTCGTCATACAATAGCCCTAAAGATTTTAAAAAGGCGTCTACAGACGATAAGGCCGGATCGTCTGTCTTTAAACCAAAAGCCCAGGTCTGAGGATCCCCCTGAAGTAGAGAAATAATAATCCCAACCCGCTGAGCCTCTGTACCTGAGGTAACTGGTCTTAAACGAAAATACAGTTTGCAAGATTCTTTAAAATTAAAAAACTGTTTTCTATCCCCAGAAAAACGGTCAGGCAGATGCATTTTTGGTTCAGGGATGACCCTCGGGGAAGTCCGTAACAGATCTTCCTGTGACCTCACCCGGAGGGACAGATCCTGAACCATCTGAGTAAGTTCCTGAATCTGACTAACAAGAAGCTGGCCAGGGTTTGGCCCAACACCGGTGGGATTCATAAGGCCGACAAAAATCTCCCAACTAAAAAGTGAAAAAATTTACTGTAAGTTAAATCTTTTCTTTTGTAGGCCGGTGATAATGTTATGATTCCTGTACTCCAGACCGGAGGAGATCTTATGGCAGGGATCTGAGTACAGGAAAATAAGCTGGTTGTGGGAGCTGGATAGCCTAGTAACCCCTGGCGCCCTAACTCCGTTGTCTCGCCCGTGTTATCAGAAATCCCCTGCGAGACTATGGTTGCTTGAGCCCATGGCAGCCGCGTTCGAAGGGCGGATTATGTCTGCCCAACCCCGATGCCCCCGCAGGTCTTAATGGGAGACAAGGGGAAGTCCGAGACAGGGTGATAACAAGGGGCCCTCTGACTAAGCAACCAGGCCAGGGGTTACAAGCTAACTAACTAAATCAAAAGGTATGTGCGGACTAGCCGCCAGGAAAAAGGACAACCAAGGATCCACTGATCCGACACTCCTATCCGGCACCGCCGGACACCAGAGTGGATCTGTGGAAGCGGAATCCTCCGCAAAGCTCCAGAACACAATTAAACAAAATAATAAACAGAAGCGGACAAGCCGCAACACACGGCTGCGCCGCGACTCACGAACACCACCAGATGTTAAAGGTGCTCGGTCAGACTCCAGGAACAGATGGTAACTTCCGAGTACAGGATCTCTGAGGACAGGAACAACCGAAAAGACCGGGACTGGGAACTCTCTGCAGCAGACACAGGCAAACAGGAAGCTATCACCGGCGTCTGTAAGAAGTCCTGAGGGTGCCTTTATTCAGGCACCCTCCAATCAGGATCCAGACAGGACAATCAAATAGAAATGCCGTGCAGCTTGCATGCTGCACGGCCAGCACATAATCAGGGTAATGAGAATAGACCCAGCAACGGGGAACGCGGCTGAACGTGGCGTCCCCGTTGCTAAGGTCAGAGCGGCTCCGTGCGCCCGGCGTCTTAGCGTTGCCAGGGAGCCGGCGGCTGAACGCGCACGGCGTCCCTGGTTGCTAGGCGCCGGGCCGCACGGCCGAGCGGACCCCGGCGCCTAACAGTATGCACCCAACAAGCTGGGTGCTCCTGCTTCTAAGCAGACGATTGCTCGTTGGATTTGTAGCACAATTCAACTTGCACATTCTGTGGCAGGCCTGCCACAGCCTAAATCTGTCAAGGCCCATTCCACAAGGAAGGTGGGCTCATCCTGGGCGGCTGCCCGAGGGGTCTCGGCATTACAACTCTGCCGAGCAGCTACGTGGTCGGGGGAGAACACGTTAGTAAAATTCTACAAATTTGATACCCTGGCTAAAGAGGGCCTGGAGTTCTCTCATTCGGTGCTGCAGAGTCATCCGCACTCTCCCGCCCGTTTGGGAGCTTTGGTATAATCCCCATGGTCCTGACGGAGTCCCCAGCATCCACTAGGACGTTAGAGAAAATAAGATTTTACTTACCGATAAATCTATTTCTCGTAGTCCGTAGTGGATGCTGGGCGCCCATCCCAAGTGCGGATTGTCTGCAATACTTGTACATAGTTATTGTTACAAAGAAATCGGGTTGTTATTGTTGTGAGCCGTCTGTTCAGAGGCTCCTACGTTGTCATACTGTTAACTGGGTTCAGATCACAAGTTATACGGTGTGATTGGTGTGGCTGGTATGAGTCTTACCCGGGATTCAAAATCCTTCCTTATTGTGTACGCTCGTCCGGGCACAGTATCCTAACTGAGGCTTGGAGGAGGGTCATAGGGGGAGGAGCCAGTGCACACCACCTGATCCTAAAGCTTTTACTTTTGTGCCCAGTCTCCTGCGGAGCCGCTATTCCCCATGGTCCTTACGGAGTCCCCAGCATCCACTACGGACTACGAGAAATAGATTTATCGGTAAGTAAAATCTTATTTTCTCCTATAAGTTACAATGTAAGCATGGCATGGAGGCCATTTTTAATCATGTTTCCTGTTGCTGCCATAATTCCAGAACATTCCTACACTACATCTCTTCGCCACCGGAGGCGCAGGGGTGTTAGTGGGAAAATTTGGTTCAGGTTTCACATAGGCCCATGTAAACTGTATTTAGCCATAAATATATTTAGCCAATAGCCAAAGGACGCACTTTAAGTCTGTCCTTTGGCTATTGTGGTGTCTGTCTGTATAAGCATACAACACAGACTAAATATAAGGTTTACTATAATGTCTGTACATAAATCTACCGCAAATTCTGTTGGTTTGTACGTTTCCACTCCGAAAGCAGGGTCAGTCCCAGATCCTATGTTAAGCATAACGCCGCTCGACAGGAGCGGTAACATCGGAGTCTCGAAAGTTACTCCGCCAGCTCTAACAAAGGATTCTCAGTCTTTCCAAAAGCCCAATATCCCTTTGGGTACCAGGGTGTTAATTTATATGGTCTTATAATTTAATCTGACAATTATACAAACCTCACAGCGGTACCTACCACTGAAAAGGGTACATTAGACCAGCAGTCAGATAGTGCGGGGTTTTGACAACCATACATTACTAATAACAGTGAGTCAGTGTCTCAAATTTTACAGAGATTAGGTAGACTCTAACATCTAATCTGTCGATTTTCATAAACAACAGATTTTCAATGAGTTATTATTTAAAATATCTGACTAACAGTTAACTCTATTTACCCGTTTCCACATCTAAATGGGAGAATCCGTCATTGGTGAATTCGTCTGTGACAAACATTATAAACAGGATACATTTGGGTCACTAGACGCTCTATGTATGGAAACAATGACGATCACTGTTAATAAAAAGCTGCAGAGTATCTCGGTAAAGCTTCTGCTAACACGATTCTCGCTTTTCATCGTCGCTAGTGTCACCAAAACAAGGCCAGAACTTGTTTGATCCTAAATTTGATATTCAGACAAAATATTTTGGCCAACGTTTAATCCCTTTAGACTTCAGTCTTTTCAAGGCTGTGGTACAAAAACAGTCACGACTTGTAACGCCATGGTGCTAAAGTCAACAAGCCAGTGGCTTAACGGCCTCTCAGGCCATCTAGAATTTCCAATTGTGGAAGCGCGCCTTTACACGTTACATTTGCCGGTTTCCAAACATCCACTCATGGATGTATCCGCTATTTACATCTGCTGGTTTCAGCTGTTTTTATTTCCACACCTGGTACACCAACAGAGTCAGGGTTACTTATTCCCCTCTGTTTGGGGTAACGAAGCCGGAGGGCTCCGTCACAGTATCAATCAGCAAGTCACTTACTACAGTTGGAAATGGATTTACTGCAGTTAGGACTTGCATAGTTGAAGCCACAAGATTGCATAATTGCGCTTGATCTTTACAATGCGTACCCATTCCAGTTTGGTCACCGCATCACAGGTTCTTGCGTTTTGCAATACGCCACAACCATTAACCATTTCAGGTTCTACCGTTTGGCCTCTGGTCAGCGCCTCGGGTATTCACCAAAGTGATGTTGGTGTCAATAGCTCATTTCAGAGCCCTGGCGGTGACAATCGTTACATATTTAGACAATCTGCTCATAAGAACTCTGTCTCAACAGAAGTTCATTTTACTTGCGCTACTAACGTACACCACGGTGGCAGGTCAAGTTCGAAAACAATCGCATCTAATCCGTCTGAACGACTTCAGTGCCTAGGTAAGATTATAAATACGGTAAATCAAAGATATTTATCTACTACACCAGAAAGAACAAATATACCATCTAGTACAATAGTGCAAAAGCCACGCACACTAGTGGTACATTGGTGTATTCGCCTATTAGGAACAATGATGTGTTTTCAACGCGCTGTAACAATGATGTATTTACATTTTTCTGTAGCCACGGTCTCCGGCTGCACATAATTCTGCACCTCTATGGGGTGCTGGGTAAACGAGCAATGTTACAGGTCCCAATGTACCATACAATAACAGCAAGCCGCTACAGACCGCAGAGGTCTACATAAAAAAACAGGAGGTGTTTAGATTACGCAAATTCTCAGTTCCATTTACTTTGTGCAGATTCAGTCATGTCTGTCCGTATAAGTCCAAGGATTAATTTGGTAAAATCATATGAAATAATTACTTTTCTACTTCATCCACTAGGGGACACTGGGGTATAGAAGGGTGATGATTGGAGCATGGCACTTTAAGAATTCTTTAGAATTAAAGATGGCTCCACCCCCTCTATACCCCACTGGCCTCAGTATGTTGGAAATACCTTTCAAAATGTTTTTGCCAGCAGTAGGTGCAACGTGAAGTTGTCCAGGGCCCAGTGTAAAGCTTGTGAGTCAGAGGGATCGGTGGCTGCTGTCCTTTCTGATACTCCGTCCTGGGTGGCTTCCTTAGCAGAAGCCATGCCAGAGTTGTCTTTTCAGTTGGCGGACTCCCGCCAGGGACAAGGGTCTGCGGGTGAGGATCCAGGTTCAGGTTCGCTGCCATCTCCCCAGGTGTCACAGCCAGCTTGGGCCCAGGGGTTAGCACGCTCCGTTCAGGGTTAATGCAGATCTCTTCCTCCATAGAGCGGATGATGAAGTCCTCATTCAGGAGTTCAGGTAACTCCGCCAGCCGTCCGTTTCATAAGAAACATCTCCCTGCTGTCCTTCAGTCTGGGGATGAACACGATGAAGATAAGGTTCTAGAGGATTCAGACTTGGAGGAAACCTTGGCTCCAGAGATGGATTTCGGGGACACCCAAGAGATAGGCGCGTAAATGTATTATAGCGACACATATCATGCTGCTATAACGTTTCCTGCTCCGCCTCGTTACCGAGGCAAAGCAGGAAGGGACACCGACAAGATGTCTAAACGGAATTCGGTCTCTAGGTCAACCACACTTAGGTCGACAGTCATTAGGTCGACCACTATTGGTCAACATGCATTAGGTCGACATGGAAAAGGTTGACTTGAGTTTTTCTATTTTTTTTTCTTTTTGTTGAATTTTTTTATTTATGATCCACGTGGACTACGACTGGGAATAGTGACGTGTGCTCGGCACCTTGCCTCAATTGCTCACCATGAGAGGGGACATGGTGCACTAATTGGGGTTCCCGGTCACTTTACAAAGAAAACGACACCAAAAAAACCTCATGTCGGCCTTGTTCATGTCGACCTAATGACCGTGTCAACCTAGTCACTGTCGTCCAGTAGTGGTCGACCTAATGACTGTCGACCCAAGTGTGATTGACCCTATGATCCACACCCGTCTAACCATCTTGTCGCTCCCCCCTCCAGCGATGCCCCCTGAGCACACAGCGCATCAGCTGTCGCCCGCCCGACTATGCTACTCGCGCCAGATCCACAGTGCATTCCAGAGCCGACACCCACCACAGCCAGGGACAGCTCTGTCCCTGTTGTGGAGCTAGGGCATCGCCGCCTGCAGCTGTCAAAATCAACAGCTCATACATAGCCCCCTCATACTGGCGTGCTATCTGTCACTGAGCCGCCACCGCAGCTGTAATACGTGGAGGAGAAACTGTATCCATGCACTGCGCTGATGCCGCTTCTCCCCCATAACGGAGAGTAAAACATTTACCCCTGGGTTCCTTATGGCAGTCCATCAGATCCTATAGGTCTGACACAGCGGAATCTCGGGAGACTTCTCTGTTTCAGAAGAAAAAGGAACTTGCCGTTACCTTTCCCTTTTCCCCTTAATTAGAAGAGCGGTTGTCTTCAGCTTGCAAACATCCGGATAAAAAATTTCAGATATCCAGGCATTTCTCCGGCAGGGTCCACAGGTTATTCGCAGGATAACATTGGGATATGCCGGAGCGACAGCGGATTGGCACCGAACGATCACAAGCTTTCAGTCCTCCCAGGATGCAACGGGCTTGTCCATATAATCCCGCCCACTGGCTCAGGCAAATCAGTTTTTTGTTTGGTGCGGCAGGAGCCGGACCATGGTCACAGGGCTGCTGTGTTTGGCAGCCCTAAGCTTTATTTGATTTATTTTTATAGTTTTACTATGTTTTCTGAGTAATCTTTCCTACCAGCGTCTTATACGCATATTGGAAAGAGTCGCTCCAACAACTCTCCGCCAGGTCGTAACAACGCTTACCCACGGTACAAGTGCTGTCTCGACGGGCGTCTGTGTCGGATATACTAGCAGGTCCAGCAGACGTTATCAGGCTGTGGCTGGAGCACGGGGAGAAGGTAAGGCATCGGTTCCACTTAGAAGGGGAATTCGGACACAGCCGCACTGTATTGGGAGGAGACTACCAAACAGCTGATGCACCGCCACCACGGGTGCTCCAGCGCTAGGCTTTAGGGATCATAAGGCACCAGGATTAGTTTGAGGCTGCGATCCCTAGGGTTGATGTCAGCAGTGGGGAGTCAGACGCTCTCCTGGTCGCCCCTCCCCCCAGTTTGACCAGTTTCCGCGAGTCTTCCACCATGAACTGATTGCCTCACTTCCGTCTCAGACGCTACCACGAGGGGTCTCGGTCGCAGCATAGGCTGCTGCGTCTGTGTACACTAAGCGTTACCGTGAGGAGGCCGGGTCGCAGACAAGTGCGTCTGCATGCAGTGCGTTCACTGAGCGTCTGTGTTCACTAAAAGTTCCCGGAGCGGCAGTGTACACTAGTAGTGTCTGGATCCACTCAGCGTTAGCTAATGTATTGATCGATCCTGGAAGTGGGGAAGTCTCCCTGTATCCCACTCTACTGAGTACGGTTATACTGCTCTAAAATTCTATCTACTTTTGTAGTATGAATAGTTAACTTTAGTGCCAATTGCGTATGAGCCTGTGCACATTACTGTGGTTTTCTTCGCAATGCGTCTGAATACGTTAAAGATCTGTATAGAACAGAATTCAGTAATATATACTCCTACATACTTGGAGATGTTTGTAGTTGATAATATGCTCATATGATGTGTGTGTGTGTGTATATATATATATATATATATATATATATATATATATATATGTGAATGACTGCTAGTGTCATGCTGACTTAATATAAATGATTGTCTGTTGATCTTCTGATCCTCAATGCTGGTGCATGGGTAGGGTCATACATAATACTTTAAGAAAAAGTGGTTACAGTCACAAATTGTGTAGTACACTGCGAGAGTGCTGATTATTTATCATGTCTAAGGGCGGCAAAGGTGACGAGGGTACACTTACAGTAACACCAACACTCATATACATGTTGTTTTGCAAAAACTGTATTATCCTCTATGATCTGGTACAGGATGGTTTATGTGTAAAATGGTTGCTGTTTAGCATAATACATCCCTGATCTACATCAGGTATAGATAGCCCCATTGGGGCGATGTTTGCACAGACCTTGTCCAGTTTAGCTGAAAAGTTAATTCTTACACTATTAATCCATGCAGCTCACTACTTGCGGTATATCCCAAACAGCTTCTCCAATAAAACAAGCTGATGAACCGAAGGTAACTAAATCATCGACTTCATAGGCTACACATGATAATCATCAGACGATGAAAGCTCTATATACTCTACTTCAGCATACGAAGAGCAGGTAAAAGGCTAGTCTGTCAATAAAGGCAACAGAAGCCTGGGGTAAAAATAAGACACCTGTGTTTAAACGTCCCAAAGGGCCTTCTTCATAAAATAGAATACCCGGTAAATGGGATTCCAATATCTTTTTCCAGCTGGTGACTGTTTAAAATAGGAAAGTGCCTCCCAAAATAGATATGCATGTCATTGATTGTGTAAAATCTATATGGCCTCTGCCATCAAAAAGAGGAATGGTTTTAAAAAGACCATATTGTCTTTGTCTGGGGCAGTCATAAGGCCAGCCATGACTTCATCTTGCAATCTACGGCTACACCACACTGGATAGGCCCAATCTCACTAAGATCTTGGAAGCTAAGCAGTGTTGGGCCTGGTTAGTTCTTGGAGGGGAGACCACCTTGAAATACTAGGTGCTGTAGGTACACTGGGCTGAGGTACTGGAAGACAGGTTTTCAGTGCCTGCAAGTGAGCAAAAACCCCATATAGCTCATATGGACACTAATGTTCTAGGGCATCAGCAATAACAATAGCTGTTCGCAGAACAGTTTGGCTCACATACATGGAAAACTGATTCAGAATCTAAGAAGGTTCTGGAAACTTTGCCTTGGCTGGAAGTTTCTGTTTGGGAAGGAGTTAACGGTTATTCGGGAGTCAGAAACAGACTCCAAGAAGGTCACGTTTCCTTCCACATATAACCCCAAACCTAGGGGTCTGGTTTTGGCCTTGTCGGTCATAAAGGAACATAACAGCCCCAAGAGGGCCAGTTTCCAAAACAAAAGGGGGCCGACTTCTTCAGTTTGCACAGATCTGGTAGTAGTCTACAAACGGATGCTGGGTGCAAGAAGCGGTATCTCTAGGTTATGCTTTCCCTTCTAGAAGCATCCTCGTTGAATGTTCTTCTGTTCCAGCCCATCTCGTGTAGAGGCAGGGGAGAGGGATTTGCATGAAGCAGTTCAGAAATTGCTTTGGTTAGGAATAGTCATTCCAGTAACCCATGCACAATGGGAGGGGGGGGGCAGAGGCACGGGTGGTTCATAAATTGGCAAAAATCATCTCTGGTTCCGTAACAACGGATGGCTTACGGTGAGGCTGTCCTGAATTCAGGTCTGCAGAAGATAGTTATCTCGGAACAAGATATCCAAGGTGCAGTTAAGGACTCAGGAGTTGTTACACAGTCAAACAATAGCAATTCACGCAGCAATAACAGCCTGAGAGGAGTTATGAGAAGAGATGCGCATTATTGTTTTGAAATAAGACGTGTATCAAGTGTTCATGCAAGTAGCTTTTTCTCTATATAATGTCATGCTAAATAAAGTGAAGGCAGTCTCATTTTGACTGACCTAACTACGTGTGGTGTCTGTTCCTGGGATTCCCAATCGATGTAAACAAAGGGTAACGAACAGACAATTGAAGGAGATTGATAAGAGGAGGCTTATCTCCAACAATGGTGAATAGACATGGTGGAGTACCACACTTCCACTCAAGATCTCTCCAGCATCTGTTTCCATCTACAGCCGCATCACACTGGATATGTCCAATCTCATTTGATGTTGGAAGTTAAGCAGTGTTGTGCCTGGTTAAATTCTCTGATAAGAGACCACCTGTAAATACCAGGGGGTGTAAGGGACCAGATGGACAATAACCATCTACAGCAGTCATGTCCAAACTGCGGCCCTCCAGCTGTTGAGAAACTACACCCCAGCATGCCCTGACACAGCTTTAGCATTCTCTGATAGCAAAACTGTGTCAGAGCATGCTGGGATATGTAGTTTCACAACAGCTGGAGGGCTGCAGTTTGGACATGCCTGATCTACAGCCATACCACACTGGATATGCCCAATCTCACCTGATCTTGCAAAACTAAACAGTGTCGGGACTGGTAGGTACTTGGATGGGAGACCACCTGGGAACACCAGGTGCTATCCGTATGACACACACAAGTACGTGGTACTGGCAGAAAGGGTAAGAAAGTCAGTAGCCTGGGGGCTACATCATTCCATCTAGGCCAGAGGTCACCCTTTTGGATATCAGATTGGGAGATCCTGACAACAAATGCCAGTCTTCAGGGCTGTGGGGACCATTGTCCGGAAGATGATGATTCCGTGGAGACTGGGCCACAGAAGAGAGTTGCCTGCTAATAAACCTGTTAGCACCTCGGGCCATATACTGGGTCCTGATTCAGGCACGGGACATTCCTAAAGGAAAACCGGTCCAGATCCGCAAGGACAAGGAAATGGCAGTAGTATACCTCAACCTTCAGAGAGGTACACGCAGCTAAACAGCAAGGAAGGAGGTAAGTCACTTACTAAAGTGTGCAGAACTCCATCTTCCAGCCTTGGCCACAGTGTTTGTTCCAAGAGTCCTAAACTGAAGAGCAGATTTCTCAGTCGACATGCCATTCACGTAAGCGAATAGGCTTTACACCCCAAAGTCGTTTCAGACTCAGGTAGACAAGTGGGGTTGGCCAGAGATAGATCTCATGAAGTCCCATCTGAACAACAAAGAGCCCATAATCGGGTAAGGAACAAAGGATCTTTGTGGACGTCTTTTCAATGGGAAGTTCATTTCACTTATGTGTTTTCTCAAATCATCCTGCTACCCAGGATAGTGAGGAAAATACAACAAGGAGGCCGGGATTCTAATAGCTCCGGCTTGGCCCAGAAGGTGTTGGTACACAGATCCGCAGAAAATGTTGAATCCCATTTCTATTTTCTCTACGCCCAGATCTACTAATGCAGGGCCCTTGTTATCACAGATATCTCTATTGACGGTCTTGACAGCGTGGCTCTTGAAGTCTATATCCTGAAGTCCAGAGGATTTTCACAGATGCTCAGAGCAAGGGAAACTTCTTTGACTCGAATTCATCACCAAATATAGCAAGCCTATATTCATTGGTGCAATGGAAGAGGTATGGACCTGAAATTTTTCAGAGTTTCCAGGGTTTTAGCATTCCTTCAGGCAGGAATGGATAAAGGTTTAAGGGTGGCTTCCTTAAGAAGGCAAGCGTCAGCATTGACTGTATGGTTCCGAAAGAAAAATTGCCAAATTGCAGGATGTGCACACTTTTTTTCCAGGGAATTCTGCGCATTCAACCTCCCTTTGTTCCATCTACGGTGCATGGGGACTTAAGTCTAGTCCTCAAAGCTCTTCAAGTTGCTCTGTTGAACCACTAAATAAAGTGAATTTTAAATGGTTGACAGCTAAAGTTCTCTTCCTGCTGACTATAGCATCAGCTAGAAGACTGTCAGATCTAGGAGCACTGTCATGTTAATCTCCTTGTCTGATATTTATCCAGATAAAGTAGTTCTCAGAACTAGGTCTGGGTATCTTCCTAAGGTGGGGTCTAGATTCCACCTTAATGAAGAAATTGTAGTCCCGGTTTCTCGGGAATCGGGATTTTCATCGGGAGAAGCGTCGCTGGACGTAGTCCGGCCATTAAGGATCTACGTGGATCGTACCAGTGCCATCAGAAAGACAGATTCTTTCTTCATCCTCTACAGTTTTCACAAGAGGGGATGGCCTGCTACTAAACAGACGCTAGCAAGATGGCTTCGAATGACGATTTCAGAAGCATATTCTCAAGCTGATCTCCCTGTTCCGGTTAATGTCTCTGCTCACTTTACACATAAGGTAGGTCCTTCATGGGCAGCACAACATGGTGCTTCAGCAGGACAGATATGTAAGGCATCCAGATAGTCTTCCAATAACACAATCAATAGACATTATACCTTGGATACTTTTGCCTCTCATGATGCTGAATTCGGGCGTAAGATTCTCCTATCTAATCAGGAGTGTCCCCACCACTAAAAATTGCTTTGGAAAGTCCCAATGTTATCCTGTGGATAACCTGTGGACACTGCCGGAGAAATATACGTTATGGTAAGAACTTACCGTTGACAATGGTATTTCTCCTATGTCCACAGGTTTCCACAGGGATCCCACCCTGACGCACCTGATTTGAGAATCTTTATACTCACTAAACCCTTCCCTCTTGCATGGAAGGGTGTGCATGTGTGTTCTTCTCGCCTGAATAGGGTTCTACATAATGCTCCTGCCTAAATGCTTTGGAATACAACTGATTTGCCTGAGCCAGTGGACGGGGATATATGGACGGGCCCGTTGCATCCTGGGAGGACTGAAAGCTTGTGATCGTTTGGTGCCAATCCGCTGTCGCTCTATCATATCCCAATGTTATCCTGTGGAAACCTGTGGACATAGGAGAAATACCGTTATCAACGGTAAGTTCTTACCATAACGTATATTTTCTTGCTCTTTACCCATTTCCGTCCGTAGACCGGGCCAAGTGGAAAATTCTGTCTATGGTGGATCCGTTACTATGCCGTATGTCCAAGAAGATGACCGTTCCTGTCCTGGGTAAACTTAATTGTGAGAGAGTTCCAATGGAAAGAGAAACAACCCTGGAATCCATCTATATGGCAGCTGGAATGTCTTTCTGGCTAGCTTAAGTTGGTGCCTGGGTGAACAAGGTGATAGAGAAATGGGCAGAATTATTGGTCAAAGGTCTTTGGTCTGATTTTCTGTGGGTTGACCCGAATCCCTTAGCCAATCACTTTAGAGAGTTGGCTATTTACTTGGGACTCACCTGGCCAGCATCGCCAAAGATCTCAGGTTCAGCAGTGGCTGCTTCCCGTGCCTTCTGGTTTCGTGCCTAGCAAGCCGATGCAGAGTCAAAGGAGGCCTTGGTAACATCTTGTTTGGTCCTGAGCTTGACAAGATCATTGCCTTGGCCACGGGTGGAGAGTACCTTCTTGCCTTCATCCTCTGTGGCTCCTTGTCAGCCATATTCTGGACCATTCTTTTGTGCTCCTTCCTGATTTTGTGCCAAAACCAGAGGTGCCTCATCTGCAGCTACGGGTGGTAAGTCCAGGGGTTGTCAGCCCTGCCCTGTCCATTGCCCAAGCCCACAGACAGACCGGTGGTATGACAGTCTTCTTTACCACGATGGGAGCTTGCTCCCTGTTTCGTTTTAAAAAGTTCTGGTTTCGCACTTTGTTTCTTCTCCACCACAGTTCTGTTTTTCACCACAGGCCTGCCAGTCTCCGTGCAGAAGCAAAGGGTGTTGCTGCAGGCAGTAGAGCAGCTTCTTGTGTCCAATGTTCTCATGCCAATTCTGGTGCATCAGGGCACTCAGGGTTTATATTCCAATATGTTTGTGGTTTCCAAACTGGATGACTCAGTCTTGCCATATATTAAATCTCAAATCATTAAATATTTACCTCATGTTTCATCGCTTCAAGATGGAGTCCCTTCATTCGGTGAGCACAGGTGTGGAGGCCAAGGAATATTTAGTGTCCTTGGACATCAGGGATGCTTACCTCCACATTCCGATTTCGGAACCGCATCAGGCTTTCCTCTGGTTTGCCATCCAGGATTCTCATTACCAGTTTTAGGCTCTTCCAAGGCTTTACCAAGGTCATGGCAGTGATGGTTGCCTATCTACGGTCTCTGGTGGTGTCCATTATGCAATACCTGGATGACCTCATCAAGGCTCAATCAGAGAAGTCACTTCTGGGTCATGTCCCCTTGACGCACCAGATTCTCATCCAGCATGGTGAGGTTGTCATCTTCAAAATGTCTAGTCTGGTGCTGTCTCAGCTTCTCCAGTTCCTTGGCATGATTCTAGACACTTCCCTACGTAAAGTATTTTTTCCCCATCAGTCAAGGCCCAGGCGATACTGTAGTTAGCCAGGATGGTGCTCCGGAGAAGTTCACCTTTGTATTTGACTGCTTGGCAAGATGGTTGCATCTTTCGAAGACGACGACTTCCATTCCTTCTGGGCTAAATGTAATCGGGTGTGAGTTCTGAAAAGATGCGTGTATAGTGCGCATTTTCAGTACTCCCACACGTAATACGCTGTGAGAACATGCAAGCCTGCATGTAACTCTAATATCCACTGCTCGCAGGGAGCAAACTTGCTGGCAGATGTTTTCCCGTTTAAAACCTACAACTCGCGCAGTGTGATAGGGTGCATGCTATAAACGCATACAGAATTAGTGGGGAAAAAAACACCCTGTGAAATAAAAGACTTGTTTCAGGCAAGTTTGACAAGCTTGCACAGATTAGTGAGATCCGTGCATGGTACTGTGTGTAAAAGTTATTAAATAGTATAAAAGTCAGGAAAAAAAAAACGTGCTGGGTCCCCCACCCCACCCAAAGAAAAGGATAATCAGTCCCAGGCTCTATTAGCCGGTCCTGGTTTAAAAAAGTATGGGGCACAAAATATGTAGGAATCCCCGTATTTAATGAACCAGCACGGGTTCTTGGAGCTAGCCCTGGTTCTGAAATGTGGGGGACAAAATAAGTAAGGGTCCCCCGTATTTTTAAAAGCAGCATTGGGCTCCACTAGCAGGTGGGTAATACCACAGCCAGGGCACACACTGGACGGGGATTCCAGGATAAGTGAAGTCCCCCCTCTCCAGGGCACCCAAGGCCTGGACTGAAGCCCGGGGCTATCCCTAGCACCCCTGTGCAGTGGGTGCTGAGTTGATAGCAATCAGTGAATAATTGTTTTTTACAGGAAGACTACAGATCCCTGCAAGTCTGCTCCACATGTCTATGCTTGGAAGACCATAAGTACCAGCATGCAGGGCAATAAGGGCCTGTGACCGGACGTTTTCCGTACTCACTGGCTGCATCCAGCGGTCACGGAATGGGTTTGGGTCACACGGGACCTGGCCAATTAGGGGATTCCCACTTACCATCAGTAACTGCCTGTTACTGACTTCACCCACTGCGCAGTGGACGGGTACAATGTCACCACAAGGCTCCTTATTTCTGTGGCACCTGGAACCACGCTTCTGCTTGTGCTTCTGCCATCGGCACCTGGCAAACCGCTTGCTGCTGTAAATGGGTCTACACACTTTTTGCCACAGATGTTTGGTGTTGACTGACCCCCACAGGTCACCAACCAGGCCTCTGCACAGTAGCATTGTGGAAGGTGGAACTTGGAGACGCTAGGCTTGTACCCTGGACAGCTGGAGAATGGGACTGCTATTGGGCATTCCTGAGTGTCGCAAGTTGGAAGGCAATTGTTGTCTTGAGGCAAGAATGTTTATTGCTCAATAGTCTTAGAAAAGACTCTTCCCTGTTGCCGGGGGTAACAGCATACAATAAGATGTTCACAGCAGAATAAATCGCAGCCCTCTTTTTATCTCAATTCTACACACCAGACCACAGGGGATAAGCCCTCCCTGTCTTCTCCAACCAGTCACTGCAAGTGCTGTGCATGCAAAAGGCATGCTCACCTTTAACAATGTCCTTTATGGACAGTGGGGAGTGGTCGCCACCCCGTAGTCGGTCAGTCTAGGGTTGGGTGAAGTTTCCTGCCTACACTACTTCCAGGAATCTGCCAGGGGACCCAGCTCACCATCTCTGGCCTGAGACCGAGCTCCAGAGATGGGCAGCCCAGATCCCCTGGCAGGGAGCCACCACGATCCCTGTCCACCGAAATGGAGCTCTATGGAGCTCCAGGAAAACGTTCAGCTTGTTGGAAAGCTGATTCTTCCCTCTGCCTTCCCACCAGTGTGACTCTAGTGTCCCCTATGGAATCTGAGAAAGGGATTAATCTGTAAATAACAAAATCCTATATTCCCATAGTCCCTGTTCTTTCATTTGTGTCTGGGAGTTGAGAAGATATATCTAATAAAAAAAAAAAAAATATATATATATTCATGCCTACCAGTCTACTTAAGATAAACCGGCTATTTGCAGTCTTCCCTAGGCACAGTCGCCATCTTACGTCTTTTTCCTGGGGACCGATGTTCCCTCCTCATGCATTGCCTATGTGGCAGGCTCTCCCACTGTGTAAAGAAGCTTCATCACACCCTTCTACACCATGTATGAGGTTCCAGGTTTGGAGGGGGTTTCTGAGAGTGGTTACTGGGCTCCTTGGGCCCTCATGCATGTTTTGTTTTTGTTTTGTTTTTCTCCGAGTTGCACTATTGTCCTGTAACTGCTTTCTTGTCCGACATCACAGATACAAAATGACATAGCCTGTGCTGGGTGCTCCCATTGAGACCACTGCCCACCTCATCTGCCATGGTAACATGTTGGTAGGACCATCAGTGGCTGCTACCATTTATACAGCTGGCTGCTACCATCTGCTTGCTGGCTAGGTGCTCTAGTGGCTCCTCTACCAGGGGATTCTGCATCAAAACTGGTGACATTAGCCTGGGCCAGGTTCATGTCAGCCTTCCTTAATCAGATTGGTAAGATGGTCTCTAGCTCCTGGGAGATCATTGGTTGTCCCCTTCTGCATCTGCTCCTGTAGTGTCTTCTGGGCCAATCACTAGTCACCCAAGTCTTTGGGTTTCATAGCAGCCGTTCAGGAGATGCCAATTTGGGTTAGAGGTTTTGCATCTCTGCTGGAGCATATTGGTGTCTTTGTGCAAAAATCTTTAAGTGCCCAAGTCCAATTATCTTCAGGCTTAGCCAGGATCTGATGCTGTATTCTATGAGGGGGTGGGGGGAATGGCACCCTAGTCAGACTTGGATATTCCTTTGAGTTTTGGGATGAACCCTTGGGTAGGCAGTTCTGAAATGTCTTGGTTAGGATGGTAACGCCAGTCACAGGACTTCTGGAATCTTAAATTCTGAAGACTCACAATGCTACTCAGTTTAAACGTTCAGTGAAGCATCCTCTGGTGTGGAAGATTTTTGGATAGTGAATAAATGTCTCGGTGGGAATCTCCTCCATTTATAATAATTTCTCCTTCGTTCGTCCATGGCAGCCATAACCTTGGGTTAAGGACCCATTCCCCTAAGTATAGAGAGGATGTTTTTTTCAAGGGACCGCTATCTGGTGGATATATAGTCCAGCTTTCCTCGGCACGGAGTCAGATTCACTGGAGAACTAACGAACCAGGCAATGTAACTTCTGGAATTCTATGGGCGCAGACTTTTTTAGTAGTAAGGATTATAATGGCATATTTATTAAATACATTTCACAGGAAATCCACAAAATGTAAGTACCCCCGGAATGTGTGACAGGGAACCGCAGCGGACGTAGTAGGTTCTGAACCCTGATAAATAAATGAGCCCCTAATTTGTCAACATCCTGTGCCCTGGGTGTACCTCACCCACCCGCGTCAGGGTAGTAACTTACAGCTCACTGAAATCTTTCTTTCTGACACTAGAGGGCGAGCTCAGCATACACAAGTCCGGCACGTGCCATGTTATATTATTACAGATGAGGATGGAGGACACATGATAAATACTATCAATCCGAGGAGATGGTTATTGCACTGACAATGGGGATGATGCATTTAAGAAACAGGGCTTCTCAATATCATAATCAGTCCAGATCAGCAAGTGCCTCGTACCTCGTTTTGAGGTGCAATACTCTTTCTTAAGGAATGGAAACACAAATGAAGTTGCGCATGTGAGGAAGCATGAAAAACTGTATTACTTATGACGGAGGGGGTCAGCCCATCATCCCCAATGTGGGTGTGATTCCTTCTTTTCCCATGAATTGATGTAATAACCGCCTGAGGTTGGAGGTTTCTCTCCTTTGTTTTATGCCTGTTGCCCATGGAATTGCACACTATCGGCGTAGTGGGCAGTATTGTATGTTTTTCCTCTGGCGGAGGCGCTGCTGCGATTCCTTGTCTTTAGATTAACACAACGCACTGTGCTGGATACAGAGGTCTATGTACTAAGCCATGAAGAGAGAGATAAAGTGGCCGAAGGTAAAGTACCAGCCAATCAGCTCCTAGCTGCCATGTTAGAGGCTGTGTGAGAAAAATGACAGGAGCTGGTTGGCTGGTACTTTACCTCCATCCACTTTATCTCTCTCTAGGGGCCGATTTATGATAATCCGCACGCTGTGATAAAATCAGCCCAATCTGCAATGCGATTATTGATGACATCACATGGATGTATGAATAATCCCATGCAGAGACAGAGCTTGTGAGAAAGCTCTGCCCCTGCGATGCCTCTCCGCACACTTATCGGGATATTTTTCGTAAAAAAATACCCAGAGTATGTGCTGAGAATCTGCTACTGCCGCCACCATGTACCCCATCTCGACTACCAAACACGCCCCCACTGCTGCTCTTCCTGCTGTGACCCCCCCGGTGCTTTATAGCGAGCTGCCGCTTCGCAGAAGCATCACTTTACTGCACCGGGGGTCACTCTGTCACAGGTATGAGGAAAGGTGGCGCACTTTGTCACACACATGAGGAAAGGTGCCACACTCACTCTGTCATGTATGAGGAAAAGTGCCATGCTCACTCTGTCATGTATGAGGAAAAGTGGCGCACTCACTCTGTCATATGTATGAGGAAAGGTGCCACGCTCACTCTGTCATATGTATGAGGAAAGGTGCCACGCTCACTCTGTCATATGTATGAGGAAAGGTGCCACGCTCACTCTGTCATATGTATGAGGAAAAGTGGCGCACTCACTCTGTCTCACATGTATGAGGAAAGGTGGTGCACTTTCTCTGTCACACACATGAGGAAAGGTGCCGCACTCACTCTGTCACATCTATGAGGAAAGGTGCCATGCTCACTCTGTCATATGTATGAGGAAAAGTGGCGCACTCACTCTGTCACATGTATGAGGAACAGTGCCACGCTCACTCTGTCACACGTATGAGGAAAGGTGGTGCACTTTCACACATATGAGGAAAGGTGCCGCACTCACACTGTCACATGTATGAGGAAAGGTGCCACGCTCACTCTGTCATATGTATGAGGAAAGGTGCCACGCTCACTGTCATATGTATGAGGGAAAAGTGGCGCACCCCCTCTGTCTTACATGTATGAGGAAAGATGGTGCACTTTCTCTGTCACACATATGAGGAAAGGTGCCGCACTCACTCTGTCACATGTATAAGGAAAAGTGCCGCACTCACTCTGTAACATGTATGAGGAAAGGTGCCACACTCACTCTGTCACATGTATGAGGAAAGGTGCCATGCTCACTCTCATGTATGAGGAAAAGTGGCGCACTCACTCTGTCACATGTATGAGGAACAGTGGCACGCTCACTCTGTCACACGTATGAGGAAAGGTGGTGCACTTTCACACATATGAGGAAAGGTGCCACGCTCACTCTGTCACATGTATGAGGAAAGGTGCCACGCTCACTCTGTCATATGTATGAGGAAAGGTGCCACGCTCACTCTGTCATATGTATGAGGAAAGGTGCCACGCTCACTCTGTCATATGTATGAGGAAAGGTGCCACGCTCACTCTGTCATGTATGAGGAAAGGTGCCACGCTCACTCTGTCATATGTATGAGGAAAGGTGCCACGCTCACTCTGTCATATGTATGAGGAAAAGTGGCGCACTCACTCTGTCTCACATGTATGAGGAAAGGTGGTGCACTTTCTCTGTCACACACATGAGGAAAGGTGCCGCACTCACTCTGTCACATCTATGAGGAAAGGTGCCATGCTCACTCTGTCACATGTATAAGGAAAAGTGGCGCACTCACTCTGTCACATGTATGAGGAACAGTGCCACGCTCACTCTGTCACACGTATGAGGAAAGGTGGTGCACTTTCACACATATGAGGAAAGGTGCCGCACTCACACTGTCACATGTATGAGGAAAGGTGCCACGCTCACTCTGTCATATGTATGAGGAAAGGTGCCACGCTCACTGTCATATGTATGAGGAAAAGTGGCGCACCCCCTCTGTCTTACATGTATGAGGAAAGATGGTGCACTTTCTCTGTCACACATATGAGGAAAGGTGCCGCACTCACTCTGTCACATGTATGAGGAAAGGTGCCATGCTCACTCTGTCACATGTATAAGGAAAAGTGCCGCACTCACTCTGTAACATGTATGAGGAAAGGTGCCACACTCACTCTGTCACATGTATGAGGAAAGGTGCCATGCTCACTCTCATGTATGAGGAAAAGTGGCGCACTCACTCTGTCACATGTATGAGGAACAGTGGCACGCTCACTCTGTCACACGTATGAGGAAAGGTGCCACGCTCACTTTGTCACATGTATGAGGAAAGGTGCCACGCTCACTCTGTCATATGTATGAGGAAAGGTGCCACGCTCACTCTGTCATATGTATGAGGAAAGGTGCCACGCTCACTCTGTCATATGTATGAGGAAAGGTGCCACGCTCACTCTGTCATATGTATGAGGAAAGGTGCCACGCTCACTCTGTCATATCGATGAGGAAAAGTGGCGCACTCACTCTGTCACATGTATGAGGAACAGTGCCACGCTCACTCTGTCACACATGTATGAGGAAAGGTGGTGCACTTTCTCACACATATGAGGAAAGGTGGTGCACTTTCTCACACATATGAGGAAAGGTGGTGCACCCACTGTGTCACATGTATGAGGAAAGGCGGCGCACTCACCATCACATATATGAGGAAAGGTGCTGCACTCACAGTCACATATATGAGGAAAGGTGCTGCACTCTGTCACACGTATGAGGAAAGGTGCCACGCTCACTCTGTCATATGTATGAGGAAAAGTGGCGCACTCACTCCGTCAAATGTATAAAAGTGCCACACTCACTTTGTCACACATATGAGGAAAGGTGCCGCACTCACTGTCACATGTATGAGAAAAGGTGCTACGCTCACTCTGTCACATGTATGCGGAAACGTGGCGCACTCACTCTGTCACATGTCTGAGGAAAGGTGGCGCACTCACTCTGTCACATGTATGAGGAAATAGATGACTCACTCAGTTACCTATATGAGGAAAGGTTCCACACTCACTCTGTCACATGTATGAGGGAAGGTGCCACTCTAATTCTGTCACAGATATTAGGAAAGGTGCAGCACTCATTCTGTCACAGATATGAGGAAAGGTGCCGCACTCACTCTGTCACACATGTATGAGGAAAGGTGGTGCACTTTCTCTGTCACACATATGAGGAAGAGTGCCGAACTCACTCTGTCACATGTATGAGGAAAGGTGCCATGCTCACTCTGTCACATGTATGAGGACAGGTGGTGCACTCACTCTCAAAACAAAATTTAAGATATATCCCTGCGCACAAATGCAGCCAACCCAAGGTCCTACCCAAGTGTGTCACCTTACACACTAGGAAGTGAATGATAGAGAGAATTTAGGATAGGGCTTCAGATGGCGCAAAATAATCAATAGTATTACAATGATTTACCCATGTGTGTTAGAGTCCGTTCCTTTTTCCATACAGGAAAGTTCATATGTAAGTCCGTTATCCAGGAGGTGGTGTATGAAAAAGAAACACAAACACAAATGTTCAGTAACACGCCTTGCAGAGGCTCAAAGGGTAAATATCAACCCAGGCTTCCTTCGACTATCCAATATTGGGGATGTGCAGTTCTATTTGTAAGGTTCACATGAAGTGCTGCTCACATGTATGCTTGGGTGGTCTGCAGTATGCCGGCAGTCGGCCTCCCGGCGACCAGCATACCGGCGCCGGGAGCCCGACAGCCGGCATACCGACACTTATTCTCCCTCGTGGGGGTCCACGACCCCCCTGGAGGGAGAATAAAATAGTGTGGCGCGCATAGCGCGCCACCGTGCCTGTAGCGTGGCAAGCGCAGCGAGCCCGCAAGGGGCTTATTTGCGCTCGCCACACTGTCGGTAAGCCGGCGGTCGGGCTCCCGGCGCCGGTATGCTGGTCGCCGGGAGCCCGACCGCCGGCATATCATAGTGAACCCGTATGCTTACTTATCAAAAACTGGAATAACTCCTATCAAGGTTTCTTTTGTCCTTCTAAAAGTGGTATTTAAGAACCGTATGCAGTCATACACCCATATTTATATCCCTGGATGGGGAGGATGCTCACATATATGCTTACTTCAGGATACGGTGTACTTTCATATAAAGGTTTATTTCAATATGTCCAGATGTTGTCCTCTTTCATTCCTTCAGTTAACTTTATGCTCGATATAAGCACAAGAAAACGAGGGAATGTGTGAGGGTACAAACAATTTTTAATAAAAGTAAAATAAAAAATACAAAGTTGTTTAAAAGATCATCACAAATGGTTTTATATCACAAAGAATCAATATTGTAATAACCAAGTGATACAACTGATCAACGTGAGAAAAAGATGGAAGACCCGGGTTATCTCACCGTTGTGTCGCTGCATTCACTGGTATAGTTGTTGTTCAGTTTCCATATGTTCCACCTGCACTCACTCTGTCACAGATATGAGGAGAGGTGCCGCACTCACTCTGTCACACATGTATGAGGAAAGGTGGTGCACTCACTCTGTCACATGTATGAGGAAAGGTACCGCACTCACTCCATCACATGTATGAGGAAAAGTGCCACACTCACTCTCTCACACATGTATGAGGAAAGGTGGTGCACTTTTTCTGTCACTTATATGAGGAAAGGTGCCGCACTCACTCTCACATGTATGAGGAAAGATGCCGCACTCTGTCACTTATATGAGGAAAGGTGCCGCACTCACTCTGTCACATGTATGAGGAAAGGTGCCGCACTCACTCTGTCACATGTATGAGGAAAGGTGCCGCGCTCACTCTGTCACACATGTATGAGGAACAGTGCTGCACTCAGTCACCTATATGAGGAAAGGTTCCGCACTCACTCTGTCACATGTATGAGGAAAGGTGCCGCACTCAGTCACCTATATGAGGAAAGGTGCCACACTCACTCTGTCACATGTATGAGCCACACTCTGTCACATGTATGAGCCACACTCTGTCACATGTATGAGAAAAGGTGGCGCACTCACTCAGTCACCTACACTCACTCTGTCACATGTATGAGGAAAAGTGCCACACTCACTCTGTCACATGTATGAGGAAAGATGCCGCACTCACTCTGTCACATGTATGAGGAAAAGTGCCGCACTCACTCTCACAAATATGAGGAAAGGTGCCGCACTCACTCTGTCACACATGTATGAGGAAAGGTGGTGCACTTTCTCTGTCACACATATGAGGAAGATTGCCGCACTCACTCTGTCACATGTATGAGGAAAGGTGGTGCACTCACTATGTCACATGTATGAGGAAAGGTGGTGCACTCACTCTGTCACATGTATGAGGAAAGGTGGCGCACTCACTCTGTCACATATATGAGGAAAGGTGCTGCACTCACTCTCACACATGTATGAGGAAAGGTGGTGCACTTTCTCTGTCACACATATGAGGAAGATTGACGAACTCACTCTGTCACATGTATGAGGAAAAGTGCCACACTCACTCTGTCACATGTATGAGGAAAAGTGCCACACTCATTCTGTCACATGTATGAGGAAAGGTGGCGCACTCCATCACATGTATGAGGAAAAGTGCCACACTCACTCTGTCACCTATATGAGGGAAGGTGCTGCACTCACTCTGTCACATGTATGAGGAAAGGTGCCACGCTCACTCTGTCACATATATGAGGAAAGGTGCCACACTCACTCTGTCACACATGTATGAGGAAAGGTGGTGCACTTTCTCTGTCACACATATGAGGAAGATTGCTGCACTCACTCTGTCACATGTATGAGGAAAGGTGCCACACTCACTCTGTCACACATGTATGAGGAAAGGTGGTGCACTCACTCTGTCACACATGTATGAGGAAAGGTGGTGCACTTTCTCTGTCACACATATGAGGAAGATTGCCGCACTCACTCTGTCACATGTATGAGGAAAGGTGCCACACTCACTCTGTCACACATATATGAGGAAAGGTGCCACACTCACTCAGTCACACATGTATGAGGAAAGGTGGTGCACTTTCTCTGTCACACATATGAGGAAGATTGCCGCACTCACTCTGTCACATGTATGAGGAAAGGTGCCATGCTCACTCTGTCACATGTATGAGCCACACTCTGTCACATGTATGAGGAAAGGTGCCACGCTCACTGTCACATGTATGAGGAAAAGTGCCACACTCACTCAGTCACATATATGAGGCAAGGTGCCGCACTCACTCTGTCATAAGCTGCTTCCACACCCTGGAAACTAAGTAATCAGAATCATTTCTAAAATGATTTCACTCATTTCTTCCCGTTTCCAGAGATACACTAGTTGTAAGAATTAAAAGTTAGTTTACAAGAAGGCTGCCAGTACTGCGTAGCCCTGAGCGCCACCAGAACCATGTTGGTGGTGCCTGAGGCGGCGGGATCTGGGGTGAGCCGGCGGGATCTGGGGTGAGCTGGGTGTCAGCGTCTCTGTGCAGCCGGCTGGATATAGGTAGGTGGGCAGGAATGGCTCAGTTTGATGTTTTCTCTGCACGTATCATTCCCAGCCCCCCTGATGTGTCTGCTCCGGTCTCCGTTACGCTCTGTCCTGGAATATGGAGTGATATTTGACATGGACAATGATAGTGAGTCAGGGAGGAGTCACTGGGATCTCATCACCTGTTCTCTCTCCTCTACCTGCTGCTTCACATCCTGCTATCACCTGGCCAGGCCTGTCTCAGGTGTCTGACGAGCCCCCGCCCCCCTTATGTAGCTCCCCCCGAGGGCAAACAGGCGCTCCCTCCCAGCTGCAGCACCACACCCAGCACACAACCTGACAGGCCTTGTTACCAGTTACAACAACATGGCCGCTCCACCCATTAACCCTGCAGCTGCTGTCTCCTGGCCAGATCCGCCATCATTCACCCACTCCAGCTGTCATATTGTTGTGTGTTATTTGATGTGTCAGGCTTTACAGGCATACATCTTATTTCTGGGTCTTGCGTCATTTTCTATTGTCATTTTCTGACGTGCCTGTTGCTGAGGTAATCCACACAGAATCCAGGGTCCGGCATCTTAGCCGGGGGGCAGGGTCTCCTGTCATACACACCGGAGGAGTATTTACCTACTCTCCGGGCTGTTGCGGTAGACTCCCAATTTTTTTTCTGGCAGTCCCCCGCACCCACCGGAAAGGGTTAGCCAGATCTGTTCCATCCCAGCCACTTCCTAGTGAAGAGCACAGGACGGGGAGATATTGCAGGGAACTGTGGCGCTGTATGGAGAGGTCAGGACTAAATTACGTGAAACTGTGTCATTTAGCCCCGCCTTATAGCGGCGCAGTGTGGCCGTAGGACGTAAGATGCAGCAGCCATTGTAACGGTGTAAGGGATCGCAGTCACACACTCCCCCGAAATGGTTGCAGCACTTCTGCGCTCCAGTCGCCACTTCCCCGCTTCCTTCCACAAGCGGTCACTGCCTGTCGCTCGCTTTGCGATGAAATGCTCACTGCGAATGCCGTAAGATCACCGTGGCACGTGCGCAGCGTACAACCTATGAGTCTCATTCAGGTGCGGCCGCAGTGCTGCTATTGGACGTTTTCTTACTGCGCGTGCATCTGAGCCTCAGTGCTCAGTAAGTGAAATGCGTTGGCGGTCACACCGAGGAATTCGATGCAAAGTGAGTGACAGGAAAACAGCGTTTAGGGGTGGGAATGGGGAGTGGTCAGGTAAACGCAGGCGCGCCATGTACAGTCGGCATTTTTTGGGCGTGCGTAAGTTAGCAGTTGCGATCTCACTCTCTACCGGAGAGCCCTCAGCATCCCGGGAGAGCAGCTCAGCCTGCGCGCCCTCAGACTCTCCGACATGACCCGATCTGCCGCGATGGTACCGATGTATCAGCAGTTCTACGCCTTCAGACAGAAATCATGCAACATCAGTGGGTGGTCCCTATGCTCAGGTTAGCTTCTGTCCGTATTAGCATATAACCACCATTGCGGGCACAAGATCGCAACGGCAGAAGCAGCAAGAACACCTACACCTGAATGAGCCGCTGTACACGTGCACAGTGGCAAAATATTGCACCGCAATGTACAACATCATCATCTCATCCCTCGCTGGACCAGGCCTCTTTGTCCATGGGCAGATTGAGCAATCCAGTATCGCCGCTCTCTTGTGTGTCTCAGAGCAATCCGGATCAGAAATGCACTGCGCAGTGTGCGCAGGAACACGAAACAGTAATGTGTGATCGCACCGAAACGCATCGTGATTGGGGAACCTGATGTGTCGTTTTAAAAATCCCTGAATTAAAAAAGAGAGTTTTAGTCTACTAAAGCATATACTGGGATGAAGCTAATGGCTCTTTGCGTTCCGTATCCCGCGGATGACGCAGTTGTTGTACAGAGACGATTGAAGGGAATTAGCTATATCATGTATCGTCTATGGCCATATTATCACAAAAAGAGAAACTGCCCCATATAGGCAAGTAGATGGCGGTCTAATATCAGCCCGTGGTGAGGTCCCTGGAACTTTGTTCACCCTCACTGAACGTTGCTGTTGGTGCTCATTCAATCTCTATGTGACAATTGCAGTATTTACAAATGCCAGAAGGTGACGCCACGCAACTCAGCGCAACGCTTCATGATAAGTAGGTACGGCCATCACATGGGGCACGTGCCTAGTGGTGCCACTTACTGGGGGGCGGCACAGCAAGCATAAGAGCCTTGGGGGGGGGCAGTAAATTGTGGTACATGAGATGGTGGAGGATGAGGTTGTGGCTGATATGGTGGTCTGGTGGCATTGTGACTGGCCACAACAAGTAGGGGCAGTAATGTAATGAGGGAGATCAGTGTTGTTGTGCCTAGGGGCGTGCAAGCGGCTATGTTGTTTAGGGAATCATTTTACACTTTACGACGCGGACAGAATTCTCATTTCTAGCAACAAGTTTTTACTGGACGGAAGAATTTTTGTGGGAAATATGTGATGACGTCCGTCTGTGACTTATGTAATACCTACAGGGGGTATTCGGAGTCTGGGAGATGACAGATTACATAATATGAACACGTTCCACCCATTCCACACAGCTGGATAGAGACACAAAGACATTAAACAAGAGAAATCGGTATCTAAATACTCTATGATCATGTCTCAGAATCATTTTGTCTTCTCCCCTATTTGTACACTGGCCCTCATTCGGAGTTGATCGCTTGCTAGTTGCTTTTAGCAGCAGTGCAAACGCTAGGCCGCCGCCCTCTGGGAGTGTATCTTAGCTTAGCAGAAGTGCGTACGAAAGGTTAGCAGAACTGCTCGAAAAAATGTTCATGCCGTTTCTGAGTAGCAGCAGACCTACTCCTACCTTGCGATCACTGCAGACAGTTTAGTTCTGTTTTGACGTCACAAACACGCCCTGTGTTCGGCCAGCCACTCCTCCATTTCCCCAGGCATGCCTGCGTTTGTATCTGACACGCCTGCGTTTTTTAGCACACTCCCGGAAAACGACCAGTTACCTCCCAGAAACACCCACTTCCTGTCAATCACTCACCGATCAGCCGTGCGACTGAAAAGCGTCGCTCGGACCTGTGTAAAACAGCATAGTTTTGTGTGAAGGTACTTGGCGCGTGTGCAGTGCGGCCCATACGCATGCGCAGAAAAGCCTTTTTTTTTTTTGCCTAATCGCTGCGCTGCGACCGAAAGCAGCTAGCGATCAACTCGGAATGAGGACCACAGTGACTTGCAGCTCGGGAAGACGTTTCCACGTTAGAACGCAGCGTTCTACATTACAGTTACTACATAGTCAGTATAGAAGTAGTAAAAGGGTTTTTTCCGCCCTTTCATTTTTGGTTTGTGGAAAGAACTGCCCCATGATATAGAGACATGACTGGAAAGCACAGAAAGAAGCCTAAATGGTGATTCAATTTATATAACAGGGGTGGGGAACCTTTGGCCCTGCAGCTGTTGTTGAACTACACATACCAGCATGCCTTGCTACAGTTTTGCTATTTGGCCATGCTAAAACTGTTGCAGGGCATGCTGGGATGTGTAGTTCAACAACAGCTGGAGGGTGGAAGGTTCCCCATCCCTGGTATATAGTAAGGGATGGGATCATTAGTGCCAGTACAGTGAAGTGCAGCGCCCCCTACAGCGTGAGTGACAGTTACGCCCCTTGTGATGAGTTAGGAGTGTTGCCAGGGTCCGGCTTTTGGGTTTTAGTCCAAATCCTGTCTCTTACAGTCTATAAATCTTCCACTTTCCTGACGTGTGAGCTGATTCTCCAGTGAGTGGAGAGGAAGCCACGGAGAGTCAAACTTACTACAACTGAGGGCACACTCAGGGCAGTGTGAGTGTTAAGGCCCGTAAGGGGGGGGGGGGGGGAGACGCTCATGTCACGCAGCTGGTGAGAGAGAGAGACAGTCCCACTATACAACAGAGTGTCAGCTCTCCTGCCAGTATCCTCGTGACCTGTGCTAATAGATGTAAATAAAGATAAGGCGCCCACCCATTGTGTCTCTGGAGAGCTGAGAGTGCAGCGTCCCCGGAGAATGGGAGTGCAGTTGTTCTCCCCGGAGAGATGGGAGTGCAGTTATTCTCCCCGGAGAGATGGGAGTGCAGTTGTTCTCCCCTGAGAGATGGGAGTGCAGTTGTTCTCCCCGGAGAGATGGGAGTGCAGTTGATCTCCCCGGAGAGATGGGAGTGCAGCGTTACTCTCCCCGGAGAGATGGGAGTGCAGCGTTACTCTCCCCGGAGAGATGGGAGTGCAGTTGTTCTCCCCGGAGAGATGGGAGTGCAGTTATTCTCCCCGGAGAGATGGGAGTGCAGCGGTACTCTCCCCGGAGAGATGGGAGTGCAGTTATTCTCCCCGGAGAGATGGGAGTGCAGCGGTACTCTCCCCGGAGAGATGGGAGTGTAGTTATTCTCCCCGGAGAGATGGGAGTGCAGTTATTCTCCCCGGAGAGATGGGAGTGCAGCGTTACTCTCCCCAAGGAGATGGGAGTGCAGTTATTCTCCCCGGAGAGATGGGAGTGCAGTTATTCTCCCCGGAGAGATGGGAGTGCAGCGTTACTCTCCCCGGGGAGATGGGAGTGCAGCGTTACTCTTCCCGGAGAGATGGGAGTGTAGTTATTCTCCCCGGAGAGATGGGAGTGCAGTTATTCTCCCCGGAGAGATGGGAGTGCAGTTATTCTCCCCGGAGAGATGGGAGTGCAGTTATTCTCCCCGGAGAGATGGGAGTGTAGTTATTCTCCCCGGAGAGATGGGAGTGCAGTTATTCTCCCCGGAGAGATGGGAGTGCAGCGTCACTCTCCCCGGAGAGATGGGAGTGCAGTTACTCTCCCCGGAGAGATGGGAGTGCAGTTACTCTACCCGGAGAGATGGGAGTGCAGTTATTCTCCCCGGAGAGATGGGAGTGCAGCGTTACTACTCTCCCCGGAGAGATGGGAGTGGAGCGTTACTACTCTTCCCGGAGAGGTGGGAGTGCAGCGTTACTCTCCCCGGAGAGATGGGAGTGCAGCGTCACTACTCTCCCCGGATAGATGGGAGTGCAGTTACTCTCTGCAGAGAGATCTGAGTGCAGCGTCACTCTCCCCGGAGAGATGGGAGTGCAGCGTTACTACTCTCCCTGGAGAGATGGGAGTGCAGCGTCACTCTCCCCGGAGAGATGGGAGTGCAGCTTTATTCCAGTCGCGTTACGCTCAGATGGAAAAAGAACTGTTGCTTCTAGTCTTTGCTTGTTAGAAGTTTCACACCTTCATGTATGGATGTCCAGTGCTCGTTGAGACAGACTGGCACCAACCCCTGATAATCTTTCTCCGCAAACCCCAGCAAAGTACCTCACCACAAAATCAATGTTCCTGGGCTCAGGTGTCCCTGATGAAGGATGTCATGGAGTTTGTTGTCCTTTCCTCCAGGAACATGGAGGCTCTCCATGATGTGAGATTCAGGGATGACCTAGCATATTGTCCTGCATGGCTGCCTTCTTCATTCCGGGAACTGAAGTGTTTTTCCAGTCTTTCTTCACCTTCCGTCATGAATTAACCCTCTCAGACAGCATCCTCTGATGTGGTCAGCGTTTTGTGGTATCTTTTGCCCTTCAAGGTTTTTCTTCTCAACAGGCCCACCAACGGCATCCCAGGTGTGAGGCCACCATATACCGGCATAAGGATGTCCTGCTTTGGCCCTCTATGGCTGATGACATTGAGCGGGTTGTCTCTGCCAAGGAACCTCTCGCACTCCATGAGATTCCCGACCTCCCTTGGTCCATCGTCCCTGTAGATATCTTTGAATGGAAGGTGAAATAGCAACTTGTGTTAGTGGATTTATATTCCGGTTGGTTCAAGAGAGATTTCTCTCGCTGGGTCCACAGGATTATCTACAGGATAACATTGGGATATTGTCGAGCGACAGCGAAACTGGCACCAACACGGTCACGAGCTTTCTGGCCTCCCAGGATGCATTGGGGCCTTCACCATATAGTCCCGCCCACTGACTCAGTCAAATCAGTTTTTTGCTTGGTGCGGCAGGAAGCCGCAGGGCTGCTAAGAGTAGCAGCCTCAAGCTTTTATTATTTTATTTTTATAGATTTACTATATTGGTTTTTTTGAGCGACTTCTCTTAACAGCGTCTTAAACGCATATTAGAAAGAGTCGCTCCAACAACTCCCCACCGGGTCGCAACAACGTTTACCTTCGGGTATTAGTGCTGTCTCGACGGGCGTCTGTGTCGGATGTTCTAGCAGGTCCAGCAGATGTAACCAGGCTGTGACCGGAGCATGGGGAGACGGTGAGTCTATGGACTTCCTCTTACTAGAGGGGTCAGGACACAGCTACACTGATTTGGTGGAGACTACAAACAGTGTGTTGATGCGCCGAACATCTCGAGTGTGACAGCGCTACGCTCCGGGGATCATAGGCGCCAGGACTAGGTAGAGGCCGTGATCCTTGGAGTTTAAGTCAACAGGGGGATTTAGACGCTCTCCTGGCCGCCCCTCCTCCGAGTTCATGGCCAGTTCCCGCGTGTTTCTCGTTTCATGAACTGAATGACCTCAATTCCGGCTCAGACGCTACCACGAGGGTACTCGGTCGCAGCTTAGATGCTGCGGTTGTGTACACTGGAGATAAAACCCGCAAGACCGAGTCGCAGGCCTTAGCGTCTGCATACACGTGGAAGTCGCTCAGCGTCCGTGTCCGTTGGTGAGCGTCCGTGTCCGTTATCAGTTATCAAGAGCGGCAGTGTACATCAGCAGCGTCTGAATCCACTCAGCGTCTTACGAGCGTCTTTGCTTGGATATGGAAGTGTGGTGAGTCTCCCTGTATCCCGCTCTCTGCAGGCAGGGTATACAGTACTAAAAATTCCTTCTATTTGTTAGTATGCATTGTTAATTTTTAGTACCTATTGCATATGAGATCTGTATATTACTGTGGTTTCTGCATGCTATGTTGAAAAAAAAGAACTGGTTAAAACAGAAGTACAATTTTCCTACTTATGTATAAGTTGTTATGGAGGTTGTATTCTCATATGGCAATGTCTAATGCTTTAACAGGTGACTGACTGCTAGTATGTGTGCTGACTTTTCTGTGTAATGTCAGTCCTGTTCTGACCCTCAAATCAGGTGCACTGTGGTCAGATTGATCTCACCTGTATATACTGACATATAGGGTGATTTTCAGCCACAAATTGTGTAGTCAATAACAGATTAATACCATGTCTGTGAGCGGCAAAAGTGATGAGGAGAATTTTTCAAGCACTCCTACAGCCCTAACATGCTTATCTTGTAAGTCAGGGGTAATTGATATGAATCAATGAGTCACTTATGAGGGTTTGTGTGCAAACTGTTTCGCGTTTCAGCGAAGTAAAAAGCAGGAGTTGGTACAACCACCAACAGAGCCACCATGGAATGAGTTCGCAAAGACTCTGTCTTCAATAGCGGACAGGTTAGCTCCGGTAGCACCACCTCAAGGGTTAAGTTACACTATGAACCCATACATGCAGCTCCCTTCCTACGGCTTGGTTCCAGTAGCCTCTACAAGCAACCAAGGGACAGGTAAGACTAAGACAGATACGTCTATGTGGCAGACTACACAAGATGATACATCGGATGATGATACAATAGCTTCAACTCCGTATGATGATCAGTCGCAGAGTTTTAGTTCAGAAGATGTAGCTGAACTTATTAATGCTGTGAAGGCTGTTCTCTCGTTGGAAGAGCCAGCCAAGACGGTGTTAAAAGCTAAAGCACCTGTATTTAAACGAACAAAGTCAGTGAAAGCTGAATTCCCAGCGTCGGATGAGCTGACGGAAATGATGGATGAGTCTTGGGCGGCGCCCAGTAAAAAGTTTAAGATTCCTAAAAGATGGGATTCTTATTATCCATTTCCAGCTGTGGATTGTTCGAAAAGGGAAGTTCCTCCAAAAGTAGATGCACATGTTCTGCGACTTGTGCATAAATCTGCTTTACCACTGTCATCTACCTCGCTAAATGATGTCACAGACAGAAGGGTAGAGAGCCTTTTGAAAAATGTATTTTCTCTAGTAGGAGCAGTGGTAAGACCTGCTATGGCTTTGGCCTGGGTAGCAAAGGCAATGGGCGAATGGATAGAGGAACTAGAGAATAGCATCCCTTCTCCTACTAGGGAACAGGAGGATCGTTTTTGCCGTTTAAGACAATCTGCCCAGTATTTGGAAGAAGCAGCAATTGATGTAGGTACAGTTGCTTCTAAAGCTTCAGCCTTGACAGTAGTTGCTCGCAGAGCAGTTTGGCTACGGACCTGGAAGACAGATGCGGAATCCAAGAAAGAATTGGAAGCATTGCCTTTTGTCGGTAATATATTTGGAAAACCTTTATCGGATATCCTAGAATCAGAGGCTGAATCGAAAAAGGTCAGATTTCCGGCTACCTATAATCCTAAATCCAAGGGTTTAAAATTTCGCTCATTTTGTTGGCAAAGCAAAGCGAAAGCTAAAGAGGAGCCTAAGCAACCCCAGTTTAACTCCATGGGTAGGAAGCAATGGGCTAGCAAAAAAACAGCTTCCAAGCCTGAACAGAAACCGTCAGCCTGAAGAGACTGGCCTCCGCCTGGAGGATTCCAGGGTTGGGGGCCAACTCCTTAATTTTGCACACATATGGCAACAGTCAACAGAAGATGCCTGGGTGCAGAAGGTAGTATCTCAGGGGTATGGGTTCCCATTCAGGAGGCAGCCTCCTCAAAGATTTTTTTGCACCAGCCCGTCTCGTATAGAGTCGAAGGCCAATGCACTGCAAGAAGCAGTTCAAAAATTACTGCAGTCAGGGGTGATTGTCCCAGTACCTCAATCACAAAGGGGACAGGGGTTTTACTCCAATCTATTTCTAATTCAGAAACCAAATGGGTCATATCGACCAATTCTCAATGTGAAAATGTTGAACAAATACATATGGATCCCGAAGTTCCACATGGAGACGTTACGCTTCATAATGTTGGCTATGGAACCGGGAGATTACATGGTATCTCTGGATGTACGGGATGCTTACCTACATGTGCCTATAGCACTGTTGCATCAGTGTTACCTCAGGTTTGCTATCCTCCAGGAACATTTTCAGTTCCAAGCTCTGCCTTTCGGGCTAGCTACAGCACCCAGGGTGTTTACCAAGATCATGGTGGTTATGGCAGCTTGTCTGCGCAAACAGGGGATAAGAATATTCCCATACCTAGACGACCTGTTAATCTTAGCACAGTCGCAAGATTTACTGTTGAGCCATCTTCAACAGACGATAGTTTGTTTACAGAGACACAGGTGGCTCATAAATTGGGAAAAGTCCCTAAATCCGTCACAGCGGATGGTTCTTTTGGGGGCCATATTTGATTCAGACCTACAGAAAGTTCTACCAGAGAAAAAGATAGTCAAGGTGCAGGTCATGGCTCAGGAAGCGTTGCAAGCCCAGACAATGTCAGTCCATGCAGCAATGCGACTGTTGGGTCTGATGGTATCAACCTTCGACATGGTGGAATATGCGCAATTCCACTCCAGACCATTGCAGCACCTTATTCTGACCAAATGGAACGGAAATCATCAAACGATAAAAAAGCAGATGATAAAGTTTCCAGTAAGTGTAAAAAGGTCTCTAGTGTGGTGGCTACAGACAGACCATTTAGACAAGGGGAGACCTGACAACAGATGCCAGCCTGCAGGGCTGGGGGGCGGTACTTGGATGCCTATGGTTCCAGGGAATATGGACCGCAAGGGAAAGTCGCCTGCCAATAAATCTGTTAGAAATAAGAGCCATTTACTTGGCTCTAGTTCAGGCAAAGGACAGTCTAAAAGGAAGACCAGTCCAGATCCGCTCAGACAATGCGACGGCAGTAGCATACCTCAATCATCAAGGAGGTACTCACAGCAAGAGATTGATGGAGGAAGTAACTCCCATTCTAAGATGGGCAGAACTCCATCTCCCGGCATTGTCAGTATTTGTCCCGGGTGTACTAAACTGGGAAGCGGACTTTCTCAGTCGGCACACCATTCAGGAAACCGAATGGGCACTACACCCAGAAGTATTTCAGACACTGGTGAACAGATGGGGTCTACCAGAGATAGACCTTATGGCGTCTCGTCTAAACAACAAAGTTCCAAGGTACGGATCGAGAACAAGGGACCCAGGAGCGGTCCTGGTAGACGCACTGTCAGTAGAATGGAGGTTTCAGCTGGCATATCTGTTCCCTCCAATATCTCTGTTACCCAGAGTAGTGAGAAAGATAAAACAGGCAAAAGGAGCAATGATTCTAATAGCTCCAGCTTGGCCAAGAAGGCATTGGTACACAGATCTGTTGAGAATGTCCGTGGAAGCACCGATACTGCTCCCTCAATGTCCAGATCTTCTAATGCAGGGTCCTTGTTGCCACAGTTATCTGGATCGCCTGTATTTGACGGCGTGGCTGTTGAAACTAGTGATGTGCACCGAAAATTTTTCGGGGTTTGGTTTTGGATTCGGTTCCGCGGCCGTGTTTTGGATTCGGACGCGTTTTGGCAAAACTTCTCTGAAATTTTTTTGTCGGATTCGGGTGTGTTTTGGATTCGGGTGTTTTTTTTACAAAAAAAACCTCAAAAACAGCTTAAATCATAGAATTTGGGGGTCATTTTGATCCCATAGTATTATTAACCTCAATAACCATAATTTCCACTAATTTTCAGTCTATTCTGAACACCTCACACCTCACAATATTATTTTTAGTCCTAAAATTTGCACCAAGGTCGCTGGATGGCTAAGCTAAGCGACCCAAGTGGCCGACACAAACACCTGGCCCATCTAGGAGTGGCACTGCAGTGTCAGACAGGATGGCCCTTCAAAAAATAGTCCCCAAACAGCACATGATGCAAAGAAAAATGAAAGAAAAAAAGAGGTGCAGGCATCGCAACCGACACAATTGGACTCTCCTTGGGGATTTGTGATTTAGAAGAACGCACAGTTCTTTGCTGTGCTTTTGCCATCTTAACTCTTTTAAGTTTTCTAGCAGGAGGATGAGTGCTTCCATCCTCATGTGAAGCTGAACCACTAGCCATGAACATAGGCCAGGACCTCAGCTGTCCCTTCCACTTCGTGTCGTAAATGGCATATTGGCAAGTTTACGCTTCTCCTCAGACGATTTTGATTTAGATTTTTGGGTCATTTTACTGAGCTTTATTTTTTTTGATTTTACATGCTCTCTACTATGACATTGGGCATCGGCCTTGGCAGACGACGTTGATGGCATTTCATCGTCTCGGCCATGACTAGTTGCAGCAGCTTCAGCACGAGGTGGAAGTGGATCTTGATCTTTCCTTATTTTACCCTCCACATTTTTGTTCTCCATTTTTTAATGTGTGGAATTATATGCCAGTAATATATCAATAGCAATGGCCTACTACTATATATACTGCGCACAACTGAAATGCACCACAGGTATGGATGGATAGTATACTTGACGACACAGAAGTAGGTAGAGCAGTGGCCTACTGTATCTTACTGCTATATAGTATATACTGGTGGTCAGCAAACTGTGCAAAACTGAAATGCACCACAGGTATGGATGGATAGTATACTTGACGACACAGAGGTAGGTAGAGCAGTGGACTACTGTACCGTACTGCTATATATATAGTTATACTGGTGGTCAGCAAACTGTGCAAAACTGAAATGCACCACAGGTATGGATGGATAGTATACTTGACAACACAGAGGTAGGTAGAGCAGTGGACTACTGTACCGTACTGCTATATACATAGTTATACTGGTGGTCAGCAAAATTCTGCACTGTCCTCCTACTATATACTACAATGCAGCACAGATATGGAGCGTTTTTCAGGCAGAGAACGTATAATACTGGTGGTCACTGGTCAGCAAAACTCTGCACTGTCCTCCTAATATATAATACTGCTGGTCCCCAGTCCCCACAATAAAGCAATTAGCACACTGAGCACAGATATTTGCAGCACACTGAGCACAGATATTTGCAGCCCACTGAACATAGAAACTGAGAAGACGCCAGCCACGTCCTCTCACGATCATCTCCAATGCACGAGTGAAAAATGGCGGCGACGCGCGGCTCCTTATATAGAATACGAATCTCGCGAGAATCCGACCGCGGGATGATGACGTTCGGGCGCGCTCGGGTTAACCGAGCAAGGCGGTAGGATCCGAGTCTGCCTCGGACCCGTGTAAAATGGGTGAAGTTCGGGGGGGTTCGGATCCCGAGGATCCGAACCCGCTCATCACTAGTTGAAACCTCTATCTTAGAGGCTAAAGGATTTTCTAAACAGGTAATCCAAACTATGCTTAGAGCAAGAAAGCCTTCTTCGGCCCGTGTGTATCATAGAATATGGCAAGCCTATATTTATTGGTGTACTGGAAAAAATTTCAATCCGAGATCCTTTAAAGTGTCAAGGATTTTGGATTTCCTTCAGGCAGGTTTGGATAAAGGGTTGAAAGTTGCTTCCTTGAGGGTTCAAGTATCAGCGTTAACCATATAGTTTCAGCAAAAGATTGCTGATTTACAGGATGTACGTACGTTTTTTTCAAGGAGTAGTACATATTCAACCTCCATTTGTTCCTCCTGCAGCTCCCTGGGATTTGAATTTAGTTCTTAAATTTCTCCAGGGCCTTCTGTTTGAACCACTTGAGAGAGCAGATCTCAAGTGGTTAACGGTTAAAGTTCTTTTTTTTACTGGCAATGGCGTCAGCCAGAAGAGTGTCAGATTTAGGAGCATTATTGTGTAAGTCTCCTTTCCTAAGTTTTTTTCCAGACAGAGCAGTTCTCAGAACGAGATCTAGTTATCTTCCAAAGGTGGTATCAAAGTTTCACCTGAATAAAGAGATTGTAGTCCCAGCTTTTCAGGTATCGGGACTTTCTGCGGGAGAAGCGTCGCTGGACGTGGTCCGGGCTTTAAGAATCTACATAGATCGTACTTGTGCCATCAGGAAAACAGATTCTCTCTTCATCCTCTACGGATTCCATAGAAGAGGATGGCCTGCTAGTAAACAGACGCTGGCGAGATGGCTCCGAATGGTAATATCAGAAGCTTATTCTCATGCAGATCTCCCTATTCCGGCTAATGGGGGTCATTCCGAGTTGTTCGCTCGTTATTTTTTTGTCTCAACGGAGCGATTAGTCGCTAATGCGCATGTGCAATGTCCGCAGTGCGACTGCGCCAAGTAAATTTGCTATGCAGTTAGGAATTTTACTCACGGCATTACAAGGTTTTTTCTTCGTTCTGGTGATCGTAATGTGATTGACAGGAAGTGGGTGTTTCTGGGCGGAAACTGGCCGTTTTATGGGAGTGTGTGAAAAAACGCTACCGTTTCTGGGAAAAACGCGGGAGTGTCTGAAGAAACGGGGGAGTGTCTGGGCGAACGCTGGGTGTGTTTGTGACGTCAAACCAGGAACGACGAGCACTGAACTGATTGCAGATGCCGAGTAAGTTTGGAGCTACTCAGAAACTGCTAAGAAGTGTCTATTCGCAATATTGCTAATCTTTCGTTCGCAATTTTGATAAGCTAAGATTCACTCCCAGTAGGCGGCGGCTTAGCGTGTGCAAAGCTACTAAAAGCGGCTTGCGAGCGAACAACTCGGAATGACCCCCAATGTCTCTGCACACTCTACACGTAAGGTAAGTCCTTCTTGGGCAGCACAACAGGGTGCTTCAGGAGAAAACAGATATGTAGGGCAGCCACATGGTCTTATTTATTTATTAACAGTTTCTTATATAGCGCAGCATATTCCGTTGCGCTTTACAATTAGAACAACAGTAATAGAACAAAACTGAGTAAAAACAGACAGACATAGAGGTAGGAAGGCCCTGCTCGCAAGCTTACAATCTATAGGTCTTCCATAAGCACCTTCATTAGACATTATTCCTTGGATACTTTTGCCTCTCATGACGCAGACTTCGGACAAAAGGTCCTCCTGTGCAATCAGGAGCGTCCCCACCACTAAATGGCTTTGGGAATCCCAATGTTATCCTGTGGATAATCCTGTGGACCCTGCCAGAGAAATATACGTTATGGTAAGAACTTACCGTTGATAACGTGATTTCTCTTATGTCCACAGGTATCCACAGGGATCCCACCCTGACGCATCTGATTTGAGGATCTGGACAATCACTAAAACCTCTTCCTTCTTGTATGGAAGGGTGTGCATGTGTGTTCTTATCGCCTAAACAGGTCTCTACCCGATGTTCCTGCCTAAACTCGCTGTGGAAAGAACTGATTTGACTGAGTCAGTGGGCGGGACTATATGGTGAAGGCCCCAATGCATCCTGGGAGGCCAGAAAGCTCGTAACCATGTTGGTGCCATTTTCGCTATCGCTCGACAATATCCCAATGTTATCCTGTGGATACCTGTGGACATAAGAGAAATCACGTTATCAACGGTAAGTTCTTACCATAACGTATATTTTCTTCCCAAACGGACAAATCATCAGCAAAATGAAAATCCACTTTTCTGCACGTGGCATAACACGCAAGCTGCTTACTGGCAACGCCATGCAGTTCATCAGTGGTGAGTCCAGACTTTCACCAGTGAGTGGGACATCTCACATGTCACCAGCAGAAAGGGCAGTATGTTCTCTGGAGGACCTGTCAGACAACTGTTATATAGATGGTTTTGACGTGTTTATATCGCTCCTCAGTTTGAGAAATACTCAGAGAGATGTATGTCCCTCTCCTGCTCAGAACCATCTGTCACCATTCAGACCCCTGTCGGGCTTGACAGTCGGGTCTGAGCAGAGATCTTCCAACAGTCTCAGTAGCTACGTGGTGCAATCTGCTGACGGTGTGTTGGATGAGCGCAACAGGCGCCACCTCCTCTTCAACTGACACCGACTGAGAGTGTCAGAACATCAATTATAATGGGCAATGAGACCCCTGAAGAAGCACCTATTGGGAGGACAGTCTCATGCCCAATGGTTAGCCTGTTCAGACACCAGCCACACCACTAGCCCCTTTCTCTTTCACCAGGTCTAGGAGAATTTCCAGGCCTAATCCACAATTCCAGGACTTTGGGGGAATACTTGTCTACCTGACCCTCTCCATGAGGGAGAAAATGTTCTGTTCCTGGACTTTCCTGGTAATGTATGATTGCCATCACCTGTGGTGAGCTAGTTAATTGATAAGAAAGGCGTTTCACCAAAGGTTACCAGGAAAGTCCAGGAACAGAGCATTTTCTCCCTCATGGAGAGGGTCAGGTAGGCAAGTATGGTACTAAGCCAGTCATAGCCAACCCTGGTCCTCGAGAGCTACCAATAGGTCACATTTTCCAGCTCACCCAGCAGGTGCACAGGTGTAGTCATTAATCACTGACACATTTTAAAAGAGCCACAGGTGGAGCTAAATAACTTAACTTGAGATTCTGTGAGGAGACCTGGAAAACGTGAACTGTTGGTAGCTCTCGAGGACCAGAGCTGGCTACCCCTGTACTGAGCAGTGAAAAAAAGTGGAGAAGTGAGCCAGTGGAGAAGTTGCCCGTGGCAACCAATCAGCTGCTCTGTATAATTTGATAGTATGCAAATTAGAGATGAGCGCCGGAAATTTTTCGGGTTTTGTGTTTTGGTTTTGGGTTCGGTTCCGCGGCCGTGTTTTGGGTTCGACCGCGTTTTGGCAAAACCTAACCGAATTTTTTTTGTCGGATTCGGGTGTGTTTTGGATTCGGGTGTTTTTTTCCAAAAAACCTAAAAAACAGCTTAAATCATAGAATTTGGGGGTCATTTTGATCCCAAAGCATTATTAACCTCAAAAACCATCATTTCCACTCATTTTCAGTCTATTCTGAATACCTCACACCTCACAATATTATTTTTAGTCCTAAAATTTGCACCGAGGTCGCTGGATGACTAAGCTAAGCGACCCTAGTGGCCGACACAAACACCTGGCCCATCTAGGAGTGGCACTGCAGTGTCACGCAGGATGTCCCTTCCAAAAAACCCTCCCCAAACAGCACATGACGCAAAGAAAAAAAGAGGCGCAATGAGGTAGCTGTGTGAGTAAGATAAGCGACCCTAGTGGCCGACACAAACACCGGGCCCATCTAGGAGTGTCACTGCAGTGTCACGCAGGATGTCCTTTCCAAAAAACCCTCCCCAAACAGCACATGACGCAAAGAAAAAAAGAGGCGCAATGAGGTAGCTGTGTGAGTAAGATAAGCGACCCTAGTGGCCGACACAAACACCGGGCCCATCTAGGAGTGGCACTGCAGTGTCACGCAGGATGTCCCTTCCAAAAAACCCTCCGCAAACAGCACATGACGCAAAGAAAAAAAGAGGCGCAATGAGGTAGCTGTGTGAGTAAGATAAGCGACCCTAGTGGCCGACACAAACACCGGGCCCATCTAGGAGTGGCACTGCAGTGTCACGCAGGATGGCCCTTCCAAAAAACACTCCCCAAACAGCACATGACGCAAAGAAAAATTAAAGAAAAAAGAGGTGCAAGATGGAATTGTCCTTGGGCCCTCCCACCCACCCTTATGTTGTATAAACAGGACATGCACACTTTAACCAACCCATCATTTCAGTGACAGGGTCTGCCACACGACTGTGACTGATATGACGGGTTGGTTTGGACCCCCACCAAAAAAGAAGCAATTAATCTCTCCTTGCACAAACTGGCTCTACAGAGGCAAGATGTCCACCTCATCATCATCCTCCGATATATCACCGTGTACATCCCCCTCCTCACAGATTATCAATTCGTCCCCACTGGAATCCACCATCTCAGCTCCCTGTGTACTTTGTGGAGGCAATTACTGCTGGTCAATGTCTCCGCGGAGGAATTGATTATAATTCATTTTAATGAACATCATCTTCTCCACATTTTCTGGATGTAACCTCGTACGCCGATTGCTGACAAGGTGAGCGGCGGCACTAAACACTCTTTCGGAAGAAAACACTTGTGGGAGGGCAACTTAGGTAGAATAAAGCCAGTTTGTGCAAGGGCCTCCAAATTGCCTCTTTTTCCTGCCAGTATAAGTACGGACTGTGTGACGTGCCTACTTGGATGCGGTCACTCATATAATCCTCCACCATTCTTTCAATGTTGAGAGAATCATATGCAGTGACAGTAGACGACATGTCCGTAATCGTTGTCAGGTCCTTCAGTCCGGACCAGATGTCAGCATCAGCAGTCGCTCCAGACTGCCCTGCATCACCGCCAGCGGGTGGGCTCGGAATTCTGAGCCTTTTCCTCGCACCCCCAGTTGCGGGAGAATGTGAAGGAGGAGATGTTGACAGGTCGCGTTCCGCTTGACTTGACAATTTTCTCACCAGCAGGTCTTTCAACCCCAGCAGACTTGTGTCTGCCGGAAAGAGAGATCCAAGGTAGGCTTTAAATCTAGGATCGAGCACGGTGGCCAAAATGTAGTGCTCTGATTTCAACAGATTGACCACCCGTGAATCCTTGTTAAGCGAATTAAGGGCTCCATCCACAAGTCCCACATGCCTAGCGGAATCGCTCCGTGTTAGCTCCTCCTTCAATATCTCCAGCTTCTTCTGCAAAAGCCTGATGAGGGGAATGACCTGACTCAGGCTGGCAGTGTCTGAACTGACTTCACGTGAGGCAAGTTCAAAGGGCATCAGAACCTTGCACAACGTTGAAATCATTCTCCACTGCGCTTGAGACAGGTGCATTCCACCTCCTATATCGTGCTCAATTGTATAGGCTTGAATGGCCTTTTGCTGCTCCTCCAACCTCTGAAGCATATAGAGGGTTGAATTCCACCTCGTTACCACTTCTTGCTTCAGATGATGGCAGGGCAGGTTCAGTAGTTTTTGGTGGTGCTCCAGTCTTCTGTACGTGGTGCCTGTACGCCGAAAGTGTCCCGCAATTCTTCTGGCCACCGACAGCATCTCTTGCACGCCCCTGTCGTTTTTAAAAAAATTCTGCACCACCAAATTCAAGGTATGTGCAAAACATGGGACGTGCTGGAATTTGCCCATATTTAATGCACACACAATATTGCTGGCGTTGTCCGATGCCACAAATCCACAGGAGAGTCCAATTGGGGTAAGCCATTCCGCGATGATCTTCCTCAGTTGCCGTAAGAGGTTTTCAGCTGTGTGCGTATTCTGGAAACCGGTGATACAAAGCGTAGCCTGCCTAGGAAAGAGTTGGCGTTTGCGAGATGCTGCTACTGGTGCCGCCGCTGCTGTTCTTGCAGCGGGTGTCCATACATCTACCCAGTGGGCTGTCACAGTCATATAGTCCTGACCCTGCCCTGCTCCACTTGTCCACATGTCCGTGGTTAAGTGGACATTGGGTACAACTGCATTTTTTAGGACACTGGTGAGTCTTTTTCTGACGTCCGTGTACATTCTCGGTATCGCCTGCCTAGAGAAGTGGAACCTAGATGGTATTTGGTAACGGGGGCACACTGCCTCAATAAATTGTCTAGTTCCCTGTGAACTAACGGCGGATACCGGACGCACGTCTAACACCAACATAGTTGTCAAGGCCTCAGTTATCCGCTTTGTAGCAGGATGACTGCTGTGATATTTCATCTTCCTCGCAAAGGACTGTTGAACAGTCAATTGCTTACTGGAAGTAGTACAAGTGGGCTTACGACTTCCCCTCTGGGATGACCATCGACTCCCAGCAGCAACAACAGCAGCACCAGCAGCAGTAGGCGTTACACACAAGGATGCATCGGAGGAATCCCAGGCAGGAGAGGACTCGTCAGAATTGCCAGTGACATGGCCTGCAGGACTATTGGCATTCCTGGGGAAGGAGGAAATTGACACTGAGGGAGTTGGTGGGGTGGTTTGCGTGAGCTTGGTTACAAGAGGAAGGGATTTACTGGTCAGTGGACTGCTTCCGCTGTCGCCCAAAGTTTTTGAACTTGTCACTGACTTATTATGAATGCGCTGCAGGTGACGTATAAGGGAGGATGTTCCGAGGTGGTTAACGTCCTTACCCCTACTTATTACAGCTTGACAAAGGCAACACACGGCTTGACACCTGTTGACCGCATTTCTGTTGAAATACTTCCACACTGAAGAGCTGATTTTTTTGGTATTTTCACCAGGCATGTCAGTGGCCATATTCCTCCCACGGACAACAGGTGTCTCCCCGGGTGCCTGACTTAAACAAACCACCTCACCATCAGAATCCTCCTGGTCAATTTCCTCCCCAGCGCCAGCAACACCCATATCCTCCTCATCCTGGTGTACTTCAACACTGACATCTTCAATCTGACTATCAGGAACTGGACTGCGGGTGCTCCTTCCAGCACTTGCAGGGGGCGTGCAAATGGTGGAAGGCGCATGCTCTTCACGTCCAGTGTTGGGAAGGTCAGGCATCGCAACCGACACAATTGGACTCTCCTTGTGGATTTGGGATTTCGAAGAACGCACAGTTCTTTGCGGTGCTTTTGCCAGCTTGAGTCTTTTCAGTTTTCTAGCGAGAGGCTGAGTGCTTCCATCCTCATGTGAAGCTGAACCACTAGCCATGAACATAGGCCAGGGCCTCAGCCGTTCCTTGCCACTCCGTGTGGTAAATGGCATATTGGCAAGTTTACGCTTCTCCTCCGACAATTTTATTTTAGGTTTTGGATTCCTTTTTTTACTGATATTTGGTGTTTTGGATTTGACATGCTCTGTACTATGACATTGGGCATCGGCCTTGGCAGACGACGTTGCTGGCATTTCATCGTCTCGGCCATGACTAATGGGAGCAGCTTCAGCACGAGGTGGAAGTGGATCTTGATCTTTCCCTAATTTTGGAACCTCAACATTTTTGTTCTCCATATTTTAATAGGCACAACTAAAAGGCACCTCAGGTAAACAATGGAGATGGATGGACTGCCGAGTGCCGACACAGAGGTAGCTACAGCCGTGGACTACCGTACTGTACTGTGTCTGCTGCTAATATAGACTGGTTGATAATGAGATGTAGTATGTATAAAGAAGAAAGAAAAAAAAAACCACGGGTAGGTGGTATACAATTATGGATGGACTGCCGAGTGCCGACACAGAGGTAGCTACAGCCGTGGACTACCGTACTGTACTGTGTCTGCTGCTAATATAGACTGGATGATAATGAGATGTAGTATGTATAAAGAAGAAAGAAAAAAAAAACCACGGGTAGGACTAGGTGGTATACAATTATGGATGGACTGCCGAGTGCCGACACAGAGGTAGCTACAGCCGTGGACTACCGTACTGTACTGTGTCTGCTGCTAATATAGACTGGTTGATAATGAGATGTAGTATGTATAAAGAAGAAAGAAAAAAAAAAACCACGGGTAGGTGGTATACAATTATGGATGGACTGCCGAGTGCCGACACAGAGGTAGCTACAGCCGTGGACTACCGTACTGTACTGTGTCTGCTGCTAATATAGACTGGATGATAATGAGATGTAGTATGTATAAAGAAGAAAGAAAAAAAACCACGGGTAGGTGGTATACAATTATGGATGGACTGCCGAGTGCCGACACAGAGGTAGCTACAGCCGTGGACTACCGTACTGTACTGTGTCTGCTGCTAATATAGACTGGATGATAATGAGATGTAGTATGTATAAAGAAGAAAGAAAAAAAAAAACACGGGTAGGTGGTATACAATTATGGATGGACTGCCGAGTGCCGACACAGAGGTAGCTACAGCCGTGGACTACCGTACTGTACTGTGTCTGCTGCTAATATAGACTGGTTGATAATGAGATGTAGTATGTATAAAGAAGAAAAAAAAAAAAAACCACGGGTAGGTGGTATACAATTATGGATGGACTGCCGAGTGCCGACACAGAGGTAGCTACAGCCGTGGACTACCGTACTGTACTGTGTCTGCTGCTAATATAGACTGGATGATAATGAGATGTAGTATGTATAAAGAAGAAAGAAAAAAAAAAAACCACGGGTAGGTGGTATACAATTATGGATGGACTGCCGAGTGCCGACACAGAGGTAGCTACAGCCGTGGACTACCGTACTGTACTGTGTCTGCTGCTAATATAGACTGGATGATAATGAGATGTAGTATGTATAAAGAAGAAAGAAAAAAAAAAACCACGGGTAGGTGGTATACAATTATGGATGGACTGCCGAGTGCCGACACAGAGGTAGCTACAGCCGTGAACTACCGTACTGTGTCTGCTGCTAATATAGACTGGTTGATAATGAGATGTAGTATGTATAAAGAAGAAAAAAAAAAAAACCACGGGTAGGTGGTATACAATTATGGATGGACTGCCGAGTGCCGACACAGAGGTAGCTACAGCCGTGGACTACCGTACTGTACTGTGTCTGCTGCTAATATAGACTGGTTGATAATGAGATGTAGTATGTATAAAGAAGAAAGAAAAAAAAAACCACGGGTAGGTGGTATACAATTATGGATGGACTGCCGAGTGCCGACACAGAGGTAGCTACAGCCGTGGACTACCGTACTGTACTGTGTCTGCTGCTAATATAGACTGGATGATAATGAGATGTAGTATGTATAAAGAAGAAAGGAAAAAAAAACCACGGGTAGGTGGTATACAATTATGGATGGACTGCCGAGTGCCGACACAGAGGTAGCTACAGCCGTGGACTACCGTACTGTACTGTGTCTGCTGCTAATATAGACTGGATGATAATGAGATGTAGTATGTATAAAGAAGAAAGAAAAAGAAAAAACACGGGTAGGTGGTATACAATTATGGATGGACTGCCGAGTGCCGACACAGAGGTAGCTACAGCCGTGAACTACCGTACTGTGTCTGCTGCTAGTATAGACTGGATGATAAATAATGATATAAAAAATATATATATATCACACTACTGCAGCCGGACAGGTATATATTATATAATGACGGACCTGCTGGACACTGTCTGTCAGCAGAATGAGTTTTTTAATTTTTATAGAATAAAAAAACACCACACAAGTCACACGACGAGTGTACTTTTTCAGGCAGACATTCAATCACAATATACTATACTGGTGGTCAGTGTGGTCAGGTCACTGGTCACAGTGGTCAGTGGTCAGTCACACTGGCAGTGGCACTCTGGCAGCAAAAGTGTGCACTGTTTAATATGTACTCCTGGCTCCTGCTATAACCTATAACTGCTCCCCAGTCTCCCCCACAATTAAGCTGTGTGAGCACAGTCAGATATTATACATAGATGATGCAGCACACTGGGCTGAGCACAGATATGGTATGTGAGTGTGACTGAGTCACTGTGTATCGTTTTTTTCAGGCAGAGAACAAGAACAGAACGGATTATTAAATAATAATAAATTATAAAACTGCACTGGTGGTCAGGTCACTGGTCATCAGTCACTAGTATAACTCCTCCTAAGCTCCAGTAAGTAAATGAAGTGTCTCACTCTCACTCTCCTATCTATTTTAATTTCTAAACGGAGAGGACGCCAGCCACGTCCTCTCCCTATCAATCTCAATGCACGTGTGAAAATGGCCGCGACGCGCGGCTCCTTATATAGAATCCGAGTCTCGCGATAGAATCCGAGCCTCGCGAGAATCCGACAGCGTGATGATGACGTTCGGGCGCGCTCGGGTTAACCGAGCAAGGCGGGAAGATCCGAGTCGCTCGGACCCGTGTAAAAAAACATGAAGTTCGGGCGGGTTCGGATTCAGAGAAACCGAACCCGCTCATCTCTAATGCAAATGATAAATCTTACTTCAATGCTGATTGGTTACCATGGGAAACGTATCCACTGGCTCACTTCTCCACTCTTTTCTCTGCTTTGTACATCTCCCCCTTATTCTCTCGTTAATGTTCTGTTGGTTGAAATTATATAGATCTATGCTGTATGTGGGTCAAACTTGCCTACTTACTGGCTGCTCCCACCGGGAGGGATCAGCCAGGCCGCAGAAGAGGGGGTGGTCCGTGAGTGTGGAGGAGGCAGTATAGGGGTATTGTAAAGGGGGGGAGGGGGCTTTGATGACGCGATTTAGCATGAATCGCGTCATCGCCCCGGGGGTCAGCTGAAGAAACTGGGGGAGCTGGTGGTGGTGAGATGGATGCGGGAGAATTGGCCACTTCCCCGTGGTGCCGGGAATGCCACCCAACTTTCGGGAGCCTCTCGGGCATTCCTGGAGAGTAGTCAAGTATGATGTAGATTGCATCACTGCCATGCACAGGAAGTGTATGTTATACAGGAAGTGCTGCTGCAGCCGTTGTGCAGTATGCCTTGCAGTTAGTAAAGACACACTTCTGCAGTTCTCCAGAGTACTGTGGTGATTTGCACACCTACCACAATGATTATGATCCAAACCATTCCATGTGGAAAGGGGAAGGAGGGGGGTAGATGATGCTGGGGACTGTAATTATCCACATAAGACTAGTAATTATCCATGTGATCTGAGAATGTCAAGGGATGGAAACGCTGACTTGCACGTATTCCATGGCAGATATAATTGTAAGTCTCAGTCTAACCATTTCCACACGTGCCGGCCTTTTACACTTCCATTTAAGGGAAATGGGTTATTTTTACAGACTGCCCCAGTTATAACCTGGTTTCTGGCCAGGAGAACGCTTCCCAGCATTACTTCATAGAAGCAGACATTCAGGCCCGGGACTGCGCTAAGACTGGCCCCGGAGGACAAGGATTGCTGTCTGGTTACTGACGGCCAGTAGGACAATGTGTCAGGAGATAAAACCATTTCCCCCCGCTGTGAGGAAAGTGTAATATGGAGGCCCGGATGGAGAATGCAGGAAAATGAGAGAAGCACTCACAGGATGAGGAAACCACTACAGGTCCATTGTTGTATGTAAGGAGGCGGCAGCGCCGACGCCGCAGCTTTATTACACCGTAACGAGTGCGAGCCACAGGCATGTATTTTATTCCGTGCCTCTAGTACCCCTCAAGCAGTTCCGTCATCTGTGGGGGTCAAAGAGACGCTGCAGCTGATGTTATTCCTGTATTTCTGTCTTATAATCCCGACTCCCGAGGGTGGAAAGTGACGTCGCCCTCGTTCCTTTCTCATGTTTCAGCTAAAAGAGAAATAACACAATTGTGTCGTCCACCTCCATCCCAGCGCCAGATAATGAGCGCCATTGCTATTATAATGAGAATATTACTGCGGCCGTAAGCCCGACCCACGTGGCTAAATTGTCCGCAGCGGCACTGAAGGGGTAGGCTGACCCTCATACACGACACCATTTTTACAAGGACAAACTGGTGCTAGGCGCCAATTTCAAATGTTTAGTCCAGCGCCGGGGTGTCTAAATAAAGTGTGTTACTGGCGCTGGGTGCAAATTTTAAATGTATGATCTGCGCTAGTTGCCATTCTTGATTGTGATGCCGGCGCTAGTGCCGATTGTGTAAAAATGTATTTTTAAAGGGCCCCGGACCCTCCCTGGCGGCAGCAGCAGCGACGCTGTTTGTTACCCTTTTGCTTCTGGTGCCCCGGCACTACAGGCTGTGCGCCGATCGCTGGGGTCCCAGAGCTCAGCTTCTGGTGCATCAGTGCTCCAGAGCAGCCGCGCAGCTGGTGCGCACGCTTCGCTCTGTAAGTCATGCGTGCCTACCTTTCAAAAAGCGTTTCAGGGATAGTGAGCGCGGTGTTACAGTGGAGTGTACTGCTGCTGCTGAGTATTGCTCAGTAAGATCTACTTGTTGATGAAAAGACTCTGATGGATTTCGGGGCTTGTTCATGCGTTCTGCTCCCGTGTGGTTACGTATAAGTGGCCACCAGAAACCTTGCTGGAAAATGCATCTAGCCATAGGGATCATTGTGCCCTATCACCCCACCTCCCGACTGTCCTGCATTCAGCGCGGCAGTCCCGTATTTCTAGGACTGGCCGTCCTGCAGCACATGCACAGGTCTCCGGGAAAATTGTCGGCCATTTTCCTAGTGAGTTTCCAAGTACACATGCGGAAAACACCAGGAAAATGGCCACCGCACCATTATTGCCATGGTACCTGCAGCGCTGCTGCTGCAGACTCAGGACACCGGAGGGTAAGTATTCAAATAAAAAATAGGTACAGAGAGTGCGGGAAGTGGTTACAATACCGCTAGTCGGGAACCCGGACGTCACTGTGCCGCCGCCGGAATACCGACTAGCGGTGAAATACCACCGCCAGAATCCCAGCGCCACAGGCTTTTCTACCTCTATGGGTGTCCACGAGAGACATAGAGAGAGAATATAAGCTGTGGCGAGCGCAGCGAAACATCATGGCTGCAGCAAGGCCTCATGGGGCTTTCTAGTGCTCGTTTCCACCACACACACTGCACCCATAATAGGTACACCAGTGGCCGGCAGAGCCTGGGGGTGCCCACACAGGGTGCCCTAAAGCTCCACCCCCTTTCTCTGAGGCCCCACCCTCTCTATGGTCATACACCTTTGTCGCTTTCCACGAACCATCATTATTAGGTCTGCTTATTATAACCAATGATCCCATGTGACTGGACCATACTTACCTACTTTGCTGCCTCCTCCTCCGGGAGGAGGCAGCGTTGTAGGTGTATGGGGGCGTTGCCGGCAGCAGGACGGGCGGTACGGAGGCGTGGCCGGCAGCAGGATGGGCGGTCCGGGGGCGTTTCATCAGGGTCGCGTCATCGTGACTCCACCCCCCGCTGTGCTGTGCTGAGAAACGAGGCGCTGCATAGTGGGGGGCGGAGCTACGATGACGCGATTCAGCGCGAATTGCGTCATCGGACCCCATCGGGCCGCCCACTTGTTCTCTGCTGCGGGCGGCCGAGGGGGAAAGCGGGAGGCTTGCCCACCTTTCCGGGGGGCCGGGAGGGTCACCCGATTTTCGGGAGCCTCCCGGCCATTCCGGGAGGGTAGGCAAGTATGGACTGGACAAACCTGCTACGTAATGGCGGCAGGGTGCAGTCAGGGAGATTGCTAGACTTTCAGGGAATAGGGGAGAGCCGGCCAGTTTGAGGTGCATCCCGGCCGTATCTGGATGGAGGAAGTTGCATGGTTGCCATTCACTTTGTCACACAGGAAGTGTTGGTCATACAGGAAGTGCCTCTGCAGCCATTGCTCAGCATGCATGCAGCTGGTATAGACACACTTCTGCAGCTCTCCTGAGCCCTGTGGTGATTTTGTTCACAGACCACTTTACAAATACAGCTGGCGTGTTTCCATGCAGAGCAGTTTCACAGCAGCCATCTTGGATTCAAAATGAGGCTGCCCTTTCCCTGAGAGCTGGCTGAGGTTCAGGGAGGAGACATGCACCCAGGTGAGCAGTCCTGGCGGGGTACTGTAGGTCCCATTGGTGTGAGGGCAAGATAATGGAGGTTGCACACAGTGAGGGGAAGATAATGTAGGTCTCAAACAGTGGATGTGAGGGGAATGCACACACATAGTGAGGGGAAGATAATGCAGTGCGCGCACACAGCGAGGTGTGAGGGGAATGTGCACACAGTAAGGGGAGGATAATGCAGGATGCAAACAGTGAGGGGAAGATAATGCAGGTGGCACACAGTGAGGTGTGAGGGGAATGTGCACACAGTGAGGGGAAGATAATGTAGGTCGCACACATTGAGTGTGCGGGGAATGCACACACATAGTGAGGTTGAAGATAATGCGGCGCGCACACAGAGAGGTGTGAGGGGAATGTGCACACAGTGAGGGGAAGATAATGCAGGTTGCACACTGTGGGTGTGAGGGGAATTTGCACACAGTGAGGGGAATATAATGCAGGTCGCACACAGTGAGGTGTGAAGGGAATTTGCACACAGTGAGGGAAAAATAATGCAGGTTGCACACAGTGAGGGGGATATAATGCAGGTTGCACGTAGTGGGTGTGAGGGAAGATGGCAGTGAGGTGTGGGGAGAGACATGCAGTGAGGTGTGAGGGGAGTTAGCACACAGTGAGGAGACGATAATGCAGGTTGCACACTGTGGGTGTGAGGGGAATTTGCACACAGTGAGGGGAAGATAATGCAGGTCGCACACAGTGAGGTGTGAGGGGAATGTGCACACAGTGAGGGGAAGGTAATGCAGGTTGCACACAGTGAGGTGTGAGGGGAATGCGCACACAGTGAGGGGAAGATAATGCAGGTTGCACACAGTGAGGTGTGAGGGGAATGCGCAGTTAGGGGAAGATAATGCAGGGCGCACACAGTGAGGTGTGAGGGGAATGCGCACACAGTGAGGGGAGAAGATAATGCAGGTTGCACACAGTGGGTGTGAGGGGAATTTGCACACAGTGAGGGGAAGATAATGCAGGGCGCACACAGTGGGTGTGATTGGAATTTGCACACAGCGAGGGGAAGATAATGCAGGTTGCACGCACTGGGTGTGAGGGAAGATGGCAGTGAGGTGTGATGGGAATTAGCACACAGTGAGAAGACGATAATGCAGGTTGCACACAGTGGGTGTGAGGGTAATTTTAACACAGTGAGGGGAAGATAATGCAGGTTGCACGTAGTGGGTGTGAGGGAAGATGGCAGTGAGGTGTGGGGAGAGAAATTCAGTGAGGTGTGAGGGGAATTAGCACACAGTGAGGAGACGATAATGCAGGTTGCACACTGGGTGTGAGGGCAATTTGCACACAGTGAGGGGAAGATAATGCAGGTCGCACACAGTGAGGTCTGAGGGGAATGCACACACAGTGAGGGGAAGATAATGCAGGTTGCACACAGTGAGGTGTGAGGGGAATGCGCACATAGTGAGGGGAAGATAATGCAGCGCGCACACAGTGAGAGGAAGATAATGCAGCGCGCACACAGTGAGGGGAAGATAATGCAGGTAGCACACAGTGAGGAGTGAGGGGAATTTGCACACAGTGAGGGGAAGATAATGCAGGTTGCACGCAGTGAGGTGTGAGAGGAATTAGCACACAGTGAGGAGACTATAATGCAGGTTGCACACAGTGAGGGGAATATAATGCAGGTTGCACGTAGTGGGTGTGAGGGAAGATGGCAGTGAGGTGTGGGGAGAGACATGCAGTGAGGTATGAGGGGAATTAGCACACAGTGAGGAGACGATAATGCAGGTTGCACACTGTGGGTGTGAGGGGAATTTGCACACAGTGAGGGGAAGATAATGCAGGTCGCACACAGTGAGGTGTGAGGGGAATGTGCACACAGTGAGGGGAAGGTAATGCAGGTTGCACACAGTGAGGTGTGAGGGGAATGCGCACACAGTGAGGGGAAGTTAATGCAGGGCGCACACAGTGAGGTGTGAGGGGAATGCGCACACAGTGAGGGGAAGATAATGCAGGTTGCACGCAGTGGGTGTGAGGGGAAGATAATGCAGGTGGCACACAGTGGGTGTGAGGGGAATTTGCACACAGTGAGGGGAAGATAATGCAGGCTGCACACAGTGAGGTGTGAGGGGAATGCGCACACAGTGAGGAGAAGATAATGCAGGTTGCACACAGTGGGTGTGACGGGAATGCGCAGTCAGGGGAAGATAATGCAGGGCGCACACAGTGAGGTGTGAGGGGAATGCGCACACAGTGAGGGGAAGATAATGCAGGTTGCACACAGTGGGTGTGAGGGGAATTTGCACACAGTGAGAGGAAGATAATGCAGGTTGCACACAGTGGGTGTGAGTGGAATTTGCACACAGTGAGGGGGAGATAATGCAGGTTGCACACTGTGTGATTGGAATTTGCACACAGTGAGGGGAAGATAATGCAGGTTGCACGCAGTGGGTGTGAGGGAAGATGGCAGTGAGGTGTGGGGAGAGAAATGCAGTGAGGTCTGAGGGGAATTAGCACACAGTGAGGAGACGATAATGCAGGTTGCACACTGTGGGTGTGAGGGGAATTTGCACACAGTGAGGGGAAGATAATGCAGGTCGCACACAGTAAGGTGTGAGGGGAATGTGCACACAGTGAGGGGAAGGTAATGCAGGTTGCACACAGTGAGGTGTGAGGGAATGCGCACACAGTGAGGGGAAGATAATGCTGGTTGCACACAGTGAGGTGTGAGGGGAATGCGCACACATTGAGGGGAAGATAATGCAGGTTGCACACAGTGAGGTGTGAGGGGAATGCGCACATAGTGAGGGGAAGATAATGCAGCGCGCACACAGTGAGAGGAAGATAATGCAGCGCGCACACAGTGAGGGGAAGATAATGCAGGTAGCACACAGTGAGGCGTGAGGGGAATTTGCACACAGTGAGGGGAAGATAATGCAGGTTGCACGCAGTGAGGTGTGAGAGGAATTAGCACACAGTGAGGAGACTATAATGCAGGTTGCACACTGGGTGTGAGGGGAATTTGCACACAGTGAGGGGAATATAATGCAGGTCGCACACAGTGAGGGGAATTTGCACACAATTAGGGGAATATAATGCAGGTTGCACGCAGTGGGTGTGAGGGAAGATGGCAGTGAGGTGTTGGGAGAGACAGACAGATGCACAGGGTGAGAGTACAGTGGGGGAGGAGAGTGCAGGTTGCACACAGTGAGGTGTGAGGGAAATATGCACACACAGTGAGGGGAAGATAACGCAGGTTGCACACAGTAGGTGTGAGGAGAATGCGCACACAGTGAGGGGAAGATAATGCAGGTTGCACGCAGTGGGTGTGAGGGGAAGATAATGCAGGTGGCACACAGTGGGTGTGAGGGGAATTTGCACACAGTGAGGGGAAGATAATGCAGGCTGCACACAGTGAGGTGTGAGGGGAATGCGCACACAGTGAGGGGAAGATAATGCAGGTTGCACACAGTGAGGTGTGAGGGGAATGCACACAGTTAGGGGAAGATAATGCAGGGCACACACAGTGAGGTGTGAGGGGAATGCGCACACAGTGAGGGGAAGATAATGCAGGTTGCACGCAGTGGGTGTGAGGGGAAGATAATGCAGGTGGCACACAGTGGGTGTGAGGGGAATTTGCACACAGTGAGGGGAAGATAATGCAGGGCGCACACAGTGAGGTGTGAGGGGAATGCGCACACAGTGAGGGGAAGATAATGCAGGTTGCACACAGTGGGTGTGACGGGAATGCGCACAGTCGGGAAGATAATGCAGGGCGCACACAGTGAGGTGTGAGGGGAATGCGCACACAGTGAGGGGAAGATAATGCAGGTTGCACACAGTGGGTGTGAGGGGAATTTGCACACAGTGAGAGGAAGATAATGCAGGTTGCACACAGTGGGTGTGAGTGGAATTTGCACACAGTTAGGGGAAGATAATGCAGGTTGCACACAGTGAGGGGAAGATAATGCAGGTTGCACACAGTGAGGGGAAGATAATGCAGGTTGCACCCAGTGAGGGGAATGTGCACACAGTGAAAGGAAGATAATGCAGGTTGCACGCAGTGGGTGTGAGGGGAGATGGCAATGAGGTGTGGGGAGAGACAGGCAGATGCACAGGGTGAGAGTGCAGTGGGGGAGGAGAGTGCAGGTTGCACACAGTGAGGGGAAGATAATGCAGGTTGCACACAGTGAGGGGAAGATAATGCAGGTTGCACACAGTGAGGTGTGAGGGGAATGCGCACAGTTAGGGGAAGATAATGCAGGGCGCACACAGTGAGGTGTGAGGGGAATGCGCACCCAGTGAGGGGAAGATAATGCAGGTTGCACACAGTGGGTGTGAGGGGAATGCGCACAGTGAGGGGAAGATAATGCAGGGCGCACACAGTGAGGTGTGAGGGGAATGCGCACACAGTGAGGGGAAGATAATGCAGGTTGCACACAGTGGGTGTGACGGGAATGCGCAGTCAGGGGAAGATAATGCAGGGCGCACACAGTGAGGTGTGAGGGGAATGCGCACACAGTGAGGGGAAGATAATGCAGGTTGCACACAGTGGGTGTGAGGGGAATTTGCACACAGTGAGAGGAAGATAATGCAGGTTGCACACAGTGGGTGTGAGTGGAATTTGCACACAGTGAGGGGAAGATAATGCAGGTTGCACGCAGTGGGTGTGAGGGAAGATGGCAGTGAGGTGTGGGGAGAGACATGCAGTGAGGTATGAGGGGAATTAGCACACAGTGAGGAGACGATAATGCAGGTTACACACTGTCGGTGTGAGGGGAATTTGCACACAGTGAGAGGAAGATAATGCAGGTCGCACACAGTGAGGTGTGAGGGGAATGTGCACACAGTGAGGGGAAGGTAATGCAGGTTGCACACAGTGAGGTGTGAGGGGAATGCGCACACAGTGAGGGGAAGATAATGCAGGTTGCACACAGTGAGGTGTGAGGGGAATGCGCACACATTGAGGGGAAGATAATGCAGGTTGCACACAGTGAGGTGTGAGGGGAATGCGCCCATAGTGAGGGGAAGATAATGCAGCGCGCACACAGTGAGAGGAAGATAATGCAGCGCGCACACAGTGAGGGGAAGATAATGCAGGTAGCACACAGTGAGGCGTGAGGGGAATTTGCACACAGTGAGGGGAAGATAATGCAGGTTGCACGCAGTGAGGTGTGAGAGGAATTAGCACACAGTGAGGAGACTATAATGCAGGTTGCACACTGGGTGTGAGGGGAATTTGCACACAGTGAGGGGAATATAATGCAGGTCGCACACAGTGAGGGGAATTTGCACACAATTAGGGGAATATAATGCAGGTTGCACGCAGTGGGTGTGAGGGAAGATGGCAGTGAGGTGTTGGGAGAGACAGACAGATGCACAGGGTGAGAGTACAGTGGGGGAGGAGAGTGCAGGTTGCACACAGTGAGGTGTGAGGGGAATATGCACACACAGTGAGGGGAAGATAACGCAGGTTGCACACAGTAGGTGTGAGGAGAATGCGCACACAGTGAGGGGAAGATAATGCAGGTTGCACGCAGTGGGTGTGAGGGGAAGATAATGCAGGTGGCACACAGTGGGTGTGAGGGGAATTTGCACACAGTGAGGGGAAGATAATGCAGGCTGCACGCAGTGGGTGTGAGGGGAGATGGCAGTGAGGTGTGGGGAGAGACAGGCAGATGCACAGGGTGAGAGTGCAGTGGGGGAGGAGAGTGCAGGTCACACACAGTGAGGGGAAGATAATGCAGGTTGCACGCAGTGAGTGTGAGGGAAGATGGCAGTGAGGTGTGGGGAGAGACAGGCAGATGCATAGGGTGAGAGTGCAGGTTGCACGCAGTGGGTGTGAGGGGAATTTGCACACAGTGAGAAGATAACGCAGGTTGCACACAGTGAGGGGAAGGTAATGCAGGTTGCACACAGTGTGTGTGGGGAGAGACAGGCAGATGCACAGGGTGAGAGTGGAGTGGGGGAGGAGAGTGCAGGTTGCACACAGTGAGGGGAAGATAATGCAGGTTGCACCCAGTGAGGGGGAATGCGCACACAGTGAGAGGAAGATAATGCAGGTTGCACGCAGTGGGTGTGAGGGGAGATGGCAGTGAGGTGTGGGGAGAGACAGGCAGATGCATAGGGTGAGAGTGCAGTGGGGGAGGAGAGTGCAGGTCGCACACAGTGAGGGGAAGATAATGCAGGTCGCACACAGTGAGGGGAAGATAATGCAGGTTGCACCCAGTGAGGGGAATGTGCACACAGTGAGAGGAAGATAATGCAGGTTGCACGCAGTGGGTGTGAGGGGAGATGGCAGTGAGGTGTGGGGAGAGACAGGCAGATGCACAGGGTGAGAGTGCAGTGGGGGAGGAGAGTGCAGGTTGCACACAGTGAGGGGAAGATAATGCAGGTTGCACACAGTGAGGGGAAGATAATGCAGGTTGCACCCAGTGAGGGGAATGTGCACACAGTGAAAGGAAGATAATGCAGGTTGCACGCAGTGGGTGTGAGGGGAGATGGCAGTGAGGTGTGGGGAGAGACAGGCAGATGCACAGGGTGAGAGTGCAGTGGGGGAGGAGAGTGCAGGTTGCACACAGTGAGGGGAAGATAATGCAGGTTGCACACAGTGAGGGGAAGATAATGCAGGTTGCACACAGTGAGGTGTGAGGGGAATGCGCACAGTTAGGGGAAGATAATGCAGGGCGCACACAGTGAGGTGTGAGGGGAATGCGCACACAGTGAGGGGAAGATAATGCAGGTTGCACACAGTGGGTGTGAGGGGAATGCACACAGTGAGGGGAAGATAATGCAGGGCGCACACAGTGAGGTGTGAGGGGAATGCGCACACAGTGAGGGGAAGATAATGCAGGTTGCACACAGTGGGTGTGACGGGAATGCGCAGTCAGGGGAAGATAATGCAGGGCGCACACAGTGAGGTGTGAGGGGAATGCGCACACAGTGAGGGGAAGATAATGCAGGTTGCACACAGTGGGTGTGAGGGGAATGCGCACACAGTGAGGGGAAGATAATGCAGGTTGCACACAGTGGGTGTGAGGGGAATTTGCACACAGTGAGAGGAAGATAATGCAGGTTGCACACAGTGGGTGTGAGTGGAATTTGCACACAGTGAGGGGAAGATAATGCAGGTTGCACGCAGTGGGTGTGAGGGAAGATGGCAGTGAGGTGTGGGGAGAGACATGCAGTGAGGTATGAGGGGAATTAGCACACAGTGAGGAGACGATAATGCAGGTTACACACTGTGGGTGTGAGGGGAATTTGCACACAGTGAGAGGAAGATAATGCAGGTCGCACACAGTGAGGTGTGAGGGGAATGTGCGCACAGTGAGGGGAAGATAATGCAGGGCGCACACAGTGAGTTGTGAGGGGAATGCGCACACAGTGAGGGGAAGATAATGCAGGTTGCACACAGTGGGTGTGACGGGAATGCGCACATTCAGGGGAAGATAATGCAGGGCGCACACAGAGAGGTGTGAGGGGAATGCGCACACAGTGAGGGGAAGATAATGCTGGTTGCACACAGTGAGGTGTGAGGGGAATGCGCACACATTGAGGGGAAGATAATGCAGGTTGCACACAGTGAGGTGTGAGGGGAATGCGCACATAGTGAGGGGAAGATAATGCAGCGCGCACACAGTGAGAGGAAGATAATGCAGCGCGCACACAGTGAGGGGAAGATAATGCAGGTAGCACACAGTGAGGCGTGAGGGGAATTTGCACACAGTGAGGGGAAGATAATGCAGGTTGCACGCAGTGAGGTGTGAGAGGAATTAGCACACAGTGAGGAGACTATAATGCAGGTTGCACACTGGGTGTGAGGGGAATTTGCACACAGTGAGGGGAATATAATGCAGGTCGCACACAGTGAGGGGAATTTGCACACAATTAGGGGAATATAATGCAGGTTGCACGCAGTGGGTGTGAGGGAAGATGGCAGTGAGGTGTTGGGAGAGACAGACAGATGCACAGGGTGAGAGTACAGTGGGGGAGGAGAGTGCAGGTTGCACACAGTGAGGTGTGAGGGGAATATGCACACACAGTGAGGGGAAGATAACGCAGGTTGCACACAGTAGGTGTGAGGAGAATGCGCACACAGTGAGGGGAAGATAATGCAGGTTGCACGCAGTGGGTGTGAGGGGAAGATAATGCAGGTGGCACACAGTGGGTGTGAGGGGAATTTGCACACAGTGAGGGGAAGATAATGCAGGCTGCACACAGTGAGGTGTGAGGGGAATGCGCACACAGTGAGGGGAAGATAATGCAGGTTGCACACAGTGAGGTGTGAGGGGAATGCGCACAGTTAGGGGAAGATAATGCAGGGCGCACACAGTGAGGTGTGAGGGGAATGCGCACACAGTGAGGGGAAGATAATGCAGGTTGCACGCAGTGGGTGTGAGGGGAAGATAATGCAGGTGGCACACAGTGGGTGTGAGGGGAATTTGCACACAGTGAGGGGAAGATAATGCAGGCTGCACACAGTGAGGTGTGAGGGGAATGCGCACACAGTGAGGAGAAGATAATGCAGGTTGCACACAGTGAGGTGTGAGGGGAATGCGCACAGTTAGGGGAAGATAATGCAGGGCGCACACAGTGAGGTGTGAGGGGAATGCGCACACAGTGAGGGGAAGATAATGCAGGTTGCACACAGTGGGTGTGAGGGGAATGCGCACAGTGAGGGGAAGATAATGCAGGGCGCACACAGTGAGGTGTGAGGGGAATGCGCACACAGTGAGGGGAAGATAATGCAGGTTGCACACAGTGGGTGTGACGGGAATGCGCACAGTCAGGGGAAGATAATGCAGGGCGCACACAGTGAGGTGTGAGGGGAATGCGCACACAGTGAGGGGAAGATAATGCAGGTTGCACACAGTGGGTGTGAGGGGAATTTGCACACAGTGAGAGGAAGATAATGCAGGTTGCACACAGTGGGTGTGAGTGGAATTTGCACACAGTGAGGGGAAGATAATGCAGGTTGCACGCAGTGGGTGTGAGGGAAGATGGCAGTGAGGTGTGGGGAGAGACATGCAGTGAGGTATGAGGGGAATTAGCACACAGTGAGGAGACGATAATGCAGGTTACACACTGTGGGTGTGAGGGGAATTTGCACACAGTGAGAGGAAGATAATGCAGGTCGCACACAGTGAGGTGTGAGGGGAATGCGCACACAGTGAGGGGAAGATAATGCAGGTTGCACACAGTGAGGTGTGAGGGGAATGCGCACACATTGAGGGGAAGATAATGCAGGTTGCACACAGTGAGGTGTGAGGGGAATGCGCCCATAGTGAGGGGAAGATAATGCAGCGCGCACACAGTGAGAGGAAGATAATGCAGCGCGCACACAGTGAGGGGAAGATAATGCAGGTAGCACACAGTGAGGCGTGAGGGGAATTTGCACACAGTGAGGGGAAGATAATGCAGGTTGCACGCAGTGAGGTGTGAGAGGAATTAGCACACAGTGAGGAGACTATAATGCAGGTTGCACACTGGGTGTGAGGGGAATTTGCACACAGTGAGGGGAATATAATGCAGGTCGCACACAGTGAGGGGAATTTGCACACAATTAGGGGAATATAATGCAGGTTGCACGCAGTGGGTGTGAGGGAAGATGGCAGTGAGGTGTTGGGAGAGACAGACAGATGCACAGGGTGAGAGTACAGTGGGGGAGGAGAGTGCAGGTTGCACACAGTGAGGTGTGAGGGGAATATGCACACACAGTGAGGGGAAGATAACGCAGGTTGCACACAGTAGGTGTGAGGAGAATGCGCACACAGTGAGGGGAAGATAATGCAGGTTGCACGCAGTGGGTGTGATGGGAAGATAATGCAGGTGGCACACAGTGGGTGTGAGGGGAATTTGCACACAGTGAGGGGAAGATAATGCAGGCTGCACGCAGTGGGTGTGAGGGGAGATGGCAGTGAGGTGTGGGGAGAGACAGGCAGATGCACAGGGTGAGAGTGCAGTGGGGGAGGAGAGTGCAGGTCACACACAGTGAGGGGAAGATAATGCAGGTTGCACGCAGTGAGTGTGAGGGAAGATGGCAGTGAGGTGTGGGGAGAGACAGGCAGATGCATAGGGTGAGAGTGCAGGTTGCACGCAGTGGGTGTGAGGGGAATTTGCACACAGTGAGAAGATAACGCAGGTTGCACACAGTGAGGGGAAGGTAATGCAGGTTGCACACAGTGTGTGTGGGGAGAGACAGGCAGATGCACAGGGTGAGAGTGCAGTGGGGGAGGAGAGTGCAGGGCTGGGTCAGCCTCAGGAATGTCTCTTTATCTGACAGCTCCCTGCAGTTACTGCTGGTGAATAAACAGAGCAGCCTGCCAGGCTCTGACTAGTCACTGGCTCTGGGTGGGGTTTACGCTTCTCTTCCTGAGGGAGTCTGATAGGGAGTGAGACCCAGGAAGAGACAGACTCAGCTGCAGAGAGACCGCTCCCCACCACCTGCCAAGGTAGGACCCGAGCACTGTCCCAGGAGACCCCCCCAGCACTTCCACTACTTGTGTGTAACTTTTCCCGCATCCACAGTTGTGTCTTGTTACATTAGTGCGCTGCTCCCATTCATCTGTGTGTCTGTGTCACACCGCCATAGAGCCAGACTGAGTATAACCAGACAGGATTACAGGGTACTCTGCGCTGTGCGCTCTCATATCCGCTGCCCCAGGCGGAGAAGAGGGACTGGCGCTGGGCGCGGGGTCCTGCCAGTACTTCTCCCACAAGTACAGACTCTTCTATGTACTAAGCCGTGGAGAGAGGTAAAGAACCAGCCAACCAGCTCTGCTTGTCACTTCTCAAACACAGCCTGCAACATGACAGGAGCTGATTGGATGGTACTTTACCTCCATCCACTTTATCTCTCTCCAAGCGGTGTTACACCTGGCACAGGTATCTGACTGCATACACAAGCTGCGTCTTATTTAGATTGTAAGCTCTTCTGAACAGGGTATCTCATATTGTCTCTGTGTTGTGCTTTTTACATCTATCTATCTATCTATCTATATCTATCACATTGTCTGTCTGTCTGTCTACAGTATCTATCTATCTATCTTTCTATCTATCTATCTATCTATCTATCTATCTATCTATCTATATCTATCACATTGTCTGTCTGTCTGTCTGTCTGTCTGTCTGTCTGTCTGTCTGTCTATCTATCTATCTATCTATCTATCTATCTATCTATCTATCTATCACATTGTCTGTCTGTCTGTCTGTCTACAGTATCTATCTATCTATCTATCTATCTATCTATCTATCTATCTATCTATCTATCTATCTATCTATCGTGCTAGTGAAGGTGTTGGTGATTTTGTAGATCTCAGTAATCTGTTTCATTTGTGATTCTGTTAATATAATTGTATTGTAAGTTAATAGCCGATAAAAGGGAGATCCTGAAATCCTGCCAGGCCCTCTTCATGCATTCCCTCCGTATAATACGTATAAGTACAGGTTACTCCCATCCAGGCTCCGTCCTAGTCTCTGTGTGTTGTGTAAGTGTGACATTGATTTGCACGGGTAGAAGTGTGTTTTGTGTGTTCTGAGACATGGGAGAAGTGACAGCGGCCATGTTTGATCAATCACTGATTCTGGGGGGGGGGGTATCACTGATTGGAGGGGCAGGGGGGGGGGGGGTTCACGTATCACTGAACCGGGGGTCTGAGCGGTGCAGTTAGTACTTTTATTTCCAGGTTTCAGGCTTTCACTTACTGACACATATAACTGTCGGACTCGGGCCTTGTCAGACTGGTGACAGGACAGGTTTTCATGATGCACTTTTTAAGCCAAATGTCCCTGGATTGTCCAGAGCAGTAATAGTCACTGATATGTGTCTGTATTATATATACCCGGGTGTTCCCTGGATTCTCTGCCGGGTGATTTTCTTGTCAATATTTGAGGATGAATTATACTTTAATAAATGAAGGTGACAGGATTTCCTGTGAGAGGTATAACCCTGTATATCCCAGCATGGCAGTGTGCAGTGGGGGTATACAGAAGACACGGACTGACCCCTCTTTCCGGTGCTGATGTTTATATCTGCACCTTGGTGCACCCCATTCTGTTCTCCGTGTAATTCCTCCAGGGGATGAATCGGGGTACAGTGATTTAGAGGTTGAGCCTCAGTTTTTTGCACCCACTTGGGGGCAGGAACCATCCTATGAGTGAAGGTCGCATTGTGCCCAGTTGTAGTCAGGATTATGGCTGAGTGACAGGAGGAGGAGGTGCCGAGAATTATCCGCCAGATTTAACGACCGGTTCCCAGGCGCACACCAGGAATTCTCTGTGTAACATGGGAGGGACACTGGGGTGTTCTGCATCTGACACATCACCCTAGGGTGAGACTCGGCCTAAACTATCACCCTGCACCCTCTAATGGTCTCCCACATTGCCCTGTGGCAGAGCAGCTTCGCACAGCCTGTAGCTCCCTAATGGTTGTAGAATGCTGGGACTTCTAGTTCTACAGCAGCTGGACGGTGACAAGATGCCTAACTTGCTCAGAGAGACCCTATTTTTTTTGCTGCATTATATCATGGATGATACCTAACTGCTATATATATATATATATATATATATATATATATATATATATATATATATATATATACAGTGTGTGTGTGTGTATATATCTATCTATATTTATGTATACGTGCGTGTGTATATGTGTGTGTGTGTGTGTGTATATATATATATATATATATATATATATATATATATACACACACACACACACACACACACACACACACACACACACACACGTTGAGTATCCCTTATCCAAATATTCCGAAATACGGAATTTTTTGAGCGAGACTGAGATAGTGAAACCTTTGTTTTCTGATGGCTCAATGTACACACACTTTGTTTAATACACAAAGTTATTAAAAATATTGTATTATAAGACCTTCAGGCTGTGTGTATAAGGTCTATATGAAACATAAAGGAATTGTGTGAATGTAGACACACTTTGTTTAATGCACAACGTTATAAAAAATATTGGCTATAATTACCTTCAGGCTGTGTGTATAAGGTGTATATGTAACATAAATGCATTCTGTGCTTAGATTTAGGTCCCATCACCATGATATCTCATTATGGTATGCAATTATTCCAAAATACGGAAAAATCCGATATCCAAAATACGTCTGGTCCCAAGCATTTTGGATAAGGGATACTCAACCTGTATATATGGGTGTGGTTCATCAAATCGACAGTATCTAGGTCGACAATGTTTAGGTCGACCACTATAGGTCGACAGTCTATAGGTCGACATGGATGGAAGGTCGACACGGTTTCTAGGTCGACATGTGCTAGGTCGACAGGTCTAAAGGTTGACATGAGGATTTTTTATTTTTTTTGGTGTCGTTTCCTTCGTAGGGTGACCGGGATCCCAAATTAGTGTACCGCGTCCCCTCGCATGGCTCGCTTCGCTCGCCATGCTTCGGGCATGGTGCCTTCGCTCCGCTACCGCTTCGCTCGGCACAGATTACCGTTCCAGTCGTAGTCCACGTGGATCGTTAAGTATGAAAAAATTCAAAAAAAGAAAAAATGTGAAAAACTCACGTCGACCTTTAGACCTGTCGACCTAGCACATGTCGACCTAGAAACCCTGTCGACCTTCCATCCATGTCGACCTAGTGACTGTCGACCTATAGTGGTCGACCTAAACATTGTCGACCTAGATACTGTCGATCTTCAGACCGGATCCCATATATATATATATATATATATATATATATATATATATATATATATATATATATATATATACAATGTGTATACAGGGTGATTCGAAAGTCGCAGTACACCCTTTTGTTTCAAAAACTGTGCAGGAAATGGGAAAACTGAATACTTGGGTAAGGAATGGGTGAGGTGGGCTATCTTTTAGGGTATGTACCGAACATGGGCGCCATCTTGAAATCGGCCATCTTGAATGTAAGTCAGTTTTTTCAAATGGTAAGGGGGTTGTACATCATGTCAGACAACATCAGAATTTGATGAAAAGTTTATTGCTGCACCCAGAAAGACCTCCAATTACACATAACACTGTCAGGTTCCTAATTTCCACATTCCGAGAAACTGGGACTGTGGCTGACAAGTCACGGAGTGGTCGTCCAAAGAGTGCTACTGGTCTTTCTGGGTGCCGGTTGTTAAAATCTGCAGCTATGACACAAAAACTTCGTTCTATGTATATATAATAATCTTAGACATCTGTCTGTGTATAAATATAGAGCCAGATTGCTGAGGAATGGCTGTGGTGCCTCTGGGCGGGAGGGGGAGGGGCGGCGGAGTGCTGTAAGACAGGTTGGCCCACTCCTCATACTGGAGAGACACCTCGGGCGTTGGACGCTGCTGCCTTGCGCTTCACTCCTGGAATTGGAACGAGAAGCACTCAGCCATTCAACCTGACCCACATGGAGTGCTGTGAGCACCTACCTGTGGAACGTGTAATTCTCTGGCTGCTTATTAACACTGTGATGATGAATCGGTTAGTGGCTGTGGCGGTGCGGGCACAGAAGGCCTTACAGATGGGCACAGCCGCGTATTCCTGCTGCTTCCATGTACAGGTTGCGTCTCCCGTATTTGCAAATCCAATATATTTTCCAGCATGACTGAGTGACGCCTGCGCTGCCTGATGGTTCAGTGTAAACTCTGTCTCATGCACAGAACTATTAAACCTTGCGTAGATGACCCTCCGGGCTGTGTATAGGGTGTATATGAAACATAAATACACTGCGTGTTAAGGCTTGAGTCCCGTCCCCAGGATATCTCATCATTATGGTATGCAAATATTCCATAATACAGAGAAATCTCATCTTCTGGTGCATGTCACGTATGGGAGGTTGTAATGTCAGCGGTCCGACACCCCAATCCCTGGTCTGATCCCATCATCACGCATGGAAATCTAACTGGTGTGACACTGCGATGTTCTATACATACAGTATATGCGTTCCTGGTGTGAGCGCCACGGTCCGTTACATGGGTCATAAGTCACCGTGTGTACATGTGGAGGGAGGCGATGGCGATTCAGTTGTTTTCCCCACGACTGCCACTAGATGGCATCTGACAAAGCAATTCAATTGTTGGTCTGTGTGGGGGGAGGGGGGGTACATTTCTGCTTGCAGCGTCTTGATGTGGCAGAGATGTGCGAAAACTCTGTGGTTTGGGCGCCGCAACGGCTGTCTGTGAGTTTAGTCGTGTTTAACCACTATACAAAGCTAAACCAGGTCTAATTGGACGCTACATGCGCGATAATTTTTGCGCAGAACAATGCAATCGCTTAGTCGGGCGCCCAATAATTAGAACCGCCTATAAGACGATTTAATCCCCCCCCCCCCCCCCCCCCACCCCTTGGTCACTGGGCGGCTGAGTTATATTAGGGAGACCCCAGGATTTCACACTTCACCCTCTGTATTAATTGTATAAAATAACGCTGAGAGATTGTTATGGTTTATTCATGTGACGTTACCATATATAATCCAGTGTCCAGCAGGCACGTCATCATCATGATGGTGAGAATCAGTTTATAGAATAGATAAGGGAGTAGAGATTTCCTGCATGATACTTGGGGAGGGGCTATTATTGATCAACATGAACCTTATGGACTACATCTAAATTACAAGTATGTGTGTGTGTGTGTGTGTATGTATGTGTATATATATATATATATATATATATATATATATATATATATATATATATATATGTATATATATATATGATTTATTATACAGCAAATGGAGAAAGGCTGCACTCCAGAGGCTTCACAAATAGTAAATATCACTACAAGTGTTTTTTGTAACATATCAGCGTTTCGGGGCCAGTCTTGAGAAAGGGGCAACTGGCCCCGAAACATCGTTATGATACAATAAACACTTGTGGTGATATTTACTATTTGTGAAGGCTCTGGAGGGGTGTGGATCATTAGATCGACAGTGTCTAGGTCGACAATGTTTAGGTCGACCACTATAGGTCGACAGGTCAAAAGGTCGACATTAGTTTTTCATGTTTTGTTGGTGTCGTTTTCTCCGTAGAGTGACCGGGAAGCCCAATTAGTGCAACGTGTCCTCTCGCATGGCTCACTTCGCTCGCCATGCTTCGGGCAAGGTGCCTCGCTACACTACCGCTCGGCACAGGTTACCGTTCCAATCGTAGTCCGCGTGGATTGTTGAGTATGAAAAAGTTCAAAAAAAGAAAAAAAATGTGAAAAAGTCATGTCGACCTGTTGCCCCAGAGCATGTTGACCTTGAAAACATGTCGACCTATAGTGGTCGACCAAAACATTGACGACCTAGACACTGTCGATCTTCAGACCGGATCCCCCACTGGAGTGCCGCCTTTCTCCATTTGCTGTATACTGAGTGGTGCAATCCCCTTTAGGAGGGCACCGAAGCACAGATAGACCCAGACGGGTCAAAGGAGTGCCGTGACGTTTGGATTTGCGCTATATGTGTGTGTATATATGTGTGTGTATATATATATATATATATATATATATATATATAGCCACTCTAACCATACATGGATGCAATAAAAGTTTCCTGATCAGCCTGTCTTTCTATCTGCTGAATGGTGCTGTGAAGTGACTGATAACAGGGGATAATAGCTTGTGCCCACTGCTTTGTAAGTGTATCGTATAAAACCATAAACCAGAGAGTCTCTGAAACCATGGCCTGCACTGACCCTTTGTCTATGTTTTTTGGATTGCCTAATTCTACAACCTCCAAGGATTACCAAACAATGGGCAATTATTCTTATCCACCCGTCTCCTCCCACGTGTCACTACACCCATGTTTAGGGTCCTGCGGCTTCGGATTTCTCCCCCAGGTAGTGCTTAGAAACATTTATCCTGAGCACCGGGTGGGGGAAGGATGCATTTAAGGTTCTCCATAGCGTTGAGCTTTGGCGCACTGAGCGGGGGTCATGGACGTGGGAACTCCACACTTGGATATCCATGGATGACAGAACTTTAATCCCTACCGCCATTATCCGCATCAAGATTCTTGGCGTATATCTGTTCTCCTTGCGTATGGTGACCGCCGCGCTTTTATCCCGAAGTCTGCGCTATTTTGTCTCCAGGAACCAGAATACGGTATCTCCAGGTTATATCTCGTGGCTCTGACACAGGTCACGGTGACTGTAAATGTTTTGTGGATTAAGAACATTTGATGAGAGTTTGTGTTTCACAATCTGGAGCTCACACTTTGGGAAAAGACGCCTCTGTCCGAGACGATGCCACCACAGTCTCCTGGAATACGTCCCATCGCAGCCCAATGTTGTATAATGGGAAGTGATATACTCCTGTACTGGGGTACAGAGAAGAGACGTGCTCTGTCTGGCCCCCTGCGTCCAACGCTGGCCCATTGTCTGTGACATTACAGTTGTAGTGGACTGAGGAGTGGTCTACTGACTCCTCATTGTGAGCTGAGCTCTTGGTTTTCATCCTGTGTCATTGCAGCTTCTGCTCCTCCGTGACGGCAGATGTTTATCCTGAGGAAAGCAGCTCATTGTGTATTCCCTATTATCCGTACACTCAGTGCTAGGAGTGTGTGTTATGGGGCGAGGGTGTAGGTGTATGTGTATAGCTCGGTTTGTGGAAATTTAGCCTGCGCTAATGTTACTGGGCAGATTTCCTGGGAATGTTTTTGTTTTTTGCTTTAGCCTCCCTGCTTTTTATTTATTTTTGCACCAGTATCTATAAATATATCTCCGTTCCATAACGTCATGATACAAACCAGTTAACACTAGGGAACACAGCAACAGCTGCAGGCTCTGTATTGTTAGTGAAGCTACACTGGAGGGACAGTAGGTGGCGCTGTGTCTTTAGTTGTCATTGTGTACTCTCTCTTTCTTGTGATAGTGTACTCTCTTCTAGAATTTTCTTGATAATACTCCATAATTGTGACTTTTACACGTACTTGTCACAAAATAAATGATCCCACAGTCATGTATGTTTGAGCCTCGTCTGCAACAGGTAATCCGCATGATGATGTAATTAGCATTGTCATCTACCTTGCCTTACTCACTTGATGATACAGACAGGTCACTCCCAACTATTGTCTTCCTTACGGCATCTCCTGCAAGGAAACTATGAACATTAAGGAAGAATAAGAACAATGAATACAGAACCTGTCTGAAATTCCCTGTTCAAACACAGAAACACACTGTTGTGAATGCCCAACTTCCCTTAGCAACGCGACACGGTCAGGGTAGTGCACTGTTTATTGCCTTGTTTACAGATGGCTTTAGGGCTGTTAACACTGGAATACACAATGCTTCTGCTTCAGGTTAACTAGCAACTACTTATCTGCGTCTCATAGTGCACAATGAGGGTCATTCTGAGTTGATCGCTCGCTAGCAGTTTTTAGCAGTCGTGCAAACGCTAAGCCGCCGCCCACTGGGAGTGTATTTTAGCTTAGCAGAAGTGCGAACAAAAGAATCGCAGAGCGGCTACAAAAAAAATTTGTGCAGTGTCAGAGTAGCGCCAGACCTACTCAGCGCTTGCGATCACTTCAGACCATTCAGTTCCGTATTTGACGTCACAAACACGGCCAGCGTTCGCTCAGCCACGCCTGCTTTTTTCCTGGCACGCCTGCCTTTTTTCCGAACACTCCCTGAAAACGGTCAGTTGACACCCAGAAACGCCCTCTTCCTGTCAATCACTCTGCGGCTGCCATTGCGACTGAAAAGCTTTGCTAGACCCTGTGTAAAAATACATCGCCCGTTGTGAAAATACGTCGTGCGTGCGCACTGCGCCGCATACACATGCGCAGAAGTGCTGCTTTTTCACTTAATCGCTGCGCTGCAAACATTTTTCACTAGCGATCAACTCGGAATGACCCCCAATGTGCTCCCATTGGGATGTTACGCTTCTCCCTGCAGACGCACGGAAGGACCCGTAAGATATAATTGCACTGGAGCATAATGGAAGCTAAACTGATTTTTCCAGTAGTTTTTATTTTCACATCTATTAAAATTCTGTTCTTGAAGGAGGTGAGCTTTTCACACACTGTCGAATGGCACCAACAGTGTGTTTCAGGGCGTTCAAAGGGCGATATCAGGCTCATTTGCAGCAAGCGTCTTCCATTAGGTTTTAGTACCCCTCATTTTGCTTTTAATTAGGGAAATTAACTTAAGAAAACCAATAAATCGCAGTAATGAGAAGACCGGAAATGTTTCAGTAGCTCGGTAAAGGCTGTAAGATGTATGGAGACGCCATTCCCAGTTGGCTGAACAATGGTCAGGACAAAGCGATGCATCGGTCATTGTATGGCCAGTGTATGTCCACTGGGCAGATCTGTGTGGGTGCAGTGAAGCAGTATGGTCATTTCTGTGGTAGAGTAGAGGAATATATAATTAGTGGAAGTGATAGCCTAAATCTGGCTAATTAGTTACGCACTGTTCACTGGTGATGGGGGGGAGCGTTGTATAGCGGGGACTGTCCTGGTGATGGGGGAGAGCGTTGTATAGCTGGGACTGTCCTGGTGATGGGGGAGAGCGTTGTATAGCGGAGACTGTCCTGGTGATGGGGGAGAGCGTTGTATAGCGGGGACTGTCCTGGTGATGCGGGAGAGCGTTGTATGGCGGGGACTGTCCTGGTGATGGGGGAGAGCGTTGTATAGCGGGGACTGTCCTGGTGAAGGGGGAGAGCGTTGTATAGCTGGGACTGTCCTGGTGATGGGGGAGAGCGTTGTATAGCGGGGACTGTCCTGGTGATGGGGGAGAGCGTTGTATAGCGGGGACTGTCCTGGTGATGGGGTAGAGCGTTGTATAGCGGGGACTGTCCTGGTGATGCGGGAGAGCGTTGTATAGCGGGGACTGTCCTGGTGATGCGGGAGAGCGTTGTATAGCGGGGACTGTCCTGGTGAAGGGGGAGAGCGTTGTATAGCGGGGACTGTCCTAGTGAAGGGGGAGAGCGTTGTATGGCGGGGACTGTCCTGGTGATGGGGGAGAGCGTTGTATAGCGGGGACTGTCCTGGTGATTGGGGAGAGCGTTGTATAGCGGGGACTGTCCTGGTGAAGGGGGAGAGCGTTGTATGGCGGGGACTGTCCTGGTGATGGGGGAGAGCGTTGTATAGCGGGGACTGTCCTGGTGATGCGGGAGAGCGTTGTATAGCGGGGACTGTCCTGGTGATGGAGAGAGTGTTGTATAGCGGGGACTGTCCTGGTGAAGGGGGAGAGCGTTGTATGGCGGGGACTGTCCTGGTGATGGGGGAGAGCGTTGTATAGCGGGGACTGTCCTGGTGAAGGGGGAGAGCGTTGTATGGCGGGGACTGTCCTGGTGATGGGGGAGAGCGTTGTATAGCGGGGACTGTCCTGGTGATGCGGGAGAGCGTTCTATAGCGGAGGCTGTCCTGGAGTTGCGGGAGAGCGTTGTATAGCGGGGACTGTCCTGGTGAAGGGGGAGAGCGTTGTATAGCGGGGACTGTCCTGGTGATGGGGGAGAGCGTTGTATAGCGGGGACTGTCCTGGTGATGGAGAGAGTGTTGTATAGCAGGGACTGTCCTGGTGATGCGGGAGAGCGTTGTATGGCGGGGACTGTCCTGGTGAAGGGGGAGAGCGTTGTATAGCGGGGACTGTCCTGGTGAAGGGGGAGAGCGTTGTATAGCGGGGACTGTCCTGGTGATGGGGGAGAGCGTTGTATGGCGGGGACTGTCCTGGTGATGGGGGAGAGCGAGAGCGTTGTATAGCGGGGACTGTCCTGGTGATGGGGGAGAGCGTTGTATAGCGGGGACTGTCCTGGTGATGGGGGAGAGCGTTGTATAGCGGGGACTGTCCTGGTGATGGGGGAGAGCGTTGTATAGCTGGGACTGTCCTGGTGATGGGGGAGAGCGTTGTATAGCGGGGACTGTCCTGGTGATGGGGGAGAGCGTTGTATAGCGGGGACTGTCCTGGTGATGGGGGAGAGTGTTGTATAGTGGGGACTGTCCTGGTGATGGGGGAGAGCGTTGTATAGCGGGGACTGTCCTGGTGATGGAGAGAGTGTTGTATAGCGGGGACTGTCCTGGTGATGCGGGAGAGCGTTGTATGGCGGGGACTGTCCTGGTGAAGGGGGAGAGCGTTGTATAGCGGGGACTGTCCTGGTGAAGGGGGAGAGCGTTGTATAGCGGGGACTGTCCTGGTGATGGGGGAGAGCGTTGTATGGCGGGGACTGTCCTGGTGATGGGGGAGAGCGAGAGCGTTGTATAGCGGGGACTGTCCTGGTGATGGGGGAGAGCGTTGTATAGCGGGGACTGTCCTGGTGAAGGGGGAGAGCGTTGTATGGCGGGGACTGTCCTGGTGATGGGGGAGAGCGAGAGCGTTGTATAGCGGGGACTGTCCTGGTGATGGGGGAGAGCGTTGTATAGCGGGGACTGTCCTGGTGAAGGGGGAGAGCGTTGTATAGCGGGGACTGTCCTGGTGATGGGGGAGAGCGTTGTATGGCGGGGACTGTCCTGGTGATGGGGGAGAGCGAGAGCGTTGTATAGCGGGGACTGTCCTGGTGATGGGGGGGGGAGCGTTGTATAGCGGGGACTGTCCTGGTGATGGGGGAGAGCGAGAGCGTTGTATAGCGGGGACTGTCCTGGTGATGGGGGAGAGCGTTGTATAGCGGGGACTGTCCTGGTGATGGGGGAGAGCGTTGTATAGCGGGGACTGTCCTGGTGATGGGGGAGAGCGTTGTATAGCGGGGACTGTCCTGGTGAAGGGGGAGAGCGTTGTATAGCGGGGACTGTCCTGGTGAAGGGGGAGAGCGTTGTATAGCGGGGACTGTCCTGGTGATGGGGGAGAGCGTTGTATGGCGGGGACTGTCCTGGTGATGGGGGAGAGCGTTGTATAGCGGGGACTGTCCTGGTGATGGGGGAGAGCGTTGTATAGCGGGGACTGTCCTGGTGATGCGGGAGAGCGTTCTATAGCGGAGGCTGTCCTGGAGTTGCGGGAGAGCGTTGTATAGCGGGGACTGTCCTGGTGATGGGCGAGAGCGTTGTATAGCGGGGACTGTCCTGGTGATGCGGGAGAGCGTTATATAGCGGGGACTGTCCTGGTGAAGGGGGAGAGCGTTGTATAGCAGGGACTGTCCTGGTGTTGCGGGAGAGCGTTGTATGGCGGGGACTGTCCTGGTGAAGGGGGAGAGCGTTGTATAGCGGGGACTGTCCTGGTGAAGGGGGAGAGCGTTGTATGGCGGGGACTGTCCTGGTGATGGGGGAGAGCGTTGTATAGCGGGGACTGTCCTGGTGATGCGGGAGAGCGTTCTATAGCGGAGGCTGTCCTGGAGTTGCGGGAGAGCGTTGTATAGCGGGGACTGTCCTGGTGATGGGCGAGAGCGTTGTATAGCGGGGACTGTCCTGGTGATGCGGGAGAGCGTTATATAGCGGGGACTGTCCTGGTGAAGGGGGAGAGCGTTGTATAGCAGGGACTGTCCTGGTGTTGCGGGAGAGCGTTGTATGGCGGGGACTGTCCTGGTGAAGGGGGAGAGCGTTTTATAGCGGGGACTGTCCTGGTGAAGGGGGAGAGCGTTGTATAGCGGGGACTGTCCTGGTGATGGGGGAGAGCGTTGTATAGCGGGGACTGTCCTGGTGATGGAGAGAGTGTTGTATAGCGGGGACTGTCCTGGTGATGCGGGAGAGCGTTGTATGGCGGGGACTGTCCTGGTGAAGGGGGAGAGCGTTGTATAGCGGGGACTGTCCTGGTGAAGGGGGAGAGCGTTGTATAGCGGGGACTGTCCTGGTGATGGGGGAGAGCGTTGTATGGCGGGGACTGTCCTGGTGATGGGGGAGAGCGAGAGCGTTGTATAGCGGGGACTGTCCTGGTGATGGGGGAGAGCGTTGTATAGCGGGGACTGTCCTGGTGATGGGGGAGAGCGTTGTATAGCGGGGACTGTCCTGGTGATGGGGGAGAGCGTTGTATAGCTGGGACTGTCCTGGTGATGGGGGAGAGCGTTGTATAGCGGGGACTGTCCTGGTGATGGGGGAGAGCGTTGTATAGCGGGGACTGTCCTGGTGATGGGGGAGAGTGTTGTATAGTGGGGACTGTCCTGGTGATGGGGGAGAGCGTTGTATAGCGGGGACTGTCCTGGTGATGGAGAGAGTGTTGTATAGCGGGGACTGTCCTGGTGATGCGGGAGAGCGTTGTATGGCGGGGACTGTCCTGGTGAAGGGGGAGAGCGTTGTATAGCGGGGACTGTCCTGGTGAAGGGGGAGAGCGTTGTATAGCGGGGACTGTCCTGGTGATGGGGGAGAGCGTTGTATGGCGGGGACTGTCCTGGTGATGGGGGAGAGCGAGAGCGTTGTATAGCGGGGACTGTCCTGGTGATGGGGGAGAGCGTTGTATAGCGGGGACTGTCCTGGTGAAGGGGGAGAGCGTTGTATGGCGGGGACTGTCCTGGTGATGGGGGAGAGCGAGAGCGTTGTATAGCGGGGACTGTCCTGGTGATGGGGGAGAGCGTTGTATAGCGGGGACTGTCCTGGTGAAGGGGGAGAGCGTTGTATAGCGGGGACTGTCCTGGTGATGGGGGAGAGCGTTGTATGGCGGGGACTGTCCTGGTGATGGGGGAGAGCGAGAGCGTTGTATAGCGGGGACTGTCCTGGTGATGGGGGGGAGCGTTGTATAGCGGGGACTGTCCTGGTGATGGGGGAGAGCGAGAGCGTTGTATAGCGGGGACTGTCCTGGTGATGGGGGAGAGCGTTGTATAGCGGGGACTGTCCTGGTGATGGGGGAGAGCGTTGTATAGCGGGGACTGTCCTGGTGATGGGGGAGAGCGTTGTATAGCGGGGACTGTCCTGGTGAAGGGGGAGAGCGTTGTATAGCGGGGACTGTCCTGGTGAAGGGGGAGAGCGTTGTATAGCGGGGACTGTCCTGGTGATGGGGGAGAGCGTTGTATGGCGGGGACTGTCCTGGTGATGGGGGAGAGCGTTGTATAGCGGGGACTGTCCTGGTGATGGGGGAGAGCGTTGTATAGCGGGGACTGTCCTGGTGATGGGGAAACCATTAGACAATCGGAAATGCTATGACGTTTTCCGGCTGTTATAGATTGAGCCCGGTATTTACAAGCGGAAACCTTCTGCAAGCTAGTCTGCAAATGGGTCCATAGTGGGGATCTGTCTGAATTAGCGGACACTACCCGGGAGGTGTTGCTGCAGTGTGTCCACACATACCCAGAAGCAGGCAGTCCCAGGGGCTGATAGTAGGAGCCTGTGTGGTCCCAGGTGCGGCTGTAGGATCTTGGAGGTGCCAGAGACTGCCCATTACGCAGTGGGAGGAGCTAGTATCAGGCGGTTACTGACGGTGAGCGGGAATCCCTTAGGTTATTCAGAATAGAGGATGATAACTCGCCCCTATCAGTGATAAAATCTGTGATCGCCTGGCGGAGGGAGGTCATCCTATCACACATGATATTACGCTATCTGGAATCGTTCTGCAATACGTCCTCTTGTGTTAAATCTAACGTATCTGGAATACATTTGTGAGTTTTGTTGATATTGCGCTGAGTATAATACATGTAAAATGCTGACCGCCCCTCTGTGACGCTACGCTTATGCCCTCTGGTCACACAGCGTGGTTATCGGCAATTATTGAGGGTCATTGAGGCCTCGGGCGGGATGTACTAATGTACATCGCCGCCCATCGCCACGATGCTGATCGCATATGTACTAACATATGCGATCAGCATTGCGGAGGACAGCTCTTCCGATAAGAGCTGTCCTCCGCGATGCGCAGCAGCAGCCTGACTTCCGGGATTCGGCCCCAGGAGTCAGTCTGCGCATGCGCGGGGTGACGGGGGCGGCCGCAGGGCATGCTGGGAGGGATCCGATCGGATCCCTCACACAGCGCCGCGGAGAGAAGCCCATAGGCTTCTATGGACTATCGCAAGCTAAAGCTGGCGTACCCCGCCGCGGCGCTGTCCTGCCGGCCGGGGGTTAGTACATCAGGAAAATGCGGTAAACAGGGAGTTTACCGCATTTTCCGCTTAGTACATACCGCCCCTCCTGAGATGGATAGTGGAGTCTACAGGAATGAGGCAAAGTTCATGTTCTCTCCTGTAAATGACTCTCCTACAGGGAGTGCATCGTTCTAGGTGTCACGCAGGTGTAAGGCAGACACTGATTACTATAGCGCCGTCCTGGCCTGGTCCAGAGTGCCCAGTGGCGTACCCAGAAACCCCCCCCCTGATGGACCAAATCAATTTTATTGCTAATTGTGGCTTACGAGCGTAGCTCCGCCCACTCGTGGCATTTTGCCGCGATTCGCGGACCCTCTGGGTAGAGCTACACACACTGACCTCTCTCAGCCAGCTGCAGGTGAACCAGACCTAATGGTCATAACAAGTCTTGAGGCTGCATGTGACCACCACACAGACTGATCCCTTCCTAGCTGCCCCCGGTAAGGAACCTCTGCCTCCAATAAACCATTGCTTCATATTCATAAGGGCTTTACACACAGTATACAGTACCAACATTATTGTACATGTGCACTGATTTTTTAGCTCAATGCATTTTATTTATATATATATATATATATATATATATATATATATATATATATATATATATATATATATATATATATACACACACACACACATACATTTTTCAAGCCAAATTGACAAGTTTAATAGCACCAGGAAAAGCTATTGGGAACATAACTAATTGAATACATTTTTTAAATATATAGAGTCAATAATAATATAAAAATGATCTATATGTAAAACTTCTGTAGGCTACTTGATTGAGGGGGTAATTCAGACCTGATTGCTCGCAAGTGTTTTTTTGCTGTCCTGTGTTCAGATACTTTGCCGCCTACAGGGGAGTGTATTTTAGCTGTGCAAGTGTGCGATCGCGTGTGTAGCTGAGCTGCACAAACTGATTTTGTGCAGTCTCTGCGCAGCCCAGAACTTACTCAGCCGCTGCGATCACTTCAGCCTGTCCGGGACCGGAATTAACGTCAGACACCCGCCCTGCAAACGCCTGGACACGCCTGCGTTTTCCCTGACACTCCCAGAAAATGGTCAGTTGCCACCCACAAACACCCTCTTCCTGTCAATCTCCTTGCGATCTCCTGTGCAATCGCTTTTTTTGCACCATCCCGTCGCTATGCACCAATGCCCGGTGCAGTCATCCGACGAGCCTGCGCATCGCAGGCTGTGAGAAAACGCAGCCTAGCGATCAGGTCTGAATTACTCCCTGAGCTATAAATATATTAATAGCACCTGAAGTCTAAAATCATTAGTGAAGTGGGGTGTAGATAGGAGTTCCATATTTATTACTGACAGCGGCTTCCTCCATCCTCCAGAATGCCGGTAGCGGGGCGAGCGGTAAGAGTCCCCTTGCGGGATTGCTGCGCTCGCCACTCTGTGGGCATCCACGAGTGGAATAGCCCTGTTGCACCGGGATTACGGCTGGCGGCATTGTTGGTTGTTAGGATTCCGGAGTCGGTATCCTGACCGCCGGGATCTCAACAGCCGGCAAATTAAACGTATCCCATAGAAAGTGGGGAAATTTGTCTGATGGAAACCCCCCTTTACAAATCCTGCATTTGCCCCTGGTGCCGGCTGCATATTCCCACCATTCATTAGCAGCAGGTGAGAGGGATAAGAAGGTCTATCTGGGGCAATTCTCTCTGGTACAGCTGCCCCGGTAACCATCCATGACCCCCCAAACATTCAGGGGCGCAGTGTGAAGCCTCAGCCCCCGGGGAAAGCGCATCCTATCCACTTTGAGTGTCTGGGAAGGGGGCACAGCCAGCCAGCATGTGGGGGTATGTGATGGGGCCCAGGGAAACGGTGTAAATCGGGAATGGAAATATGGAGCGATGGCACCCTACAGATGGGCATTACCAGTGTTCAGAGGGCATGCAGGGAGAGAAGCATGTATTGCATGGTCTGGGATCCAGTGACTGGCAGGGTAGTCGCAATGGAGAGGGGGCAGTAAAGGCGGCAAATGCGCAGCTAATACAGGGGTATTTTTTTTCGTGCAAATGACACCAGTAATGCTGCGGAGATTTCTCTATCCCTGCATGCGGTTATTGGTACATCCATGAAATGTCATCGATTATCCAATTGCGGATTTGGGGCGATTTTTTTCCTCAGATGCGTATGGTGATAAATCGGCCTGTTCGTGTGGTTTTAGGTACCAGGCGTACTGTTGAAATCCTACTTTAAGGTGGCGATTACAATTGATGGTGCCGGAAGGCGCAGTCACCCGGGTGCACAATACTTTCCGTGCCTAGACTGCGTTTAGCCGTATAAAGTGGCCAAACCTGCGCCAGTAAAACTGTGCGAAAAGCCGGACTTCGCATATTTCTCCTCTAGCCCCCTCAGGGGAGGACGAGCAGAAATAATGGGCGCCCGTGGTTTTCGCACCCAAATGGAGCAACAGTTTTGCTCTGTCGGGCGCAGGGCACAAACCTCCCCCCTAAGTGTGTTACGTTCCTGCCACTATACCGGTTAATTCAGAGTCTGTATTGTGACGGCGCAAGTATTTCACGTGGGCGAACCTGTGCTTCCCACCGGGGACAGTTATATAGTGCGCACGTTCCTCTGCTCCCGACTACAAACTATTGTTCCCTGGTATAAGCCTGTCAGGAAGCGGCTTTATTATCCTTTCACTGGGATTGCTGGCAGGAAGTCTCCTGCGCGCGGAGAACGTCTTCCCTCGCCATCAGACCTTCATCTCTCATACACCGCTCCGATACGCATCCTGTTATTACAAGCTCTCACCGGCCACATTGGATATTAGGGTTAGTGCTGCTATAAGTGAGAACTAGTGGAACGTGTTTGTGGGGAGGACGGCTGAGGCAGGCTTGTAAAACGTGGATGCCGGAGTCACTTTCTTGGAAGAGACATTTACAGGAAATGCTGAGCAGCTATGTAATGACATTATGGCGTTTGATGTGGCGTGCGAGGCAATGCGCCTGGTGGGGGGGGGGGTGTAATGTAACGGGGCAGAGTATAATCTGTAGGGGCCTGGTCTGGAGACCCTGTACATGGATACTCTAGGGATCCTGCAAAGGACCTTCAGTTATTTACTTTCATGTCTCCGGTAACATTTACTTATGTACATTGCATTGTCTTCCTAGCTTTCGTCTGTGCTTTTTAGCCGTGTCTTTATAGCAGCAGGGGGAGTTGTCCAAACATTTTGCTCTGTGCATTGATGCCACCTCTCCCTGATGCTATACAGACAATGCTGAAATGCATCAAAAGAAGATTGTGGCCGGAGACCCCCCTGGCCGCGCGGTTAATGGCAGCCTCGGCAGTGAAGGGGTTAACCCTCCGTGCTCTGTGCCATTTTAAAAAGGAACACTTGGCTCTAGGCACCATGCACTGTACATGACTAAATGTATGTTTAATAATGTGTTATATGTTATATCGTTGCGGTGTGCGTAGTTGGAGAATGATGGACTGCACGGTTATAGAACGGCATGGACGAAGCATTTATGGGAAAAATATGAGGTATTTTGCTTCTAAAAGGATTTGACCATTGTCCTGGCTCCAGCAGGGGATAGGTGGCGATTGGCAGGCCTTTTTGTGGCTAAACATTTTCTTTCAAATACAAACTAAGGTTTGGAAAGAAGACTGTTTGTGCTTTCAGCATCTCCTGTTGTGTGATAAGCCAAAACTGGTTTTACATGGAGGTGTGAAAGACAAAAGTGTCTGCTAAATCAGAATGCAAACTAGTGGGTTTCGTGTAACAAGAGTTTGATGTAAGATTTCCCAGGCTGCATTATGTAGGATGCAGATTTATGACAAGAGCGTTGTCTATGTGTGAGAGGGTGAATGGAATTGAATTTCCAGTTATATTTACATGTGTGACAGGAACAGGTTAATCAGATTGTGTTTGGGAAAGCCACTGGTTTGGTGATATGTGAAGAGGAGCAGAACATTGCTTTCTCCAGTTATTAACTCTTTTGAAACATAACTTGTATTTATTTATATTCTGTGAGATAACCTGATTGGTTAAAAAGACTCCGGGTGGGAGTACCCCCTGTGGTACTGTGTGTAGAATTTGGATAGAAAGAGAGGGGCCTGTGAGCCTCAGGGTATCATACCAACTTCTGTCCGCTGTATGATATCCCCTGGAAACAGGGAGCGTCCTTCTCAGGACTAGATTTGAGCGAATAAACATCTTCTGCCTCAAGACGACTTCTTCATCTTGTGACCGTCGGGGGTTATGCCAAACATAGTCCCGTTCTTCAGCTGGTTTGGGTACACCCAGCGTCTCCAAGCTCTGCCTCCCGCCAGCTACCGTACCGAGGCCTGGGCAAGCGACCAGTGGGGATCAGTCAACGCCACACAGGTGTGGTAGGGCGGCGTGTTGACGCATACTGAGCAGAACCGTGGTTCCAGACGCCACGAAAAGGAGGATTCTGGTGGTGGCAGCATAGTACCCGTCCACTGCGCAGTGGGTGGAGTCAGTAACAAGCGGTTACCGATGGTAAGCGGGAATCCCCTAATTGGCAAGGTCCCGTGTGACCTAAACCCGTTCCGTGAACGTGGGACGCAAGTCGGTGAGGGCCTAGGAAGCGTCTGGTCACAAAGATGATGAATATTAGCGGGATGTAGTTATGTGACCGGCGGTCAGGAGACCATTTCACAGTGATAAAGCACCAGCCAATCAGCTCCTAACTGTCACTTTTTCAACAGCCTGTGACATGGCAGCTAGGTGCTGATTGGCTGCTACTTTTTTTTGAGGCTTAGTACATCTCCCCCACATTGTTTAAAAGCCACCTCCAGACTTCTCCATGTCTGGCAATGTGTTATCCCTGGATAATGCGTAATTCTTCCTACTCTTCCTGGAATTGTCATGTTCCGTGGATGGGAGGACTCCGCTGACGTTCGCTCCAGGCTGCTACCATGGTCTCCCAGCAGTGCTGGTACAAGACTGACGACCGTCCCTCTGCTGCTTTACTAATCATCACCTGTAACCCACACGAGACGTGTAATGACGCTTATTTACCTTACAGGCAGCGCCATTCGCAGCTTAGGTGTAATAACGCTGCGCTCAGTGATGGTCGCCATGTTTACCATATCCCTGTATTACCAGCGGGTGGTAGTCATGTGACCGCCGGTCGGCTGACCGACAGTCACATGACCTCCAACAGGGACTATTTCCACTCGTGGGTGTCCACAACACCAATAGAGTGGGAATAGAACCCGTGGCGACCGCAGGTCGCCACCGAGCCCGCAGCGTGGCGAGCGCAGCGAGCCCGCAAGGGGCTTGCTGCACTCGCCCCTCCCCGCCGGGATCCCGGCGTCGGTATGCTGCCGGGATCCCGGCGTCGGTAAGGTGACCGGCGGTCAGGAGACCGCCGGTCACCCGTACTACACCCTTACCAGCATAGGCTCCTCCATTATGGCATACCAAACTGCTTAGGTGCTGTGCGTAATTGCGCTTGGAGGCGCTCCATGACTTGCGCCGGTCTGGGACGCAAGATGGCGGTCTCTGCGTTACAGAAGATTACACTGGGCAGTCTTTTATAGAGTAGGTGTGTTCTCTGGGCACCCCCAGAGCAATTGTTTAATGTGTGGAGGGTGTATTTGTAGGGTGTTGTTTGCCGTGGGCTGACTGTCTTCCCAGAGCAGGTTGTGTCCTCCATACTTTGTGTCCTGCATGGGCAGCTGCAGTCTAACACTGTCACATGACCTGGAATCGGTGGCAGGTGAGGGGGGAACGTGGGACTGTTAGTGGTCCCTGACCAAATGCTGCTGATTGTGTGACTCCTGAGGGAGCAGAAAACGTCATTGTAATAATTGCCCGTGTATAACGCCTACTGCAACACGCAAGTCTTATAAAGAGAGACCGCAGCGGAACATACGAGGCTGACGGAGCAGGTGCAGGCATGATACAGACAGGGACAGGTTATTATAATAGTTATTTATATAGCACTTTTCTCATACCTCCCAACATCGCCGGTGCATACAGAGGAACTTGGCTGCACACCCAAAATTAGGGGGTGTGGCTTAATGGCAAAAGGGCATGGCGTTGCAGTGAATAGCGAGCCACGCTCCCGTTTTTCGTCCTGCTGGGGGCTTGTCCATCGTTCCTGGGGCTGCTAGACAGCCTGTCTCCATGCCTCTTTCCCCGCCGGCACCGTGTGTGTGGCTGATATCAGATGCCTCCGGGACTGCCCCGCTGAAATCGTGACAAGTGGGGCCGGTATGATTTTCCCTAATAGGACTCAAAGTGCTTTATATCTGTCTTTACAGCACAAAATACAAACTGGCTTACCGGCGGATATTGGCGAAACGCCTGAGAACACAGGAAAGCCTGGAGTCTGTTTCTGAAGGACTGGAGTGGGTGCAGCTCGCACTGTGCGGGGAAGCGAGTTCCGGAGAGTCGGAGCCACAAAACTGAAAGCTCGACCGCCAGTCCTTCATCTACAGATCGCAGTAAGCGAGGGGGACGGTATTTTTTCATTTGTTGGGATGATGGGGCGATACTATGGGTTCTTGTACAGGAATATGGGAATGGATGGCATGCAAGGAAGTGCTGATTCCGGGCAGGATCCTCTTCCTGCAACAGGACAGGCCCCAAACTATTACAGCGGCCGCCTGGCTGTCACATGCTCTGGCTGATTGCTAGTACCGGATCCCTACTGCGCTGGCCAGGCTGTGAGGGTCCGGTCACATTCTCCGGCTGATTGCTAGTACCGGATCCCTACTGCGCTGGTCAGGCTGTGAGGGTCCGGTCACATTCTCCGGCTGATTGCTAGTACCGGATCCCTACTGCGCTGGTCAGGCTGTGAGGGTCCGGTCAGATGCTCCGGCTGATTGCTAGTACCGGATCCCTACTGTGCTGGCCAGGCTGTGAGGGTCCGGTCAGATGCTCTGGCTGATTGCTAGTACTCGATCCCTACTGTACTGGCCAGGCTGTGAGGGTCCGGTCAGATGCTCTGGCTGATTGCTAGTACTGGATCCCTACTGCGCTGGCCAGGATGTGAAGGTCCGGTCACTGGCTCCGGCTGATTGCTAGTACCGGATCCCTACTGCGCTAGCCAGGCTGTGAGGGTCCGGTCATTGCCTCCGGCTGATTGCTAGTACCGGATCCCTACTGCGCTGGCCAGGCTGTGATGGTCCGGTCAGATGCTCTGGCTTATTGCTAGTACCGGATCCCGACTGTGCTGGCCAGGCTGTGAGGGTCCGGTCACTGGCTCCGGCTGATAGCTAGTCCCAGATCCCTACTGTGCTGGCCAGGCTGTGAGGGTCCGGTCACTGGCCCTGGCTGATTGATGGTACCGGATCCCTACTGTGCTGGCCAGGCTGTGAGAGTCCGGTCAGATGCTCCGGCTGATTGCTGGTACCGGATCCCTACTGTGCTGGCCAGGCTGTGAGGGTCCGGTCACATGCTCCGGCTGATTGCTAGTACCGGATCCCTACTGTGCTGGCTAGGCTGTGAGGGTCCGGTCACTGGCTCCGGCTGATTGCTAGTCCCGGATCCCTACTGTGCTGGCCAGGATGTGAGGGTGTGGTCACTGGCTCCGGCTGATTGCTAGTACCGGATCCCTACTGTGCTGGCCAGGATGTGAGAGTCCGGTCACTGGCTCCGGCTGATTGCTAGTACTGGATCCCTACTGTGCTGGCCAGGCTGTGAGGGTCCGGTCAGATGCTCCAGCTGATTGCTAGACCCGGATCCCTACTTTGCTGGCCAGGCTGTGAGGGTCCGGTCACTGGCTCCGGCTGATTGCTACTACCGGATCCCTACTGTGCTGGCCAGGCTGTGAGGGTCCGGTCAGATGCTCCAGCTGATTGCTAGACCCGGATCCCTACTTTGCTGGCCAGGCTGTGAGGGTCCGGTCACTGGCTCCGGCTGATTGCTACTACCGGATCCCTACTGTGCTGGCCAGGCTGTGAGGGTCCGGTCAGATGCTCCGGCTGATTGCTAATACCGGATCCCTACTGCGCTGGCCAGGCTGTGAGCGTCCGGACAGATGCTCCGGCTGATTGCTGGTACCGGATCCCTACTGCGCTGGCCAGGCTGTGAGCGTCCGGACAGATGCTCCGGCTGATTGCTGGTACCGGATCCCTACTGCGCTGGCCAGGCTGTCAGCGTCCGGTCAGTGGCTCCAGGTGATTGCTAGTACCGGATCCCTACTGTGCTGGCCAGGCTGTGAGGGTCGGGTCAGATGCTCCGGCTGATTGCTAGTTCCAGATCCCTACTGTGCTGGCCAGGCTGTGAGCGTCCGGACAGATGCTCCGGCAGATTGCTAGTCCCGGATCCCTACTCTACGCTGGCCAGGCTGTTAGGGTCCGGTCACTGGCTCCGGCTGATTGCTGGTACCGGATCCCTACTGTGCTGGCCAGGCTGTGAGCGTCTGGTCACATGCTCCGGCTGATTGCTAGTACCGGATCCCTACTGTGCTGGCCAGGCTGTGAGCGTCCGGACAGATGCTCCGGCTGATTGCTAGTACCGGATCCCTACTGTGCTGGCCAGGCTGTGAGCGTCCGGACAGATGCTCTGGCTGATTGCTAGTACCGGATCCCTACTGTGCTGGCCAGGCTGTGAGGGTCCGGTCACTGGCTCCGGCTGATTGCTAGTACCGGATCCCTACTGTGCTGGCCAGGCTGTGAGCGTCCGGACAGATGCTCCGGCTGATTGCTAGTACCGGATCCCTACTGCGCTGGCCAGGCTGTGAGGGTCCGGTCAGATGCTCCGGCTGATTGCTAGTACTGGATCCCTACTGCGCTGGCCAGGCTGTGAGGGTCCGGTCAGATGCTCCGGCTGATTGCTAGTCCCGGATCCCTACTGCGCTGGCCAGGCTGTTAGGGTCCGGTCACTGGCTCCGGCTGGTTGCTGGTACCGGATCCCTACTGTGCTGGCCAGGCTGTGAGCGTCCGGACAGATGCTCCGGCTGATTGCTAGTACCGGATCCTTACTGTGCTGGCCAGGCTGTGAGGGTCAGATCACTGGCTCCAGCTGATTGCTGGTACCGGATCCCTACTGTGCTGGCCAGGCTGTGAGGGTCCGGTCAGATGCTCCAGCTGATTGCTGGTACCGGATCCCTACTGTGCTGGCCAGGATGTGAGGGTGTGGTCACTGGCTCCGGCTGATTGCTAGTACTGGATCCCTACTGCGCTGGTCAGGCTGTGAGGGTCCGGTCACATGCTCCAGCTGATTGCTGGTACCGGATCCCTACTGTGCTGGCCAGGATGCGAGGGTGTGGTCACTGGCTCCGGCTGATTGCTAGTACTGGATCCCTACTGTGCTGGTCAGGCTGTGAGGGTCCGGCAGAGGTACCAGGGTGGGGAAAGGTGAATGAAGGTGCATTTACCCCGATCCTGCGTCTGATGACAGAGTTCTCTGTATGGAGCAGAGTTTATTCTCTGGAGATGTGACGGTGATTGTGTCCTGAACATCACAGTGACCTCTTCAAAGGAGAGACACTCATCTCGCCGGCGCGACTCCATTGAAGTGTTTAATGAGGGCTTGGGCCTAGAGAAGGGATTAAGTGACATATAAGCGGTGAATATGCCCCACACGTCGCCTCCCTCTGTGTCATTGCGACAGATGCTCAGTGACTGTCCCACCTCGCTAGAGAGCGGCACCTATGGCTCCGGCAGTCCGTGCCTGACCATGTCCTTCCCTGTCTGCAAGCGCCACAGCCAGGTAATGCAGCCAGCGTGGCCCGCGTCCTGGGGTCTGTACCTCCCGGTGGTCCAGGAAACCAGGACATGGGGACAGAAAGTCTGGATGACCGTTACACCTCCGCCTTTCCTGTTACACGGGGATCTACCGGAGTCCTTCAGCCCGTCCATCTGTTCCTGGAGCCGCTATGCGGTAGGTTAGGACGCGGAAGTCCCGCTCCATGTTCTGTAAGAAGCTGGGGGGTTCCCTGGGAGTGGGGGGGCCCGGGTGAGTTCTGGAAACTGGTGTAGAATAAGCAGTGAGTGTAGGATCGGCTGGTAGAGTGTATCCTGTCCTTGTGCTGTGTATATGGGTGCCAGCGGGTGTGTGGGATGTGAACTATGGACCACGCGGCATGATAACACTGCTTTCACAACACACGCTATTAATATGTTACCAAGTTACACGCACTATATGTGGAAAACTCCCATGTTAAACAATGCTGCCAGCTGTCATGGAAACTTATCTGCATATACCGTCATAGATGTGTATAGATATAGATATATATATATATATATATATATATATATATATATATATAATTAGTGTGTGTAGTATGATACATTGCCATGACTACAGTCCGTGTGATTAGTGCAGTGTTGGCTGTAGTAGTGTTACGTTGTGTGTACACTGTGCGGTGCTGTCACCACAGTCTGGGATCCCCATTCCTCCCACTAAGGACCATTGTGTAGGTGTAAGTGAGCTGAGTGAGCACTCGGACCACCTGTCAGCGGCTCTCCCAGCAGGCAGTGAAGGGGTTACTGGGAGACGCTGGGAGCTGCAGGTAGAGGCACGCTGTGAGTCACAGTGAATGCATGCAGGACAGGTAGGGGCAGGCTGTCAGGAGCAATTATTCACGCAGGACAGGTTTCAGGCCTGGGAAGGGGAGACAGGAGTCCTCAGACAGGGATATCCTGACTGCATGTCCTCCCCTGACATGGACTTCTCCATCCGTGTGCATGACTTGTATCCTTCTTACTGAATATCCTGCATGCCCAATAACACTTTCAGCAAATTCAGGGCCGGGATTAAGGAGTCATTTCCATAAAGCCTAGGCCCGGATTTATTAATTGGGGTGGTGACGTTATATAGACCTTTGTTCTGTGATGATGGAATTTCTTTCTCTGATTAATTATGTGTTGTTCTCGTCTGGAAGCTTCGTATCAGGACTGATGCTCCTTCCACCGGTGATGTCAGCTCCCTGTCCGGGTGGTGTCACCTGTGCTCCCTGTCCCGGGTGGTGTCACCTGTGCTCCCTGTCCCGGGTGGTGTCACCTGTGCTCCCTGTCCCGGGTGGTGTCACCTGTGCTCCCTGTCCCGGGTGGTGTTCCCCCTGTGCTCCCTGTCCCGGGTGGTGTTCCCCCTGTGCTCCCTGTCCCGGGTGGTGTTCCTCTGTGCTCCCTGTTCCGGGTGGTGTTCCCCTGTACTCCCTGCCACGGGTGGTGTCCCCCAGTGTTCCACCTGTGCTCCCTGCCCGGGTGGTGTTCCCCTGTGCTCCCTGTCCGGGTGGTGTCCCCCCCTGTACTCCCTGCCACGGGTGGTGTCCCCCAGTGTTCCACCTGTGCTCCCTGTCCCGGGTGGTGTTCCCCTGTACTCCCTGCCACGGGTGGTGTCCCCCAGTGTTCCACCTGTGCTCCCTGCCCGGGTGGTGTTCCCCTGTGCTCCCTGTCCGGGTGGTGTCCCCCCCTGTACTCCCTGCCCCGGGTGGTGTTCCCCCTGTGCTCCCTGTCCCGTGTGGTGTCCCTCTGTACTCCCTGTCCCGGGTGGTGTTCCCCTGTGCTCCCTGTCCCGGGTGGTGTCCCCCTGTGCTCCCTGTCCCGGGTGGTGTTCCCCCTGTGCTCCCTGTCCCGGGTGGTGTCCCTCTGTGCTCCCTGTCCCGGGTGGTGTCCCTCTGTACTCCCTGTCCCGGGTGGTGTCCCTCTGTACTCCCTGTCCCGGGTGGTGTCCCTCTGTACTCCCTGTCCCGTGTGGTGTCCCTCTGTACTCCCTGTCCCGGGTGGTGTTCCCCTGTGCTCCCTGTCCTGGGTGGTGTCCCTCTGTACTTCCTGTCCCCGGTGGTGTTCCCCCTGTGCTCCCTGTCCCGGGTTTTGTCCCTGCTCCCTGTCCCGGGTGGTGTTCCCCTGTGCTCCCTGTCCCGGGTGGTGTTCCCCTGTGCTCCCTGTCCGGGTGGTGTTCCCCTGTGCTCCCTGTCCGGGTGGTGTTCCCCTGTGCTCCCTGTCCGGGTGGTGTTCCCCTGTGCTCCCTGTCCGGGTGGTGTTCCCCCTGTGCTCCCTGTCCCGGGTGGTGTTCCCACTGTGCTCCCTGTCCCGGGTGGTGTTCCCACTGTGCTCCCTGTCCCGGGTGGTGTTCCCCCTGTGCTCCCTGTCCGGGTGGTGTCCCTCTGCGCTCCCTGTCCCGGGTGGTGTTCCCCCTGCGCTCCCTGTCCTGGGTGGTGTTCCCCCTGCGCTCCCTGTCCTGGGTGGTGTTCCCACTGTGCTCCCTGTCCCGGGTGGTGTTCCCCCTGTGCTCCCTGTCCTGGGTGGTGTTCCCCCTGTGCTCCCTGTCCTGGGTGGTGTTCCCCCTGTGCTCCCTGTCCCGGGTGGTGTTCCCCCTGTGCTCCCTGTCCCGGGTGGTGTTCCCCCTGTGCTCCCTGTCCCGGGTGGTGTTCCTCTGTGCTCCCTGTCCCGGGTGGTGTCCCTCTGTGCTACCTGTCCCGGGTGGTGTTCCTCTGTGCTCCCTGTCCCGGGTGGTGTTCCCCCTGTGTTCCCTGTCCCGGGTGGTGTCCCTCTGTGCTCCCTGTCCCGGGTGGTGTTCCCACTGTGCTCCCTGTCCCGGGTGGTGTTCCCCTGTACTCCCTGCCACGGGTGGTGTCCCCCAGTGTTCCACCTGTGCTCCCTGCCCGGGTGGTGTTCCCCTGTGCTCCCTGTCCGGGTGGTGTCCCCCCCTGTACTCCCTGCCCCGGGTGGTGTTCCCCCTGTGCTCCCTGTCCCGTGTGGTGTCCCTCTGTACTCCCTGTCCCGGGTGGTGTTCCCCTGTGCTCCCTGTCCCGGGTGGTGTCCCCCTGTGCTCCCTGTCCCGGGTGGTGTTCCTCTGTGCTCCCTGTCCCGGGTGGTGTCCCTCTGTGCTCCCTGTCCCGGGTGGTGTCCCTCTGTGCTACCTGTCCCGGGTGGTGTTCCTCTGTGCTCCCTGTCCCGGGTGGTGTTCCCCCTGTGTTCCCTGTCCCGGGTGGTGTCCCTCTGTGCTCCCTGTCCCGGGTGGTGTTCCCACTGTGCTCCCTGTCCCGGGTGGTGTTCCCCTGTACTCCCTGCCACGGGTGGTGTCCCCCAGTGTTCCACCTGTGCTCCCTGCCCGGGTGGTGTTCCCCTGTGCTCCCTGTCCGGGTGGTGTCCCCCCCTGTACTCCCTGCCCCGGGTGGTGTTCCCCCTGTGCTCCCTGTCCCGTGTGGTGTCCCTCTGTACTCCCTGTCCCGGGTGGTGTTCCCCTGTGCTCCCTGTCCCGGGTGGTGTCCCCCTGTGCTCCCTGTCCCAGGTGGTGTTCCCCCTGTGCTCCCTGTCCCGGGTGGTGTTCCCCTGTGCTCCCTGTCCTGGGTGGTGTCCCTCTGTACTTCCTGTCCCCGGTGGTGTTCCCCCTGTGCTCCCTGTCCCGGGTTTTGTCCCTGCTCCCTGTCCCGGGTGGTGTTCCCCTGTGCTCCCTGTCCCGGGTGATGTTCCCCTGTGCTCCCTGTCCGGGTGGTGTTCCCCTGTGCTCCCTGTCCGGGTGGTGTTCCCCTGTGCTCCCTGTCCGGGTGGTGTTCCCCTGTGCTCCCTGTCCGGGTGGTGTTCCCCCTGTGCTCCCTGTCCCGGGTGGTGTTCCCACTGTGCTCCCTGTCCCGGGTGGTGTTCCCACTGTGCTCCCTGTCCCGGGTGGTGTTCCCCCTGTGCTCCCTGTCCGGGTGGTGTCCCTCTGCGCTCCCTGTCCCGGGTGGTGTTCCCCCTGCGCTCCCTGTCCTGGGTGGTGTTCCCCCTGCGCTCCCTGTCCCGGGTGGTGTTCCCCCTGCGCTCCCTGTCCCGGGTGGTGTTCCCACTATGCTCCCTGTCCTGGGTGGTGTTCCCCCTGTGCTCCCTGTCCTGGGTGGTGTTCCCTCTGTGCTCCCTGTCACGGGTGGTGTTCCCCCTGTGCTCCCTGTCCCGGGTGGTGTTCCCCCTGTGCTCCCTGTCCCAGGTGGTGTTCCTCTGTGCTCCCTGTCCCGGGTGGTGTCCCTCTGTGCTCCCTGTCCCGGGTGGTGTTCCTCTGTGCTCCCTGTCCCGGGTGGTGTTCCTCTGTGCTCCCTGTCCCGGGTGGTGTCCCTCTGTGCTACCTGTCCCGGGTGGTGTTCCTCTGTGCTCCCTGTCCCGGGTGGTGTTCCCCCTGTGTTCCCTGTCCCGGGTGGTGTCCCTCTGTGCTCCCTGTCCCGGGTGGTGTTCCCACTGTGCTCCCTGTTCCGGGTGGTATCCCTCTGTGCACAGGTAAAAGTACAGATGCCTTTATTTATCAGGTTGATATAATATACCCGTCAAGCCCTCATGTCTAGCTCTGGAACTGGGCACTGGTCCCTCACTGCGGGCAGGGAGATTGTGGGCCCGTTACTGGGCTGGATGTACGAGCTTCTTGATGAATGAACGGAACCAGTCTGCTCTGTATTGGCACCAGTAGATATTACCCAGGTACTGGTCGGCATGGAAACCTGGCTATCTCCCATCACTGAGCGCTATTAGGTCATTACACGCCTTCATATCACCTGTGTGTCAGACTGAGTCACAGATCAGCGTTCCCTCATACATCTGATCGCCGCTAGGGAGGAGTCTATGGAATTTTGAAAACAGAATAAAATTAAATGCGGGAGCCCCCAGGCCACATCGCCAACCTCCCCTCCCCCCAGAGACCCCTCCCAATGCCACATCGCCAACCTCCCCTCCCTCCCCCACACACAGACCCCTCCCAATGCCACAGCGCCAATGTGACAGTGATCTGGAGTTTGCTGATATAAATCATTGCTTATATGAATAGTCCTGTCGCTGTGATTTGCTGGTCTAGTTATGTGAATAAGACGCACAAGCAGACCCTGCTGATTACAATGATATGCGGCATGCTTATATTCTGTGTTCAACTGCGGCTGTATTTGAATGCGGAATGCTACGTTACATTGTTTTCCACCGACACTGTAACATAGCATTTCTCATACAGCCGCACACAGAATGTACATGTTACCTGGAAGGGGAAGTTACATATTAGCACAAAATGGTTATAACAATGGGGGTCATTCCGAGTTGATCGCTAGATGCCGTTGTTCGCAGTGCAGCGATCAGGCTAAAAATCGGCATTTCTGCGTATGCACCGCAATGCGCACGCGCGTCGTGCGGGTACAATGGCCTTTGTGGTTTTGCACAGGTTCTAGCAACGTTTTCATTCGCACTGTCAGCTGCAAGAAGATTGACAGGAAAGGGGCGTTTCTGGGTGTCAACTGACCGTTTTCAGGGAGTGTTTAGAAAAATGCAGGCGTGCCAGGGAAAACGCAGGCGTGGCTGGGCGAACGCTGGGCGGGTGTGTGATGTCAAAAGCCAACCCTCCAACGTTAGAATCAACGCACACGAAGAGTAAGTCCAGGGCTGGGCTGGTTTTGCACAAATGTTTTTGTAGGCTCTCTGCTGCACAGGCGTTCTGCAAAGTGACAATACACTCCCCGGTGGGTCGGCGACAATGCGTTTGCATAGCTGCTAAAAACTGCTAGCGAGCGATCAACTCGGAATTAAACCCCCAATGTTGAAAGAAAAATGACAAAGTTCTGTCTCCGTGTATTAATGGAAATCTAATGTCGTCCTCATGTTCGGGTGCGAGGCTGGTGCATTTATCCCGCAGCATACAGTATATACCGTACGTTCTTTCTAGGCTGTGAGATCAGGAAATAAGTTACTCGAATGACGGCTTCACCTGCCGTTGTGTGTTGAGAATTCGCTGTTTGGTGCTACCCTGCACAGGACGTTTCCCGAGCAGTCAGAGCACAGTGTATACCAATGGCGTACATTTTCTGTGCTCGCCACTGGGACCGACACCATATGTCAATGCTCTTAAAGGTATCCATCCTCCGATAAGGTTCTAACGTCCCAGATCTCTATAATAAAATTCTGATTAATAACACTTCTATAGCGCCAGCATCCTCCGTAGCGCGTTACAATTAAGAAGCAGCAGTACCGCAGCGCTGCATTACCGTACTGACACAGCGGTAAGAGGGCGCAGGTCACATGTGCGCAATATATAAAATGCTAATGGAACATTTATTTGAAAATTGTTTGAAATCTTTACTGGTACACAGAACGATCGGCGGCTGGTCACTGAGCCTGTGGCGCCAGCTGCCTGTGTGTGTAGGGGTGACTTAGCAAAAGGGGTGACTACATTCGCAACGCGTCCCGGTCTGTATCACAGTATGTATTAAGTTGTTCGGTCTGAGAAATGTATCGGGTGAAATCCGTTCAGATTCTCTCACAATTTTGGGGCTCCAGCGCATGGTCCGTGTGGGCTGGTCCGGAAGCCTGTAAGTTGTTGGCGGTATAATTGCGATTTGCGTCTGTTGGTATTTCTGTCTGATCCTAAATTGTGGCATTTTCTCGTTTCTTGTATTTTTTTTCTTTTCTAATTTGGACAGCGAGCGCAGCGGTGTTTGGATTAGAGTGTTGTGTTTGGGTGGAAAACCATTAATATTGTACCGCGTGGGCGCTGATGCTCGGGTCCGTCCACTTTACTTCATGGTCTACGTAATGCGCTCTCGTCTGCTTGCTGGGAAGGGCAGGCCGCCCAGCTCCCTAGTGACGTGGGTGGGCTTGCAGCGTTCTCATCATTGCCCGGCCGTGTGATGGCGTGAATCGCGGCACTTACCAGGACGGCACGCCCTCTCCAGGGGGTCGGGAATGTTGGTGAACATTTTTGGGCTTTAGCTCCAATTGGACGAGGCTGCGGGGGGATCAGGGGGATTGACCGACTACTTTGTAACAAATTTGAGCACCTCTATACGATGATGTAAGAATCTAAGATGATAAATACACCAAAAGAGAGGAGTGGTTTTATATCCTGAGTACGGGCGCCCGGGGGTCTGAAGTCAGTATTTTGTATTCTCGGACTGAGGTTTGTGTGTTGCGTCTTGTGCACTGTGTGCTGTGAGATTCCGCTAACCGCCCTGGAAGCAGATTCCCACCGTGCGGGTAGGTTCTGTGACCCTGGGGCAGGTGCAGGAATACGGGATTACCCCTGTGATAATGTACAGAAACTCTGGAATTAGAATGCTGCTTTGGCGCCATTCCTGTGCGGATATCGGTGGAATACGTCCCTTTTCCAGGATGACGAGGTCTTCGGGTGTATGGCGAACTATAGAACAGTGGTTCTCAACCTCGCTCCTCAAGTACCCCCAACAGTTCATGTTTTCCAGGTAACCCAGCAGGTGCACAGGTGTATTCATTACTCACTGACACATTATAATAGACCCACAGGTGGAGCAAATTATTTCACTTGCAATCCTGTGAGGAGACCTGGAAAACATGCACTGTTGGGGGTACTTGAGGAGCGCGGCTGAGAACCACTGCTATAGAATACTGTGTGTTAGCAGCTTAGTGTCCATCTCAGGAATGGTGGCCAGCAAACGTGTCGGCCATGTCTGCGTTACTTGCCATCCCCTGTGTATATAAAGTGGCCTGTAAGTTACACACGTCTGGTTTCCTGTGAGGTGGCGGTTGCGCTGTAGTCACCTGACCCGGTAACTTGTCCAGATCCCATCTGCTCGGTCTCCCTGTGTACGCTGCTGGTAAAGTGGCTCTCAGTGCCACGCAATGTGCCACGCTCCGTGCATTCCTCCCAGTACTTTGGGCTTACACACTCTCGGTGATCTCTGATCTAATCCTGAGAGAGGCACATGTTGCCTGTGAAGTGCCTCGTGGCGCGCCGTGTCCTGTTTTACAAGCCTGAGCTGTGAGTGGCATTCCTGCACAGACTGGTATGTAGGGCGCACCCTCCCAGGTACAGAGTTCTGCTAATGCCTGACATACCCAGGATGCTTTGTGTCCAGAGACTCTCCGCTCAGTGAGGCTTATTCACACAAGTGGAACTTCCTGGCAATGTGCTGTTTTCTACGTAGGTCCCCTCCCTCCTGGGACCCGTCACTTCTGAATGTCCCTCTGCTGTTGGGACTGTGGGAAGATGCGGCTCGTGTGAAATGCGTACCTGCCCCCAGCACAACGCGTTTCAGTGATTACCAGGAGAACTCTGATTATAGAACCGGTGTAATGGCAGCAGGTTCTCCTCCTCTTGGAGCAGCAGAGGCTCTGCACAGTCCCTGTCATCCCATCCTGCAAGCTCCAACACGCACTAGCAGCTTATGGGACTTGTAGTTCCCCAGAAGGTTGGGATTCATGACTGACACCCCCTGATATGGAGGTATTACTGATCATTTCTCTATCGTCCTAGTGGATGCTGGGGTTCCTGAAAGGACCATGGGGGATAGCGGCTCCGCAGGAGACAGGGCACAAAAGTAAAGCTTTCCGATCAGGTGGTGTGCACTGGCTCCTCCCCCTATGACCCTCCTCCAAGCCAGTTAGATTTTTGTGCCCGGCCGAGAAGGGTGCAATCTAGGTGGCTCTCCTAAAGAGCTGCTTAGAAAAGTTTAGCTTAGGTTTTTTATTTTACAGTGAGTCCTGCTGGCAACAGGATCACTGCAACGAGGGACTTAGGGGAGAAGAAGTGAACTCACCTGCGTGCAGGATGGATTGGCTTCTTGGCTACTGGACATCAGCTCCAGAGGGACGATCACAGGTACAGCCTGGATGGTCACCGGAGCCTTGCCGCCGGCCCCCTTGCAGATGCTGAAGTAAGAAGAGGTCCAGAATCGGCGGCAGAAGACTCCTCAGTCTTCTAAAGGTAGCGCACAGCACTGCAGCTGTGCGCCATTTTCCTCTCAGCACACTTCACACGGCAGTCACTGAGGGTGCAGGGCGCTGGGAGGGGGGCGCCCTGGGAGGCAAATGAATACCTATTTTGGCTAAAAATACCTCACATATAGCCTCCGGAGGCTATATGGAGATATTTAACCCCTGCCAGAATCCGTTAAGAGCGGGAGACGAGGCCGCCGAAAAAGGGGCGGGGCCTATCTCCTCAGCACACAGCGCCATTTTCCCTCACAGAAAGGCTGGAGGGAAGGCTCCCAGGCTCTCCCCTGCACTGCACTACAGAAACAGGGTTAAAACAGAGAGGGGGGACACTAATTTGGCGTTAGAAATATATAAAAAAGATGCTATAAGGGAAAACACTTATATAAGGTTGTCCCTATATAATTATAGCGTTTTTGGTGTGTGCTGGTAAACTCTCCCTCTGTCTCTCCAAAGGGCTAGTGGGTCCTGTCCTCTATCAGAGCATTCCCTGTGTGTGTGCTGTGTGTCGGTACGTGTGTGTCGACATGTATGAGGACGATGTTGGTGAGGAGGCGGAGCAATTGCCTGTAATGGTGATGTCACTCTCTAGGGAGTCGACACCGGAATGGATGGCTTATTTAGGGAATTACGTGATAATGTCAACACGCTGCAAGGTCGGTTGACGACATGAGACGGCCGACAAACAATTAGTACCGGTCCAGACGTCTCAAAAACACCGTCAGGGGTTTTAAAACGCCCGTTTACTTTAGTCGGTCGACACAGACACAGACAGGGACACTGAATCCAGTGTCGACGGTGAATAAACAAACGTATTCCTTATTAGGGCCACACGTTAAAGGCAATGAAGGAGGTGTTACATATTTCTGATACTACAAGTACCACAAAAGAGGGTATTATGTGGGATGTGAAAAAACTACCGTAGTTTTTCCTGAATCAGATAAATTAAATAAAGTGTGTGATGATGCGTGGGTTCCCCCCGATAGAAAATTATGGGCGGTATACCCTTTCCCGCCAGAAGTTAGGGCGCGTTGGGAAACACCCCTTAGGGTGGATAAGGCGCTCACACGCTTATCAAAACAAGTGGCGGTACCGTCTATAGATAGGGCCGTCCTCAAGGACCAGCTGACAGGAGGCTGGAAAATATCATAAAAAGTATATACACACATACTGGTGTTATACTGCGACCAGCGATCGCCTCAGCCTGGATGTGCAGAGCTGGGGTGGCTTGGTCGGATTCCCTGACTAAAAATATTGATACCCTTGACAGGGACAGTATTTTATTGACTATAGAGCATTTAAAGGATGCATTTCTATATATGCGAGATGCACAGAGGGATATTTGCACTCTGGCATCAAGAGTAAATGCGATGTCCATATCTGCCAGAAGATGTTATGGACACGACAGTGGTCAGGTGATGCAGATTCCAAACGGCACAAAGGTGTATTGCCGTATAAAGGAAGAGGAGTTATTTGGGGTCGGTCCATCGGACCTGGTGGCCACGGCAACTGCTGGAAAATCCGCCGTTTTTACCCTAAGTCACATCTCTGCAGAAAAAGACACCGTCTTTTCAGCCTCAGTCCTTTCGTCCCTATAAGATCATATCTGCCCAGGGATAGAGGAAAGGGAAGAAGACTGCAGCAGGCAGCCCATTCCCAGGAACAGAAGCGTTCCACCGCTTCTGACAAGTTCTCAGCATGGCGCTGAGACCGTACAGGACCCCTGGATCCTACAAGTAGTATCCCAGGGGTACAGATTGGAATGTCGAGACGTTTCCCCTTCGCAGGCTCCTGAAGTCTGCTTTACCAAGGTCTCCCTCCGACAAGGAGGCAGTATGGGAAAAAATTCACAAGCTGTATTCCCAGCAGGTGATAATTAAATTACCCCTCCTACTACAAGAAAAGGGGTATTATTCCACACTATATTGTGGTACTGAAGCCAGAAGGCTAGGTGAGACTTATTCTAAAAAATTTTTTGAACACTTACAAAGGTTCAAATCAAGATGGAGTCACTCAGAGCAGTGATAACGAACCAGGAAGAAGGGGACTATATAGTGTCCCGGGACATCAGGGATGCTTACCTCTATGTCCCAAATTTGCCCTTCTCACTAAGGGTACCTCAGGTTCGTGGTGCAGAACTGTCACTATCAGTTTCAGACGCTGCCGTTTGGATTGTCCACGGCACCCCGGGTCTTTACCAAGGTAATGGCCGAAATGATGATTCTTCTTCGAAGAAAAGGCGTCTTAATTATCCCTTACTTGGACGATCTCCTGATAAGGGCATAGTCCAAGGAACAGTTGGAGGTCGGAGTAGCACTATCTCGGATACTGCTACAACAGCACGGGTGGATTCTAAATATTCCAAAATCGCAGCTGATCCCGACGACACGTCTGCTGTGCCTAGGGATGATTCTGGACACAGTCCAGAAAAAGGTGTTTCTCCCGGAAGAGAAAGCCAGGGAGTTATCCGAGCTAGTCAGGAACCTCCTAAAAACAGTGCATCATTGCACAAGGGTCCTGGTAAAAATGGTGGCTTCCTACGAAGCAATTCCATTCGGCAGATTTCACGCAAGAACTTTTCAGTGGGATCTGCTGGACAAATGGTCCGGATCGCATCTTCAGATGCATCAGCGGATAACTCTATATCCAAGGACAAGGGTGTCTCTCCTGTGGTGGTTAGAGAGTGCTCATCTTCTAGAGGGCCGCAGATTCGGCATTCAGGATTGGATGCTGGTGACCACGGAGCCCAGCCCGAGAGGCTGGGGAGCAGTCACACAAGGAAAAAATTTCCAGGGAGTGTGATCAAGTCTGGAGACTTTTCTCCACATAAATATACTGGAGCTAAGGGTAAATTTATAATGCTCTAAGCTTAGCAAGACCTCTGCTTCAAGGTCAGCCGGTATTGATCCAGTGGGAAAAACATCACGGCAGTCGCCCACGTAAACAGACAGGGCGACACAAGAAGCAGGAGGGCAATGGCAAAAACTGCAAGGACTTTTCGCTGGGCGGAAAATCATGTGATAGCACTGTCAGCAGTGTTTCATCCCGGGAATGGAAACTGGGAAGCAGACTTCCTCAGCAGGCACGACCTCCACCCGGGAGAGTGGAAACTTCATCGGGAAGTTTTTTCCACATGATTGTAAACCGTTGGGAAATACCAAAGGTGGACATGATGGCGTCCCGTCTGAACAAAAAACGGGACAGGTATTGCGCCAGGTCAAGAGACCCTCAGGCAATAGCTGTGGACGTTCTGGTAACACTGTGGGTGTACCAGTCGGTGTATGTGTTCCCTCCTCTGCTTCTCATACCTAAGGTGCTGAGAATTATAAGACGTAGGGGAGTAAGAACTATACTCATGGCTCCGGATTGGCCAAGAAGGACTTGGTACCCGGAACTTCAAGAGATGCTTACAGAGGTCTTATGGCCTCTGCCGCTAAGAAGGGACTTGCTTCAGCAAGTACCATGTCTGTTCCAAGACTTTACCGCAGCTGCGTTTGTCGGCATGGCGGTGGAAAGCCGGATCCTAAGGGAAAAAGGCATTCCGGAAGAGGTCATTCCTACCCTGGTCAAAGCCAGAAAGGAGGTGACCGCACAACATTATCACCACATGTGGCGAAAATATGTTGCGTGGTGTGAGGCCAGGAAGGCCCCACAAAGAAATTTCAACTCGGTCGTTTCCTGCATTTCCTGCAAACAGGAGTGTCTATGGGCCTCAAATTGGGGTCCATTAAGGTTCAAATTTCGGCCCTGTCGATTTTCTTCCAGAAAGAATTGGCTTCAGTTCCTGAAGTCCAGAAGTTTGTCAAGGGAGTATTGCATATACAACCCCCTTTTGTGCCTCCAGTGGCACTGTGGGATCTCAACGTAGTTCTCAAATCACATTGGTTTAAAACCAGTCAAATCTGTGGATTTGAAGCATCTCACATGAAAAGTGACCATGCTCTTGGCCCTGGCCTGGACCAGGCGAGTGTCAAATTGGTGGTTTTTTCTCAAAAAAGCCCATATCTGTTTGTCCATTCGGACAGGGCAGAGCTGCGGACTCGTCCCCAGTTCTCTCCCTAAGGTGGTGTCAGTGTTTCACCTGAACCAGCTTATTGTGGTGCCTTGCACCTACTAGGGACTTGGAGGACTCCAAGTTGCTAGATGTTGTCAGGGCCCTGAAAATATGTTCCAGGACGGCTGGAGTCAGGAAAACTGACTTGCTGTTATCCTGTATGCACCCAACAAACTGGGTGCTCTTGCTTCTAAGCAGACTATTGCTAGTTGGATGTGTAATACAATTCAGCTTGCACATTCTGTGGCAGGCCTGCCACAGCCAAAATATGTAAATGCCCATTCCACAAGGAAGGTGGGCTCATCTTGGGCGGCTGCCCGAGGGGTCTCGGCTTTACAACTTTGCCGAGCAGCTACTTGGTCAGGGGCAAACACGTTTGCTAAATTCTACAAATTTGATACCCTGGCTAAGGAGGACCTGGAGTTCTCTCATTCGGTGCTGCAGAGTCATCCGCACTCTCCCGCCCGTTTGGGAGCTTTGGTATAATCCCCATGGTCCTTTCAGGAACCCCAGCATCCACTAGGACGATAGAGAAAATAAGAATTTACTTACCGATAATTCTATTTCTCGGAGTCCGTAGTGGATGCTGGGCGCCCATCCCAAGTGCGGATTATCTGCAATACTTGTACATAGTTACAAAAATCGGGTTATTATTGTTGTGAGCCATCTTTTCAGAGGCTCCACTGTTATCATACTGTTAACTGGGTTCAGATCACAGGTTGTACGGTGTGATTGGTGTGGCTGGTATGAGTCTTACCCGGGATTCAAAATTCCTCCCTTATTGTGTACGCTCGTCCGGGCACAGTACCTAACTGGCTTGGAGGAGGGTCATAGGGGGAGGAGCCAGTGCACACCACCTGATCGGAAAGCTTTACTTTTGTGCCCTGTCTCCTGCGGAGCCGCTATCCCCCATGGTCCTTTCAGGAACCCCAGCATCCACTACGGACTCCGAGAAATAGAATTATCGGTAAGTAAATTCTTATTTTCTCCGTCATGTGTGAGGTCTGTAATGCTGCGTTACTTACTCACGGGAAACAAAAATGTCACTCGCAGTTTTCACATACTTTAGTCTCATTTCTGTCATTATACAGCAAATAACAGAACACGCCGCTGTCAGGACTCACAGAACTGGTGTCTCCGCACTGGTGGGACTGGGAGGACAGGGATTAGGCGTCTGGCGACAAACCGGAAATCAATTCAACAAGGACTTGGGAGTCCGCCAATGGCCCTTATTCCAAGTTGATCGCTAGCTGCTTTCGGTCGCAGCACGGCGATTAGGTGAAAAAGCGGCATTTCTGCGCATGCGTATGGGCTGCAGTACGCACGCGTGAAGTACTTTCACACGAAACTATGCAGTTTTACACAAGGGCGAGCGATGCTTTTCTGTCGCTCTGTTGATCGGTGAGTGATTGACAGGAAGTGGGTGTTTCTGGGCGGTTGCTGCCCGTTTTCAGGGAGTGTGCTAAAATACGCAGGCGTGACAGGTAAAAACACAGGCGTGCCTGGGGAAACGGGGGAGTGGCTGGCCGAACGCTGGGTGTGTTTGTGACGTCAAACAAGGAACTAAACGGACTGAAGTGATCGCTAACTAGGAGTAGGTGTGGAGCTGCTCTGAAACTGCACAATCTTTTTTAGTAGCAGCGCTGCGATCCTTTCGTTCGCACTTCTGCTAAGATACACTCCCAGAGGTCGGCGGCATAGCGTGTGCAATGCTGCTAAAAACTGCTAGCGAGCGAACAACTCGGAATGAGAGCCAATGTTCCAACGTTATCATAATCAAACGCTGCTCGCCCCCTGCTGTGATCAGATGCGCTTCCAACGCCACGCTACATCGCCAACCGGTACCGTGCGACCGGATGGACGTACTCTGCCACCAGGCTTGTATTTCCGAGAGGCCGGATGGGCTTATTCAGGCACCTGAGTCACCTGCTGTGGGCTATAGGGGTTTCTTCTTACCTGTTGCTGACTCCTCCTACTGCGTCATAAGGGATCTAGTCAGTGCCACCCCCAGGCACCAGCACCTGGAACGACTTACAGCTGGGTAGGGTTGCGGCCACACTACTGTAGCACCTTCGGGATAATGACTGGCCGCTTACTATGGATCGGCTCCTCTTTGGTAGGGCGCGGAGGGCGGAGCTCGGAGATGGGGGTTTAAGCTACGGACAACCAGAGAACAGAAGTTTTTGCCCTTATCTGGTGGTCACATGATGCAAGGCAGGGGCAAGTAGATTTGTTAGCCCCAGTACGTCTGTAATACATGCATACGTTCCTGTAACTGGAGCACAGTGCTGGGCCTTACTCCCCCGTGGTGCTGCAGAGCCGAACATGAACTCCTGTGCCGCCCAAATACAACACGTTCCATACATCATAACATCGCCTGACCGCTGCGTTACCGATAAAACAATATTTCACTAGTCGCAGTGCCAGGACTTAACTCTTTAGGTGCTGCACTTACCAGACGCTATTCAGCCTCCGCCAGCAGCAACAGGCATTGCAAACATCCAAACGCGTCCTATGCACAATGCTTACTGTACGTATTCACTGCGTAGCGCCAACATTTCTCCCTGATGGCGCGGTGGCGGCCATCTTAGCTGAGTGGCTCAGATAGAAACACAGAATGTGACGCCAGATAAGAACCGCGTGGCCCATGTACACGCACACACTTACACGCTAGAGTTAATTGTTTATTGGGAGCCAATTCACCTACCAGTATACTTTTGGATTGTGGGAGAAAACCGGAGTACCCGGAGGCTAGGATGCTCATCCAACATGGCCACCTGGCGAACGGAGGCGGTGCCAGCCCGTGTGTGGGTGTATGGGAGGGCGGCACACAAAGCGCAGACTATTAGATAATGAAATGAGCTCCGCTACCTCCCTGTGTGTGCTACTGATGCTGGGACTTTGTGTTCCGAGAAAAGGATCCGATGTGCAAACAGCTGGTACTCCCAGCGCTGAGAGCAGGAAGATGCCATTGCAGTCCTGAGTGTTCTGTATAGAAGGGGGAGTGTTCCAGCTTCCTGTGCCGCACGCTGGCAGCGCTCACGCCTTCTGCCAGGCCGGAGGGGAGCGCAGAGCTGGTCGCGCAGGAGGTCAGGTCCCCCCCTCCCCCGGTGAGGTTGAGCCATCGCAGTATTTAGCCGCAGAGAATGGAGACTGCCGATCATTCATGACATACAGTAGGGGGCTATGTACTAAGTCTTGGAGAGAGGTAAAGTAGCAGCCAATCAGCTCCTGACTGCCATGTTACAGGCTGGTACTTTATCTCTCTCCACTTTATCTCTCTCCAAGGCTTAGTACATAGACCCCATAGTGCGAGCTGAGAGAGCATGCGGCGGTCACCTGTACACCCGTCGGGCGCTGGCTCTGTCACAGGGCGATAACAGCCATTGCACCACAAGGTTTAGACTCTGTGTAATCCAGATTACTGGTCCTGTGACAGGCGGCACCGCAGCAGCAGCAGTGCCAGGGAGCGTAGCCGGCTGTACCCGCTGTGATCCATGTGTCAGAGTGTATCCTGCAATCTGCACCTCCTCCCAAATTCCATTCATAAATACCCTCACTGTAACTCTGCTCCACGCCCTGATCCCTGTACTGACTGATCTGTCACCTGTGCTGAGGCTGGCCGCACTACCCGGCACCTCTCGCTCTCACCCGGCACCCCTCGCTCTCACCCGGCACCTCTCGCTCTCACCCGGCACCCCTCGCTCTCACCCGGCGTGCCTCGCTCTCACCCGGCACCCCTCGCTCTCACCCGGCACCCCTCGCTCTCACCCGGCACCCCTCGCTCTCACCCGGCACCCCTCGCTCTCACCCGGCGTGCCTCGCTCTCACCCGGCACCCCTCGCTCTCACCCGGCACCCCTCGCTCTCACCCGGCGTGCCTCGCTCTCACCCGGCGTGCCTCGCTCTCACCCGGCGTGCCTCGCTCTCACCCGGCGTGCCTCGCTCTCACCCGGCACCCCTCGCTCTCACCCGGCACCCCTCGCTCTCACCCGGCACCCCTCGCTCTCACCCGGCGTGCCTCGCTCTCACCCGGCACCCCTCGCTCTCACCCGGCACCCCTCGCTCTCACCCGGCACCCCTCGCTCTCACCCGGCGTGCCTCGCTCTCACCCGGCACCCCTCGCTCTCACCCGGCACCCCTCGCTCTCACCCGGCACCCCTCGCTCTCACCCGGCGTGCCTCGCTCTCACCCGGCGTGCCTCGCTCTCACCCGGCACCCCTCGCTCTCACCCGGCACCCCTCGCTCTCACCCGGCACCCATCACTTTCTCCCGGCACCCCTCGCTCTCACCCGGCACCCCTCGCTCTCACCCGGCACCCCTCGCTCTCACCCGGCACCCCTCGCTTTCTCCCGGCACCCCTCGCTCTCACCCGGCACCCCTCGCTCTCACCCGGCGTGCCTCGCTCTCACCCGGCGTGCCTCGCTCTCACCCGGCGTGCCTCGCTCTCACCCGGCGTGCCTCGCTCTCTCCCGGCGTGCCTCGCTCTCTCCCGGCGTGCCTCGCTTTCTCCCGGCGTGCCTCGCTTTCTCCCGGCGTGCCTCGCTTTCTCCCGGCGTGCCTCGCTTTCTCCCGGCGTGCCTCGCTTTCTCCCGGCGTGCCTCGCTTTCACCCGGCGTGCCTCGCTTTCACCCGGCGTGCCTTGCTCTTACCCAGCACGCCTCGCTCATACCCAGCACACCTCACTCTTACCCCGCATGCCTGTAGGGATCCACTCTTATCCAGCGTGCCTCACTCTTATTCAGCGTGCCTCACTCTTATCCAGCGTGCCTCACTCTTATCCAGCGTGCCTCACTCTTATCCAGCGTGCCTCACTCTTATCCAGCGTGCCTCACTCTTATCCAGCGTGCCTCACTCTTATCCAGCGTGCCTCACTCTTATCCAGCGTGCCTCACTCTTATCCAGCGCATGCCTCACTCTTATCCAGCGCATGCCTCACTCTTATCCAGCGCATGCCTCACTCTTATCCAGCGCATGCCTCACTCTTATCCAGCGCATGCCTCACTCTTATCCAGCGCATGCCTCACTCTTATCCAGCGCATGCCTCACTCTTATCCAGCGCATGCCTCACTCTTATCCAGCGCATGCCTCACTCTGACCACGCATGCCTCGCTCTTATCCGGTGTGCCTCGCTCTTACCCCGCATGCCTGTAGGGATCCACTCTTACCCAGCGTGCCTCGCTCTTACCCAGCGTGCCTCATTCAGTATGATGGCCTCTGCCAAGCAGAAAGCTGAAATGTGTGATGATGAAATTGAGGCGGCCATGGTGGAAGCGCGTGACTATGCCTCAGACAGCTCCGGCCGGCCAGAGGAATGTTTTACTATTTATGTAGCAGACAAGAAATTGGGACAAACTGTGAAAGTACCAAATATTCTGTCCTGGCCAATCACAGTGTGCGCTGCACATCGTCTGCTATTTGTTTGCTGGTCCCTAGTAGGGTCACGCTGCAACGGAGTTTAGTAAATAGCGCCTGATTCAGAGATGTGTGCAAATGCATACACAGCTGCGACTGCGTGCACAGCAGCGATTGGTCTGAATACGCCAGCGTCGCTGTGCGCCGGCGCATGCCAAACAGCCGACGGCTGTCTTTTTAGCTATGGATTGTCTCTGCCTGATTGACAGTCGGGGGCGGGACAGCGGCCGGTAAGCCGCCATTTAGGGCGGGGCACCGGCCGCCATTTGGAGGGTGCGCGGCGCGGCAGCTGCGTGATGTCACACACAGGGGCTGCGACGAGTAGCTCCCTGCCAGCGTGCAGGAGCTGCGCAAACATATAATGTATACAGTGCCCTGCATGAGGCACTACTGCGTATTATGTATGCACTGCCATGCAGGGGGCAGTACTGAGCGTGTAATGTATATTATCATGCAGGAGGCAGTACTGAGCGTGTAATGTATATTATCATGCAGGAGGCAGTACTGAGCGTGTAATGTATATTATCATGCAGGAGGCAGTACTGAGCGTGTAATGTATATTATCATGCAGGAGGCAGTACTGAGCGTGTAATGTATATTATCATGCAGGAGGCAGTACTGAGCGTGTAATGTATATTATCATGCAGGAGGCAGTACTGAGCGTGTAATGTATATTATCATGCAGGAGGCAGTACTGAGCGTGTAATGTATATTATCATGCAGGAGGCAGTACTGAGCGTGTAATGTATATTATCATGCAGGAGGCAGTACTGAGCGTGTAATGTATATTATCATGCAGGAGGCAGTACTGAGCGTGTAATGTATATTATCATGCAGGAGGCAGTACTGAGCGTGTAATGTATATAATCATGCAGGAGGCAGTACTGAGCGTGTAATGTATATTATCATGCAGGAGGCAGTACTGTGCGTGTAATGTATATTATCATGCAGGAGGCAGTACTGAGCGTGTAATATATATTATCATGCAGGAGGCAGTACTGAGCGTGTAATGTATATTATCATGCAGGAGGCAGTACTGAGCGTGTAATGTATATTATCATGCAGGAGGCAGTACTGAGCGTGTAATGTATATTATCATGCAGGAGGCAGTACTGAGCGTGTAATGTATATTATCATGCAGGAGGCAGTACTGAGCGTGTAATGTATATTATCATGCAGGAGGCAGTACTGAGCGTGTAATGTATATAATCATGCAGGAGGCAGTACTGAGCGTGTAATGTATATTATCATGCAGGAGGCAGTACTGAGCGTGTAATGTATATTATCATGCAGGAGGCAGTACTGAGCGTGTAATGTATATTATCATGCAGGAGGCAGTACTGAGCGTGTAATGTATATTATCATGCAGGAGGCAGTACTGAGCGTGTAATGTATATTATCATGCAGGAGGCAGTACTGAGCGTGTAATGTATATTATCATGCAGGAGGCAGTACTGAGCGTGTAATGTATATTATCATGCAGGAGGCAGTACTGAGCGTGTAATGTATATTATCATGCAGGAGGCAGTACTGAGCGTGTAATGTATATTATCATGTAGGAGGCAGTACTGAGCGTGTAATGTATATTATCATGCAGGAGGCAGTACTGAGCGTGTAATGTATATAATCATGCAGGAGGCAGTACTGAGCGTGTAATGTATATTATCATGCAGGAGGCAGTACTGAGCGTGTAATGTATATTATCATGCAGGAGGCAGTACTGAGCGTGTAATGTATATAATCATGCAGGAGGCAGTACTGAGCGTGTAATGTATATTATCATGCAGGAGGCAGTACTGAGCGTGTAATGTATATTATCATGCAGGAGGCAGTACTGAGCGTGTAATGTATATTATCATGCAGGAGGCAGTACTGAGCGTGTAATGTATATTATCATGCAGGAGGCAGTATTGAGCATATAATGTATACAGTGCCCTGCAGGGGGCAGTACACAGCATATAATGTATACAGTGCCCTGCAGGGGGCAATACACAGCATATAATGTATACAGTACCCTGCAGGGGGCAGTACACAGCATATAATGTATACAGTACCCTGCAGGGGGCAGTACACAGCATATAATGTATACAGTACCCTGCAGGGGGCAGTACACAGCATATAATGTATACAATACCCTGCAGGGGGCAGTACACAGCATATAATGTATACAATACCCAACAGGGGGCAGTACACAGCATATAATGTATACAATACCCTGCAGGGGGCAGTACACAGCATATAATGTATACAATACCCTGCAGGGGGCAGTACACAGCATATAATGTATACAATACCCTGCAGGGGGCAGTACACAGCATGTAATGTATACAATACCCTGCAGGGGGCAGTACACAGCATGTAATGTATACAATACCCTGCAGGGGGCAGTACACAGCATGTAATGTATACAATACCCTGCAGGGGGCAGTACACAGCATGTAATGTATACAATACCCTGCAGGGGGCAGTACACAGCATGTAATGTATACAATACCCTGCAGGGGGCAGTACACAGTATGTAATGTATACAATACCCTGCAGGGGGCAGTACACAGCATGTAATGTATACAATACCATGCAGGGGGCAGTACAGAGCATATAATGTATACAATACCCTGCAGGGGGCAGTACACAGCATATAATGTATACAATACCCAGCAGGGGGCAGTACACAGCATGTAATGTATACAATACCCTGCAGGGGGCAGTACAGAGCATATAATGTATACAATACCCTGCAGGGGGCAGTACACAGCATATAATGTATACAATGCCCTGGAGGGGGCGGCCTAGGACTGGAGGCTTATTACATTGTAATGATTTTGGTTCTCTCTTCCCTCTAGGGCCAGTCTCTCCCTTCCCTCTGGTGTAGACCCATGGCACGTCGGTCTCAGAGCTCGTCACAGGGGGACAACCCATTGGACCCCAATTACCTACCTCCACACTATAAGGAGTATTATCGCATCGCTATCGATGTTCTTGCAGAAGAAGGAACAAATGCGTACGAGCGCTTCCTCGTGGATGAGGGGGCTCCAGACTTTTTATGTCACTCGGAAATTGATCACATCACCAAATATCTGCAGAGACCCCCAGAGCCCAGCCAGGAGAGCCTGTACTCGGACCCCGTGTACAGTGCAGAGGAGGATGATTGCTCTTCCGGGACTTACTGGCCAATGCACTCAGACACTGCCGCCCCAGAGCTGGACCTCGGGTGGCCCACAACCTTTGGCTTTCAAGGGACGGAGGTGACCACCCTGATACACCCCCCACCCCCTGATAACCCCAGCATAAAGGAGGAGGTCCGCAGGATGATCCGATCCGCACAGCAGGTGGGAAAACACTTTACTTTACTTATGATCCACCTGGCATGTTATAGCACATGTGTAATGCGTCATGGTGTGCTATAATGTAGTAAGAGAGTACCAATGAGTGACTATAGGAGGAAACAGCAGGTAGTACTAATGAGTGACTATAGGAGGAAGCAACAGAGAGTACTAATGAGTGACTAAGAGGAAGCAGCAGGGAGTACTAATGAGTGACTATAGGAGGAAGCAGCAGGGAGTACTAATGATTGACTATAGGAGGAAGCAGCAGGGAGTACTAATGAGTGATTGTAGGAGGAAGCAGCAGGGAGTACTAATGAGTGACTATAGGAGGAAGCAACAGGGAGTACTAATGAGTGACTAAGAGTAAGCAGCAGGGAGTACTAATGAGTGACTATAGGAGGAAGCAGCAGGGAGTACTAATGAGTGATTGTAGGAGGAAGCAGCAGGGAGTACTAATGAGTGACTAGGAGGAAGCAGCAGGGAGTACTAATGAGTGATTGTAGGAGGAAGCAACAGGGAGTACTAATGAGTGACTGTAGGAGGAAGCAGCAGGGAGTACTAAAGAGTGATTGTAGGAGGAAGCAGCAGGGAGTACTAAAGAGTGATTGTAGGAGGAAGCAGCAGGGAGTACTAAAGAGTGATTGTAGGAGGAAGCAGCAGGGAGTACTAAAGAGTGACTAGGAGGAAGCAGCAGGGAGTACTAATGAGTGATTGTAGGAGGAAGCAACAGGGAGTACTAATGAGTGACTGTAGGAGGAAGCAGCAGGGAGTACTAAAGAGTGATTGTAGGAGGAAGCAGCAGGGAGTACTAAAGAGTGATTGTAGGAGGAAGCAGCAGGGAGTACTAAAGAGTGACTAGGAGGAAGCAGCAGGGAGTACTAATGAGTGACTGTAGGAGTAAGCAGCAGGGAGTACTAATGAGTGACTGTAGGAGTAAGCAGCAGGGAGTACTAATGAGTGACTAGGCGGAAGCAGCAGGGAGTACTAATGAGCAATTATAGGAGGAAGCAGCAGGGAGTACTGATGAGTGATTATAGGAGGAAGCAGCATGGAGTACTAATGAGCAATTATAGGAGGAAGCAGCAGGGAGTACTGATGAGTGATTATAGGAGGAAGCAGCAGGGAGTACTAATGATTGATTATAGGAGGAAGCAGCAGGGAGTACTAATGAGTGAATAGGAGGAAGCAGCAGGGAGTACTAATGAGGGACTATAGGAGGATGCAGCAGGGAGTACTAATGAGTGATTATAGGAGGAAGCAGCAGGGAGTACTAATGAGTGACTATAGGAGGAAGCAGCAGGTACTACTAATGAGCGGCTATAGGAGGAAGCAGCAGGGAGTACTAATGAGTGATTATAGGAGGAAGCAGCGGGGAGTACTAATGAGTGACTATAGGAGGATGCAGCGGGGAGTACTAATGAGTGATTATAGTAGGAAGCAGCAGGGAGTACTAATGATTGACTATAGGAGGAAGCAGCAGGGGGTACTTGTGACAGGACGATACCGTACGGAAGCACTCGCAGCTTCCGCGTCCCGTTGACTGTGCACAGAATGGAAGGTCAAGCCGCACGAGGCCTGACCACATAGGGGATTCCCGCTTACCGTCAGTAACCGCCTGTTACTGACTCCACCCACTGCGCTGTGGGCGGGTTCTCGCTGCCACCACCAAACTCCTAACCTGCCGTGGCGTTTGGAACCACGGTTCTGCTCTGTATGTGCCGACGCACTGCTTTACCACACCTGTGTGGTGTCGACGAATCCCCACTAGCCACTTGCTAGGCCTCTACCGGTAGCTGGCGGAAGGCGGAGCTTGGAGACGTCAGGTGCTTCCCTGGACAGCCAGAGAACGGGGCTAGGTTTGGCCTAACCCTGTTGGTCACAAGATGAAGCAGTCTTCTTGAGGCAAAGGTGTTTATTGCTCAAATAACCTTTAAAAAGGCTCCTCCCTATTGCTAGGGGCAACAGCATACAATCAAGATCTTTTCAGCAGAAGAAGATGTTATAATACACACTCCTATGGGCCAACTGCCCTTCTTTTATCCCTCTCCAAGACCCCTTACCACAGGGGGTAAGCCCGCCCTGTGGTGTACAACCAATCAATGTTTACCCATGAGCTGTGCATGCTCTGGTCTCATGCACACCTAACATTGTTCCCTATGGACAGTGGGGAGTGGTCGGTCTCCTTGGACTCTCCCATCTGGGAGAGCAGGCTACTCCCACGGTGCCGTCCAGTCTGGCTGGGGGGAAGTTTTCCCTCCTAAATCTGACTTCCAGA